>NW_003852551.1:4148051-4149546 GCF_000181295.1 Otolemur garnettii
CTACTTGGGAGGCTGAGACAGGAGACTCGCTTGAGCCCAGGAGTTGGAGGTTGCTGTGAGCAGTGAAGCCATGGCACTCTACCCAGGGGGACAGCCTGAAACTCTGTCTCAAAAAAAAAAAAAAAAAAAACCTGAAAGATACAATTCCTCCCTTCTAATTGATCTTAATTAACAATCTAGGCAAACTATTCCTCAAGATTGACTGAAAATGATTTAACTCATTTTTCTACTTTGAAGTTCATATTTTGCATTTCTGTCACGTGCTCCTTTTGTGTTTTCTATAGAGTAGTATGCTTTTCCACAAAGCACTTAACTAAACTTTAAATTCTGTAATACTGTGTTTAGCACTGTACTAAAGAACATTGATAAACACATCATAGGATGGTACTGGAAGAAAAAGAGGAGAGAGGGACAAGGGAAGAAAAAGGAATCCCTTTCCCCAAACACACATATACACACAGCTGTCATGAAACAAATTTCTAGCCAAAGATAGGTCCACCTCCTAATGCCCAGAATCTGTGAATGTGACCATATTAAAATGAGATAATCCTGGATTATCTGGGTAGGCCCTTAAATGCCAACACAAATGTCCTTGTACGAGAAAAGCAGACAGAAATTTCAGAGAGAGAAAGCAAGCACTGTGAAAATGGAAGAACAGACTAAAGTAAAATGACCAAGGAATGCCAGTAGCCACTAGTAGCTGGGAGAGGCTCTGATGGTTTGGTCCTGCCAACACTTTGATTTCAGAATTCTGGTCTCCAGAGCTATGACAGAACAAATTTCTGTTGTTTTAAGCCTCAAAGTTTGCTTGAAGTAATTTGTTATGGCAGCCACACAAAACTAATACAAATACAGCAAAGAAATTCATCTCTTTCATTTGTTTGTTGGTTTTTTGCTGTAACCTTACTTAGGTTTTTTGGCCATCTCCTGGCCACTGAATGAAATGCACAAATTGAAAACAAAAGTGAACAATAAAGAGAAATAAATAACAGAACATGACTTGTGTGCACAGCCGGAAAATATGCTTCCTAACTTTAAGAGGAATAGGGTGAACACAAAACACTCAAAAACTTTCCAATAATTAGAAATTTTCCCTCTCTAATGCAACTATTACATAATTACAAAGTTAGCACTCTGCTTTCACTCCAAGTCAAACTCTAAATTAATATAGTAGAAGTAATACCCAGGTAACATTGTTAACACTGACAATTCTAGGCATTTAATGGCTCTGGAGAAGACTTACAGATCTTTCCAATGCCCTGAGAACAAACTCAGGTACCAGTATGTGTAAGAAAGGACTTGAAATCAGCACACAAGCACTGTACTACTTGGTGTGTTTTGCTTGGGAAAAAATTTACTGCTACAGTTAAACCTGAAAGATACGGCTCAGCGCCTGTGGCTCAAGTGGCTAAGGCGCCAGCCACATACACCCAAGGTGGCGGGTTCGAATCCAGCCTGGGCCCGCCAAACAACAATAATAGCTGCAACCAAAAAA
>NW_003852551.1:4149658-4151536 GCF_000181295.1 Otolemur garnettii
TGGCACTCTACCCAGGGGGACAGCCTGAAACTCTGTCTCAAAAAAAAAAAAAAAAAAAACCTGAAAGATACAATTCCTCCCTTCTAATTGATCTTAATTAACAATCTAGGCAAACTATTCCTCAAGATTGACTGAAAATGATTTAACTCATTTTTCTACTTTGAAGTTCATATTTTGCATTTCTGTCACGTGCTCCTTTTGTGTTTTCTATAGAGTAGTATGCTTTTCCACAAAGCACTTAACTAAACTTTAAATTCTGTAATACTGTGTTTAGCACTGTACTAAAGAACATTGATAAACACATCATAGGATGGTACTGGACTATCAGAAATTTCTGTCATTAGAAAAATGTGACTTTTCTAATTCAACAGAGGACTTTCTTTTTTTTGCATATATTTCTTTCTTTGGGACTGTCTTTATTTATGGGTCACAAACAGAGCCCTGAAAGTCTTTCTAAAGTACACACAGAATATTTTAAGGTAGAAGAAAAACACTGAAGTAGAATTCAAGTTAGAATATGCCAGGTATTAAAGACATATTCTGAAAGAAATCTTAACTACTTTTGGCTGCTAAGTAGCAAAAGTTCATGTCAGTATTGAATATGCCATTAACTGAACACTAAAATGTACAGTTGAAAATATAAAGGCTTAGCTAATTTAACCAGTAAGGACTGTTAATTCCAACTTCAAGCCAACAAAAAACGAGAAAGGTAAAATTTAGGAACTTACTCATTTTCTTTCTTTTTTTCTTTTTTTTTTTTGAGATAGAGTCTCACTTTGTCACCTTCAGTAGAGTGCTGTTACATCATAGCTCACAGCAACCTCTTGGGCTCAAGTGATTTATCTTGCCTCAGCCTCCCAAGTAGCTGGGATTATAGGCAGCTGACACAACACCCGGGTATTTTTAGAGACGAGGTCTTACTCTGGCTCAGGCTGATCTTGAACCTTTTGAGCTCAGGCAATCCATCCACCTCAGCCACCCAGAATGCTAGGATTACAGGCCTCAACCATGGCACACTGCCCTCATTTTCTTGATAAGCACTCTTTTTTTTTTTTTTTTTTGAGACAGTCTCAAGCTGTCACCCTGTATAGAGTGCTGTGAAGTCACAGCTCACAGCAACCTCAAACTCTTAGGCTGAAGCGATTCTCTTGCCGCAGCTTCCCATGTAGCTGGGACTATAGGCACCCGCCACAAGGCCCAGCTATTTTTTTGTCGTTGCAGTTGTCATTGTTGTTTTAGCTGGCCCAGGCTGGGTTCAAAGCTGCCAGCCTCAGTGCATGAGGCCGGCGCCCTACCCACTGAACTATGGGAGCCACCCTTGATAAGCATTCTTGATTGAAACAATTTTCCCAGAAGCTTCTGTATGACTCTATAGTTGGCCAAATGAAAGGACTCAATCTACAGAGGCCGGCAGTCCTCAAACTTTGGAATCTCCTCTGAATGCAACTCAAAAAGGATGATAAACTAATTTCCCAAAAGCATTATGGGATAGATAAGAACTGAAAAAATATTCTTGCAAAAAGTAAAGCCAAAGCTAGTAGCATTATCTTATAAATTAGTCATAATATATTACACCTAGAAAGAAAAATTAAATAAAATTACACTAAATGCAACGTGGCATCCTAGAATAGAAAAATAATATTGGTGGAAAAAATAGTGAAATTTGAAAGAAGTCAGTAAACAATAATGAAATAGTAATGTACCAATGTCAGTTTCTTCGTTTTGACAAATGGACCATGGTTATGTAAGATGATATAACAAGCAAGAATATTGATTGGGTGAGGGGCAAATGGGAACCCTTTATACTATCTCTGAAACATTTCTAGAAATCTAAAATTATTCCAAAATAAAAAGCTTACTTAATAAATGAGATACCTT
>NW_003852551.1:4151869-4153684 GCF_000181295.1 Otolemur garnettii
AACTGACCAAATGCTGGCAAGGATTCAGAACAAGAAGAACTCTATAACCTAGAACATACAACTAGAAATTGTACACTGTGGGCAGGATTTCAAAATGGTACAGTAAAGCCATGATGGAGAACAGTTTGGGAGTTTCTTATAAAGGTAGAAACAACATACAATCCAGCAATCCCACTCTGAGGGAGTGTAACAAAAACTTTTGCTCATATAAAAACCTGTATGTGAATGTTTACAGTGGCTTTTTTTTTTTTTTGAGACAGAGTCTCACTCAGTCGCCCTGGGGTTGAGTGCTCTGGCATCATAGCTCACAGCAACCTCAAACTTTTGGGCTCAAGTGATTCTCTTGCCTCCCTCCTGAGCAGTTAGGACTACAGGTGCCCCCAACAACACCTGGCTATTTTTTAGAGATGGGTTCTCTCTCTTGCTCAGGCTGGTCTTGAACTACTGAAATCCACTCCACCTGCCTCAGCCTCCTAGAGTTGCTGGGATTATAGGTGTGAGCCACCACGCCCAGCCCTAGCTTATTCATATAGAGTAGAAAGAACCTCTGGATGGTGATCACACAGGGACTGTAACAAACTGGTCAACATATGAAGGGAATCAACATAAGAAACTAGGCCTGGCTTGGCGCCTGTAGCTCAGTTGAATATAGCGCCAGCCACATACACAGAGGCTGGCAGGTTCAATGCCAGGGCCTGCCAGGCAATAACGACAACTGCAACCAAAAAGTAGCCAGGCGCTGTAGCAGGTGCCTATAGTCCCAGCCACTTGGGAGCTGAGGCAAGAAAATCACTTAAGCCCAAGAATTTGGACTGAGTTTGCACGCAGGTTCAGGGCATTTGGTGAGGGGGTCCAGGTCTGGAGAAGGAAAGTGTAGACTGCCAGGGGTGGATCACTTGGAATCCGTGCCTCGAGGTCCAGTACATTTGGCAACCAGCTTATAAAACCCACATGTGATCACGATGCTCTTCCTCTCCCATCCACCAAATGTTTTTCAAAAATGGAGGTTTTAGGAAGGCCAAGTGTGAGGTTATGTTTGCTGGCAGGTGGAAGAAGGGGACAAAGCTTTTGTTGAATTTCTGAGTGATGAAATTAAGGAGGAAAAGAAAATCCAGAAGCATAAATCTCTCCAAGATATCTAGAGGTTGGGAATTGGAAGTGAATGAGACAGAAGCAAAATTAGTGCGGAAAGTTGCTGGGGAAAAGATCACTGTCACTTTCAACATTAACAACAGCATCCCACCAACATATGATGGTGAAGAGGAGTCCTCACAAGGGCAGAAAGCTGAGGAACAGGAGCCTGAACTGACGTCAACGCCTAATTTCGTGGCTGAAGTTATGAAGAATGATGGCAAGAAGGCTCTTGTGCTGGACTACCGCTATCCAGAGGATGAGGTTGGACAAGAAGAGGAGGCTGAAAGTGACATTTTCTCTATCAGGGAAGTTAGCTTTTAGTCCACCAGTGATTCTAAATGGAAGGACACTAATTACACACTCAACACAGATTCCCTGGACTGGGCCTTGTATGACCATCTAATGGATTTCCTTGTGGTCCGAGGGGATGGACAACACTTTTGCAAATGAGTTGGTAGAACTCAGCACAGCCCTGGAACAGGAGTACATTACTTTTCTCCAAGTCCTCAAAAGTTTTGTCAAGAGCCAGTAGAGCACACAGAGACACTGAAAGCCTTACTTTTATGGCAGGCATTGGCCAGTGAACAAACCCCACTCTACAGTCAGACACTTGTGCTTTGAAATGGTTATCATCCTACTATCATGGAAATAAAAACAGCAGATGTAAATTAAAAAAAAAAA
>NW_003852551.1:4154142-4160164 GCF_000181295.1 Otolemur garnettii
CCTCAGTAGAGTGCAGTGGCATCACAGCTCACAGCAACCTTCAGCTCCTGGGCTTAGGTGATTCTCTTGCCTCAGCCTCCGGAGCAGCTGGGACTACAGGCACCCACAATGCCCGGCTATCTTTTTGTTGCAGTTTGGCTGGGGCCGGGCTCGAACCCACCACCCTCAGTATATGGGTATATTTGGTAGGCCAAAGCCCTACTCACTAAGCCACAGGCACTGCCCCTGTCTTTCTTTTTTTAAAAGAGACAGGGTCTTAATCTGTCACCCATGCAGGAGTGCAGTGGCCTGATCAAAGCTCACAATTACTGGGCTCAAGCAATTCTCTGGCCTCAGCCTCCTCAGACGCTGGAACCACAGGTGCATGACACTACACCTGCCTAATTTTTTTTTCTTTTAAGAGAAAGAGATCTCTAATAAAAAATCCCAGAACAACAGATACTGCCATGGATGCAGAGAGGAAGAAACTCTTAAACACTTTTGGTGGGAATGCAAACTAGTACAACCTCTGTGGAAAATTGTATGAAGATACCTCAAAGAGCTTAAGGTAGACCTACCATTGGATCCAGCAAAGGTCATTTTATAAAAAGGACACCTGCACGCAAACGCTTATAGCAGCACAATTCACAATCACAAAGACATGGAAACAACTCAAGTGCCCAATTTCTTGGGCAATATATGAATGAATAAAATGTGGTATACACATACTACAAAGTACTACTCAGCCATTAAAAAAAAATGGTGATCTATTACCTTTTTGACAAGAAACTATTCTTCTAAGTGAAACATCACAAGAATGGAAGAAAAAAACACATGTACTCAGTACCAAATTGGCACTAATCAACCAACACTTACACACACATATGGAAGTAAATCTCAAAGAAAATCAAGCTGGGGGAGGAGGGCAATGGGGGTGAGTAAATTCACACCTATTGGGTACAATGAAAACTCTACCTGGGTGACGGACCCACTTTTAACTTTGACTCAAACAAAGTATGTAAACAAAATGTGTACTCTCTAAAATTCTGAAATTAAAACAAAAAGGAGAAAAAGAGACATGGGTCTCTCTATGTTGTTCGGGCTGGTCTCAAATTCCTGGCCTTAAGAAGTCCTCCCTCCTCAGCCTCCCAAAGTGCTGGGATTACACTGTGCCCAGGCTATATGACATTCTTTATATGACATAACTATAGGGACAGAAAACAGAAAAGAGGTTGCCAAGTGTTGGGGAGAGGAGAAGAGGTTGGGTACAAAGAGGCAAAAAGGAATTTTCTAGGGATGAGAAAGAGAAACTATTCTATATTTTGACTGTGGTGAGTTACACAATTGTACACAATTCATAAAACTTGCTGAACTATATACTTAAAAGGAAAAGTTTACTGTATTGTAAATTATACCTCAAAAATTATAATAGGCTCTATTAGATTTTTAAAAAGAAAATCACAAATGAAGCTGAATAAAATTCTATGACTATAATACAAACACATAAATAAAACTGTAAACAGTCAGTCCACAACTGGACCCCTGTATTTGAGTACAGAAGTTTAAAATGTTGACTAACAAAACTGTAAACACAGTTGTAAGAACAGTTTATTTATGAGTGAATAAATTTAAAATGCTGGCTTTCTTACCTGATACCATTGTAACAGAAGAGTTTTCCATTAGATAGATGACTTAAATGAGGTCAAATAGTATAAATTCCTATTTTCACTTAAAATGTCTGCCTTCAGATATCCTTTCCCTACTTAAATAGAAATGCTGGAAAAATTCTACCCATATCTTAAATCACTGAAGGTAAACCTGTACAACATGCAGTCATTCAGAAGCAATTACACCTAAATGGAAGCTGATACTCATTTCAAAAAGAAAAAAAGAGAAAAAGACCTTAGCCTTTCAATCTCCAGAACTTTTAGAAAATAACTTTCTATTATCTAAAGATATCCAGTCTATGTTATTCTGTGATGGCAAACCAAGAAGACGAAAAGTTTGTCCTATCTTCCTTTAGTTCTCTGAACATATTTTAAATGGCTAATTTAGAGTCTTTGCTTACTTAGTAAGTCCAATGTTTGCTCTTCCTCAGGGACAGTTTCTGTATTTTACTTTCTTTTCTGTATGGACAATTCTTAATTGGAGTGTGCGTAGTTTTTTGGGGGGGGGCATGTCTTTTAATATTCTGTTGAAAACTAGACATTTTAAATATGCATTGTGACGACTGAAAATCAGAGTGTCCAGTATTTGTTGTTGTTACTATTTACTGTTCTTTGTTTCTTTAATGACTTTTCTGAACTAATTATGTAAAGTCATGAGGCCACTGAAGTCTCTGCTCTGTTAATGCTCAGGGAATGACTGGACAGAGACTTCCTTAGATGCCTGGAACCAATACATCCCAGTCTACACTGACAGGCTTGTATACCTGTTAGGGTACACTTTCACACTTAGCCACAAAGTTTACAACTCTGCCTTAGCCTTCACTTCCTGCCTGCACAGAGCCTCAAGATCAAGCAGAACTGAGAGCTTAGGGCCTTCTAAGTTCTTTCCTAAGCATATACACAGCTCTACACATGTACATAGCCTTTCAGATTCCAAAAAATATATCAGAACTTTATAAATTCCTTTATAAACAGCTCATTTACCAGCTTTTTCTTTTAAACATTTTGGTTAGCCTATTATTTACCCTAACAATGAGGCACTCAAGATGTTCAATGCCTCTGTACTGCCTCTGTTTTCAAAGAACACTCTAGTGGGAAAGTGGTAGTTTGTACTGGGTGAGCTCCAAGTCAGGTCAAGTACAGATGGTTTTGTGAATGAGGCCTTTCAAGGAACAGCTAAGTAAAATAATGACTACTGTCTGGGAATGGGACTTTATAACACTCCAACTCCTTTTGCCTCTTCCAGTGGCTGATCTTCACCATAGATCAGTGGTTCTCAACCTTCCTTATACCTCCTAATGCTGTAACCCTCTAATACAGTTCCTCCTGTTGTGGTGACCCCCAATCATAAAATTATTTTCACTGCTACTTCATAACTGTAATTTTGCTACTGTTATGAATCGTAATGTAAATATCTGATATGCAGGATGTATTTTCATTGTTACAAAGGGGTCATGACCCACAGGTTGAGAACTGCTGCCATAGATGCTATTAGTTTTCAAGGCTACTGTGGAGTTAGAAAGGAGGTATGAGAAAAGAGCAAGTTAAAATGCCACAAAGTTTGCTGTCTTTGCTAAGATTAAGCTGCTCTTCTTGAATAAATTCTCCCAGATTGCCGTAATCCTGTGTTTAATTTCTAGAATTCAGAAAAAGCTGACAATTTTTGCTAGTTTTGTCGAAGAAACAACTTTCAGGCATTCTTACTCTGCCACGTTTGCCGACATCCTCTGCAATGAATTTTTAGAAATTCCTTCAGCTCATTCTTTATACTTGTTATTCCGCTATTCAGTCCATTTAAATTATTTTATTTCAATATTTCCATTTCTTGTTTACCTTTTTATTTCCTCTAAAGTTAATAGTAATGTTTACTTTAAAATCACCTTCAGTTTATACTATTTCCTTTAGTGTTGACTAACTACAGCCGGTACCTCTCTTTCATAGTATAATTTTCCTCAAATGACTGACAAATCTAGGTTATTAGTTCACATTTGTAGTTGGGAGTTTCAACTAAACAGCTTTTCCTCAAAGTGGATGAAAATCTCTGTTCATCTGTTAGTTCTAATTATATACACCCACCTCTACAGACTGTGGAAGAGGAGTGAAATGTGCAGTTAGGCAGTGTCTGCAGGTAGTTTGCTTTCTCTATATGAATCCCTATTTCTTCTGAGCACCACATAAATTACTTGGGTTACAGCTGGTCTCTCACTTTGAGGGGGCTATTTCAGATGGGGTGATAATTTCTCTAAGATGGTAATTTATCAGCAGAGATATGAATAATGAGAAGAGAGCTATAAGATGTAAAGGAGGGCTTTCCAGAGGGCACAAGTGTAAAGAAACGGGAAGGGTAATATCTTGGCATGTTCCAGAAACAGCAAAAAGGCCAGTGTTAACAAAAGAACTAGTGGCGGAATGAGACATGAAAAGCAGATTAAGAGCAAGACTGTGCACAGCCTGTAACATGTAATCAGGAGTTTTGGGAAGCAATGAGCGCTTTGAAGCAAGAGAATGACATATTTTGAGAATAGAGTGTAAAGGTCTTGGGGGGGGGGTTTAAAAAAAAAAAGAATAGAATATAATAAAATACATGCCCTCCCCAGGCAAATTGTTTAAGCATTTGAAACAGTTTCTCTAAGCTTTATCCAGCGGACAAATAACCAGATGCTCACAATTAAAATAACCAGATGGGCCAGGAATCTGATGAATGTTCCAGGTACTGTTGAGTTCTGTGTATTTGTTTACGTGGAGTTTGATATAGTTCTGAAACTTTAACATATACTTTTGGCTGTGATCTCTTATTTTCTCCATAAATACAATCTCACTATTTCCTATCTTTTAGAAAACCATTAAAGTCTCATTAGCTAAAGCCTACCTCTCTTGACTTACTAACTTTTAAAAAACATCTAACATACTAACATATCCACTCAGAATCCTTTGTACTTACAGAGTCCTGCTGATGCAGACACAAATATCCAGCAGACCTACACTACTTTAAGATCCTCAGAGAGCCTTTTAGCTCTCACAACTAAGGTAACAGCACAAATCACATTTCTGTGAAAAAACTGCAACCATCTACACCTTCTCTGCTGGACTTTCCATAGACAGATAAAAGCCATCACCCCGCTTGTCAACTCCCTCCATAATAAACAGCACAGCCAACTGACTGTGGTGAAGGTGGTGAATTCTTCTGGCTACTTTATTTAGGAGGCATAACTGATTTACATATCATGGTACTGTCAGCTGTAGGAATATTTATAGTAACTTTACACTTAACAGACTACTGTGAGAACCTACTGAAAAAAATTTTTAAATATTATGTATGTACATATATTTATAGGCAATTTCAAATCCTTCTAGAAAAAATGTTTTCTCTGGAATAGATTTTCTAAGAATTGTTTCTACAATTTCTAGCATTTCTTAGAAAATAGTCCCTTGAAGTTGTCTATAAAACAATCTTTAATAAAAATCAGCATAAGCTTTTCCCTACAAGCTTCTAATAAAACAGGAAGATGTGTTCCACCGGAAAAGTTCCAAAACCACAGTAGAAAGTATAAGAAGGAACAGGTTGATCCGAATTAGCTATCACAGTAAGCTTAATAATAGTCCAACAATTCTTCTAACTGTATCACTGCCAACATTCCTTAGACCTCTCTTCAGTTTTTAGTACCTTATCAGTCACAAAACTTAAAAATCTGTTTGGAGATCCAGACTCCACAGAACTCAAAGACTCCAAAACTTTATTTTCATCCTCCTTTAACCAGTGAAGTTAACATTTCTAAGAGAATCACATTTTTTTTTCTTGTACGTGGCCTGACACATGGTATTATACTCCAACAGGAATAGTCTATAAATGTGTTGCTTCTAGTTACACAGGAAAAGTTGTACCCTGTTTCATCCATTTTCTAACAACCTACATCATTCTATATATTTTTATGTATCTTTATATATCATATGTATCACAATGCTCCAGTATTTGGGTAACATTTACTATACACTAACAGAACTCAACTTTTTGAAATGTATGTCTTTAGATGTCAGAAGAAATGTAAGATCTAGGTTCAATTCTTTATTAATGTTTTATTTCCCCAAATTTATCTACTCCTTCAAAAATCCACTGAACAGGGAAGAAGAGAGGTTAATGGCTACAAAAATATAGTTAGAAGGAATAAGATCTGGTGTTCAGAAGCATAGTAAGGTGACTATAGTTAACAATAATGTACTGTACAGTTCTAAATAGCTAGAAGAAAAGAAGTAGAATGTTTTCAGCATAAAAGACAAATGTTTGAGGTGATGGATACCCTAGTTACCCTGATTTGATCACTACACACTGTATGCACATACCACATGCACCTACACAACATGTATAACTGTTATGTATC
>NW_003852551.1:4160620-4165717 GCF_000181295.1 Otolemur garnettii
AGGCAAGAAAATTGCTTAAGCCCAAGAGTTTGAGGTTACTGTGAGCTGTAAAGCCACAGCACTCTACTGAGGGCTACATAATGAAACTCTGTCTCCGAAAAAAAAAATCCATCAGACAAAAAAAAGCCATCATCTATAAATTCAACGCTATCATTTCAGTCCAGAAAGAGTAAAGAATTGTGAAGTAAGATTTAACACTCATTATTTTACCCTTTTCGACTTAATAGATCTCTGTAAGAAGCAAGTTTGGTAAGTGTATTTTGGGAGTGCAAATTCTGAAGCCAGACTACTTGGGTTCAAATATCAACTCTAACACTAATGAGTGGTGTGGGATCTTGGATAAGTTAATTAACTTTCCCAGGCCTCAGTAAATTCATCTATAAAATGTGAATGGTGTTTTTCTCATAAAATTGTCAGAAAGACTAAATGAGTTAATATCTGTAAATCTCTTAAAACAGTGACTAGCACATAGTAAGTATAAGTAAGTGTCAAAAATAAAATAAAATAAATACCTTAGACATAGATACACAGGAAAGAAATTTTGTTTAAAGATGTTTTCAAGCTTCTGAGCAACATAACATTAACGTCAATTATGTCATACTCTGCAAATATATAGAACTCATCATAGCCACAAATATTCTCAGGAGATCCAGCTGTGAGCTGAATACTATTAATAGCTAACATTTATGGAATGCTCTTTATGGGCGAGGCACCAGTCTAAGTACTTTTAATATATTAACTATTTTAATACTTTCAATAAGTCTACAAGACAGGTACTATTTGTTGTTATCACCATTTTACAGATGAGAAAACTAAGGCATAGAAAGTAACTTGCCCAAGGTTATACACTTAGTAAGTCACCAACCTGGATTCAAGCCCAGGCAGGCAATTTTCAAAGCCTGAGCTCTCTGTCTACAACTTCATGCCTCATAATGGAACATCACAGACAGGACTGATTTTTTTTTTTTTTGGTAGAGACAGAGTCTCACTTTATCGCCCTCGGTAGAGTGCCGTGGCGTCACACAGCTCATAGCAACCTCCACAACTCATAACTCCTGGGCTTAGGCAATATAACTCCTGTCTCAGCTTCTTGAGTAGCTGGGACCACAGGCACCTACCACAACACCCAGCTATTTTTTTGTTGCAGTTTGGCCGGGGCCGGGCTTGAACCCGCTACCCTCGGCATATAGGGCCGATGCCCTACCCACTGAGCCACAGGCACCGCCCAGGACTGATGATTTTTAAAAGCTGACCAAGCTTAAAATAAATGTTTTACATTTTACATACTACAGTCACCAACAGCCAGAATTCATAAGCCAGGTAATAAGACACTATTAAGAAGAAGAAGGCAAGTTTTCTTCTTTATCCTTTCCCATTCCTATTCCCCTCCTAGGTCTCTCAATAAGTATGAGTTAATACAAGTGAAGTGCTTTAAATAGTGCCTGGCCCATAGTAAGTGCTCATTAAGTGGTAAGAAGTGGTAGTAGTAAAAATAGAGTATGCCTGCTAAATCTGTTTCACTCAAATAGCTAGGATAGGCTAGGGCCCTTACGATCTCTACCATGAGAGAAAATGAATTAGGACAATAAAGAAATGTAGTCCCCTGTCATATATCCTAATGACTCTTCAATCATGTTACTTTCACCTAACCATATACACCTTGAAGTAGCAAACTGCTTCAGTCCTCAGTTCTAGTTTTTTGGTTTACAAAGACTGGACCAGGGCCAGAAGAAAGCAGAATAAAGCAGCTTTGTAACATTTTGACTAGTTGCCAAGAACAGAAACAAAGTTTGCGAGAAGCAACTGAATGTGCCTAAACTTCTGACTGTTGGATACAAACTATCAAAGGATTCTAACCATAAAATCTCTGCATTATTTTTAGGTTAAAAGTTTTATAGAATCACTGCACACTTCAGAGAGTGAAAAGACAAAAAAAAGAAAAAGCTAGCAAAGCCAAACATTTTTAATTCCAAAAAGATAGTATCAGAAAAAATCCAGGAGTCACTAGATTTTTTCAAACGGCAGATACAGTGCATTAATAGGTTATCTTATCAATTATGATTGGAGAGCAGCAGTAAATGAAATATAACAAAACAAGATAGACAATATTATAATGCATCACTAGTAAAGATAAATACTGTTTCATGAAACTTGTTTCAATTTAAAATACTAATATGTGCATATATAACTGCTGAGAAACAAAGGAAAATGCATTTCATAGAGAGCCATGATCAAAAAGCCACTTTAATGGAAATTAAAGTGTGCCAGTCAAAAAGGGACAAAAATATCTACTGGGCCAGTCAAAAAGGGAGGAAAATACCCACTTCAAACTATATATGAAACAACATTCAGAATTTTGTGGTACTCAAAGTTCTAATTTTATAAAAGCAAGCCTCTGAAAAAGAACAAAAAAGGAAAAGGAAATCATTTGTAAGAATCAAGACAGTTACTCAAAAACAAAACAAAAACCCCAACAGTTTCACAAAATGTGAGATACCAACACTAAATAAGTATACACTAAAAGAAAAATACATACAAAGGAGGCAAAGCAGAGGTTTTCAGTCCATCTAGCTAATGTACATATTAAATGTCCTACCAAATATGAGAAGTGCTCATATGAAGACCATATGAAGTGGTCTTTAGTAAAGACCAGGTCTTATTCTCAAGAACACTGTTCATCAGTGTTATATAATAACTGCTTCCTAACATGGTGAAAAGAAATAGCAGATTTGCAGTATTCTGCTTTAAATTATCATCCACAGGTGTCTCCTAAATGTGACAACTTTAAATTTAAATGACAATAATTCAGTGAAGTAATAACACCCTGATTTCCTACTGTTTGTTTGTTTGTTTTTGCTTCTTTGAGATAATTTCCCTCTAGAGTACTGTGGGGTCATGATAGCTCAAAACAGCCTCAAACTCCCAGGCTCAAGCGATCCTCTTGCCTCAGACTCATGGTAGGGGCTATAGGCACACACGACCATGCTGGGCTAATTTTTTCTATCTTTAGTAAAGACCAGGTCTCACTCTTGCTCAGGCTGGTCTCAACTTCTGAGTTTAAATACTCCTTCTGACTTACTCTCCCAGAGTGTCAGGATTAACAGGCATAAATCACCTCTCCCAGCCCTACGGTATTTTTTATAAGACATTTATGTACTGTTTTTATCCTAAAATGTCCTCTGAAATATTCCAAGAAAAAAGTTCATACACATATTTTAGATTATGCCATTGGTAAAGAGAGTGAAATTATCATATTACTATCATTTATCTATTAGGAAAATATCAACATCATTATGCTAAATTAAATGTTCTTTCTTTATATATGTAGTTTAGAAAGTTTATTCAAATGTAAAGGTTGAGGACATCGTTCCAGGAACAAAGATTCAAGTTTTCCAGAATATACACTCTTAAATGTTCCTCTCATTTTCTAAGGGAAAAGGGGCACAACAGGTAAACCTAAATCTTTTTCAAGTACTATGGAAACTAAAGAATAAAGTTCAATTCCACTTGAAAGCTAATCATCCTAATATATTCCCATAGTAACAGTGCTGATAGCAAGTAGCTACCAATTTTCCTAAATTTGTAATTGCTACATTATTAAATTTCAGGTGAAAGAAAACCATTGAAATTTTAAAAGACAAATTTATCAAACCCACATATAAAAGAGAATTGTCTTGAACTAAAAATTAAATGTTTTAAGTATCTAAATGTTTTAAGTATTCTAAATATCAACAAATAAGTCATTATAGTAAAACTTACTCGTTTCAGCTTCATATTGTAACTATACTTTTCCCCTCGGGAAAAAGAAAACATCAAGACAAAAGGACTATAAAAAGAGTGTACTTAATATGTCTGAATTAATCAGAGTTAACATATAAGAACTAAAATAAATAGTACTAATTAAGTGTCCCTTCTTGCCAGAAATAATATACTTTTTCATGAGTCTCATATTTCCAAAATATTCAGAAAAATGACTTGAGTACAAGATTTTTGCATTGAGGTGCATCTCAACTAATACAAAATCATCTCTTTCCCCCAGATACTCCATTAAAATTTTTAATTTGGGAGTAATAAGGTGCAAAAGGATAATATTAATATGATCAAATTAATATAGTTAATATGTCAATTTTATAATTTAAATTATATGTACTTAATTTTGCACAAATTTCTGAAAATGAGAGGCAAATCAGAAATTTCAACTATATTCTGACATTTTGAAGCTCTTAAATTCATACAGGGAGTGTGTTAAGATTTCAGCATTTTAAGACTATCATGTAAACTTAATTTACACTGTGCAGATCAAAGAAAAGAAAAAAATTAAATTTGAGGGGGCATTTTATTGAAAACACTGCCTTTTCTCCAAATAACTCAGAAGTAATTAACTTCCATAAGATAATTTTTCAAAAAGGAAGAGCAAGCTAATCCTGTTTTGCTTTCTTAATACAATAGAACCTCCATAGTTGACCACCTCCCTACACTACTTCCTTAAATTGGCCTAATTTTCATAGACCAGACATGCACCACACTGTACATATCAGTACAGGGCTAGTTCCTTATGTTCAACAGTTTCCTATAGTCCCTTGGGTGGTCAACCTACAGAGGTTCTACAGTATATGGTTTTTGTCACCTGTGAAACATAAGTAGCAATTTGCATAAGGGTCTGCAATTTGCCTCAAGCCAACATCAATAAGACAGTAAGACCTCTAGGTTCCCAACCAAAAGCAGTATTCTTCTGTGGTTTAGAAAAATTGGGTTTTTAACCTTAACCTTATCCAAGACAGGTCACGAACACTGGAGCCAGAAAAGAACTAAGTTCAAATACAGCTCTCTCAGTAACTCGTTGTGTTACACTGGGCAAGCTTCCATGCTTTGATTTCCTTGTATGTAAAATGGATAATAAGAATAGTACTTACTTTATAAAGTTGTAAGGATTAAAGAATTAATAATACACGTAAACCACATAGCACACATTAAGTGCTATGTAAGTTCACTTTATTTTTACTGTTTCGCCACTACAGATTTTTACAGTTCGGTTGTCAAAAGTTTCTCAAGTGAAAATTATTTAATTTGGCTCGGCACCTGTGGCTCAAGCAGCTA
>NW_003852551.1:4166113-4174717 GCF_000181295.1 Otolemur garnettii
GTCTCAAAAAAAAAAAAAGAAAAAGAAAATTATTTAATTTTACCTATAACAAAAAAATGATTTTATATTAATTGATTCTGATATTAGAATATATAAAAGTCTTTTAATTTTCAAGTGTACAAAATCAAACCAAATTTAGAATTTAAGGATAAATGTCAGCCCTATGCATGTCACATAATCATATGAACAGTCTAAATATGTATTATAATTGTACACAGCAGGTGCGCCAAACAACATTTGCTGAAAGAAATGTGTTACAAAGATTATTGCTAAGTATTTTCTAGGGAGAAAAAAAAAATCTAACTGGTACTAACATCAACCAAGCTAAAATAAGTTAAAGTGCATCCAACACAATCTGTACTTAAGATATTAAGTAGTGACTGCCTAGGGCTGCTCTATTAACTTATTTACAATAAGTGTACTATTTAAACTACATATTTCCTTTCTGATTCAAAATTCTATTGCGCATGTATAAAGGGAAAACAGTGAAGACAAGTTTTATGAAAAAGCCTAACTTTTTAAATGTTTGTTTTTTAAGTTACTATAAATAACAGAGAAAATGCCTTAATTACTTCAACATTTAATAATTAGCTACCCTAGGACTTAAATTGATGAGACCAAACAAAAGTACCAAGATGATGATGTGTTCCACTATTTGCTATGTTCTCTGACCATAAAGAGTAGCACTACCAATAGGGTAGTTTATAGCTTAAGCCGTACATTCTGTATAAGAAGGTGCACTTGTATTCTTAAGTTAATCAGAAGATGGAAAGTCCACCTGTTTTCTACTTTACTATAACAATTCAATCCTTTGGTATAAACCAAGTAGATGAATATATGAGAATTAACTATTCCTGATATTTTTACATATACATTTCTGTTTTGAACTATTCTTCCTCTGATTAAATCATACATGAGCTAAAATATCCTGTTATAAGCAGAACACAAAAATCTTTCACACAGACTACCAAAAAAGAAGTTCTATTCTATGAGTCTTTTATTTGTAATCAAAACAAAGAGAATGAAATCATTAAACAGCTTAGGCAAATCACGGAAACCATGATGCTGCAAGGTACAAACAGTAAGGGCATGTTGGGAGTATATTCTGCTTCTTAAATTTTTAAAACTGCATCTTCCTCAAAACACACCATAGGGCCCAAGGACAAAAATTAAAACATGTAAGACAGAGCATGATAGCAAGTAAAATGACCCTCAAAAACCCTCCCAAAATAATCAAACCAAAATAGAAAACTAATATGCAGAAGAATATTTTAAATTGAGCCCTCGGGGTTACAGACTAAGACTGCCAAGCTAAAGTAGAAATTTCTATAGAAAACAGACAGTGATTCCTCTCCTGAGCTTTAAAAACAAACATGCACTAAGCTGTCTCTAGTGATTTTGTTTTGGGGTTCTTTTTCCCCCTTTAGTTTAGTGGCCAGGTGGTGGGGCAGGTTTTTCAGTAATCTGTAAATCAGAAAGTCTATCCTTGTTCTGTATGAAGACCAGCAACATAAACGTAACTGACTTTAGCCTTGAATTAAAAATCTGTCACAGATTTCTCATCCTAATGGAAAGTACTGTAGTGAACTCTAGGCAGAAAACATTTCGGTTACAACACACTAAGATTTTTGGCAATAAATAAGTAAGTGTGGGGCTAATAATCTCCAAAAAAAACCTCTGTTCTCTCTTAGAATCTGTCCTATAAATTAAAACCCGTGCAGAAAACAGAGCTGACTGTCTCAAAACATTCGCATTTTTGCCTCAGTTATGCACATCCATTCTCATGGGAACATAGGACAACATAGGCACATGCGTTGTGCCTGCCACCTGTTAGCTGCTCTTGAGAAAGCCCCAAAACTGAGCTCCAGAGAAAAACTGGAAACGCCTTTGTTGTTCCCTAACTACGGAAGCCACCAGAGTTCAGACTAACCCAGCGCCCTCAAGGCAAAACTTCCGCTAGGCTCAGGAACTCTTCCCAGATTGGGGCTTACCCAATAAGGCAAAACCCTCTTCTAAGTAAGAGCAGGCAGGAGAACCCCAGAAGCAGCACTGGCACCTATTAGTCCCAGGAGAAAGGGTCAAAGGTGAAGAAACTGGACCTAAGATCAGAGGCTCAGTTTCCCAGTGGAGAAGAGGATAAGCAGGTGGGCCGTCTCTCTGGGTAAAAGAACGGCAAGATCCCGGATCAAGGGATGGGGAAAAAAAGAGTAAGAGGAAAACTGAGAGACAGTGGCTGAAGGAAGCGCTGAGGCGGAAGGCAGGAAACCAGGGTTAGAAAGCGGCTGATGATAAGAATAAGGAAAAACAGCGAGGCGAGAGGTGCGCAGAGGCGAGATGGCTAAGCTAAGGTGAAAGAGGCGAGGCCAGCGTGCAGGAAAGGGTTGGAGTGAGGGAAGCATTGCAGGAACAAGGGACAGGCGAAGAGACCCCCGCCCACAAGGACTGGGACAGAACTCTTGACCCGTCCTCTTTCAGGTTATACTCGTTCGGGTGCGCTCAGGCCCTGTTGAAAGCAAAGACTCACCCAAAGGGTACAGAAGCCCCACAGCAGGACATGGGACCGGTCGACACCCACAGCAGAATCTAGCGAGCAGAGGAAACCGCGGCGCTAGTGTAACCCGGATACGCATCCCTAAGAACCGGAAGTAAGAGGCCAGGGTCACCTCAATCCACACCTCGGTCTACTAGAAGCCTCTGGGCGCATGCGTCGGGCCTCGGGAGGCGAGGAAGCGTCTAAGCCCCGCCCACTCCACCGCCCCGGTGAGCCCCGCCCCTGGTCTCTCTGGCCTCAGCTGGTCTCCGTAGTGCCGCGCGTAGATGAAATCTACCGCGCTGCAGATCGTGGAGCATCCCAGCAAAGGGTACTACCAGCCTCGTTTCTCCAAGTCTTTTTAAACGCGTGTAATCCCTACCTACATAAAGGGAGCGTGAGGAGAAATGCTGGATGAATTTAGTAGATCTAGAAGAATTGGGAGGAAGAATGGGTGGGAAGTTTTGGAAGACAGTTGGGAGGCTAGCAAAGAGTGATCCTTTTTTGTCCCCGAATTTAGTTTATTCCTAATAGTATATTGAACTTATAGTTAACTTCATTTTCGTGCACATTCCTTTCAGAAACGAAAGATTTTTTTTTTTTAAGAGACAGAGTCTCATTTTGTCACCCTTCTATAGAATGCTGTGGCGTCACAGCTCACAGCAACCTCCAGCTCATGGGCTTTGGCGATTCTCTTGCCTCAGCCTCCCGAGTAGCTGGGACTACACGCACCCGCCACAACGCCCAGCTATTTTTTTGTTGCAGTTTGGCCGGGGCCGGGTTCGAACCTGCCACCTTCGGTATATGGGGCTGGCGTCCTACTCACTGAGCCACAGGTACCCCCCGAAACAAAAGTTTTAAATCCTTCGTTAATTTTTAAATTACTACTTAAGTATGAGCAAGGAGCAATGTTGAATTCAGGTTTTATAGAGACTTTGAAGTTAATTCAGTTTGGGGCCCTCTTTAAGAAAAAAATCCTAATTACAAATACAATATGAGATAGAAAAGTGAATCTTTTATAATGAGAAAAGAACAGTCCAAGTACGGTAGCTCATGCTTGTAATCATGGCACTTCAGGAAGCTAAGGCCGAGGATCACTTGAGGTCAGGAGTTCAAGAAAAGAAATCAGAAGTTAGGGCGGTGCCTGTGGCTCCAACGAGTAGGGCGCCGCCCCCATATACTGGAGGTGGTGGCCTGGTCAAAAACTACAAAAAAAAAAAAAGAAAGAAAGAAAGGAAAAGAAATCAGAAGTTAGCTCACAAATACCACAAAACACGATTTGTATTAATTAACTGCTTGATATACCTCTAAAATACTTTATTTCCTATATTTTGGCTGCATATTCTTTGATCACAATTTTCTATGACAATAATATACTATTATAACTTCGTCTACTTATAACCTTAACTCTGCTCTCTCACATGTCACATCTAATTCACTAACAAGTTGTGCAGAATCTGCCTTTAAATCTGTCCAGCATCTGACAGTTTACTACCTGTTAGTATAAGCCACAGTCCATCCATGACTGTGAGCACCTGTGCCTTCCCATAATCTATTCATAAGGTAGCAGTGAGCTGCTGTTAAAACCTTAATCAGATTCTATCCCTCTTCCAATGGATTTCTATCTCAGACTGAAACCCAAAACCTTTACATTGGCCTACAAGACTCTCAAGATTTGACAGCCTAACTCTAACCTAGTCTACTTTCTCTGTCATCCTTCCACTTAAGTCACACTGGCCCCTTTGCCTTTCTACAGACCTGCTCATGTGCTTGGGGCCTTTGTGCTCACTGATCCCTGTGCTTGGAATACTCTTCCCCTAGATACTTGCATCATTCACCCTTTCACTCCCACATCTTTATTCAAATGCCACTTTCTCAATGAGAACTCTCTGGCACTATATTTAAAATTGGAACACTACCATTGTCCTTGAACTTTCTACTCCAGTGCCTTCCTTAATTTTTCTCTTTTTATCACATCCAACAAGTTGCTTGTATATTTATTTTCTCCCTGACCAGAATGTAAACTCCATGAGGACATGGATGTTTGATCTGCTTATGAATGTATTTCAGCCACTGCGCCTAGCATATGGCTGTATTTCAGTACTAGAACAGAGCCTGGAACATTGTAGGTGCCGAATAAATATTTGTTGAATGAAAGAATAAATTGTCCAAGAGGCGCACAGTAGCAATGGTGACAGTGGTGGCCTTGGAGCAGGTGCTTGTGTCCCGAGGTGCCATCTGCCACCTTCTTCATTGCGCTGCTCTCATTGCTGGTGTTGGCCCCACCTGTTCCTGCTGCAGACACCCCTGGCACCTTCTGGCCTTTCACTGAAGTCCGAGGCCCTGTGCAACTGGCAAGAGTGAGTAACACTGAAGCTTGATCAGAAGTTCCCCTTCAGCCCATGAGAAAGATATCCATGTTCAAGTACATCTCAGGATCTTCACTGGAAAGAAGGGCAGTCCAAAGCTGGAAGCTGAACCCTGTGCCCAGCACCTATCCCACACAGAGCTGTCACCCTCACCTGTCCTCAAGCCACCCTGTCACCCAGATGCAGCATGCCAGTGGTCAGAAACTAGCCACCTGGCCCACCTGCATTTCTGGGCACATGCCTAGCCTGCCTCCCTACCAGCCTACCTCTGGCCTATGTTATGTGCAGAATCATTTTGGTCCCAACCCCAATTCCTCCAGAGTATACCCGGCTTCTGTGGGAACCTCCCTGGGTGTCCAGCCCCACCCCATCAGCTGTCCTGGCCCCATATATTCTGGGGGCCTGGGCACTTAGGGGGCTGTAAGCTCCAAGGAGTCCTCAAGGGTCCCAATGCCTTGAGAGAGTTTCTAGGAAGGTTATCTCATATCTTGGCCTTCTGAAGAAGATCCTCTAGGGGGGATTTTCCAGACAAAAAATTATTTATTGAACCCCTCTGTGTGCCAGGCTCTGTGTCGATTACTTTGATAAATGTCCCTATTTCAGTCTCATCTGTGCTCATGGCAGCTTTGTGAAGTACCCTTTACTGTTGCCAGTTTACAGATGCATAAAGGCGAGACAGTCTGTGCTTGTACCAAGCCACGTGGTTCTGGAGCGACACAGCTGGGCTTCTCAGCCCCAGGTCCTCAGCTCCTCCTAGTGAACACCTGAGAGAAGAGGGCAGTAGCTGGCCCACCATCCTTCCTGTCACTGTGTGCCATGCTCTTGGTTATAGTGTCCCTGTGTCTGTGTCTCTGCCCTTCAGGAGCTCCCAGCTGGTATGCTTGGCAGTTCCCAGGCCTGTAGTGTATCTCTCCCTCCGCAGTGCCCCCTACCCAGACTCCTCTACCCCAGAAGCAATGAGACGAGCCCACATGAGCTGCAGCAGGATGCTGGTGGACCCACAGTATTGATTACCTTTGTATAAAGAAATAATGTCCAACTTGAAAAAAAAGAAAAGAAAAGAATAAATTGTTGGCTCAGCACCAGTAGCACAATGGTTACATCACCAGCCACATACACCAAGGCTGGCAGATTCGACCCAGCCTGGGCCAGCTAAACAGCAATGACAACCACAACAACAACAACAAAAAAATAGCTGGGCCTTGTGGCAGGCACCTGAAGTCCCAGCTACTTGGGAGGCTGAGGCAAGAGAATTGCTTGAGCCTCAAGAGTTGGAGGTTGCTGTGAGCTGTGACATTACCGCACTCTACAGGGGGTGACATAGTGAGACTCTGTCTCAAAAAAAAAAAAGGAATAAATTATTCATTTACTTTGAGATAAATTGCTGATTTTACTCTGCTTTTCCTGATCTGAAACTGCACATGAGCCACCAATTCCACCAGGGGGACCCCATGAGTAACCAATGGGTTATCCCCAGAAAAATTACTCCCCTAGCAAGTACATACACAGATAGCCAACCAGTCACAGGACTGTTAACAGACAGAAATCTATTCTGAGAAATGCCTTCTTAGGTGATTGTTAGCTCCTTGTTAGCTCCTTGGCTACAAACCGGTACTGCATGTTACTACACCAAATATTGCAAGCAATTTTAACACAATGATGAACAAATCTAAAGCAAATCTAAGCATAGAAAAGGTACTGTTAAAATATGGCATTATAATCTTATGGGCCAACACAGTACATCATTGACTAAAATGTTACGAAGCACAGAACTGTATTTCTAAAAAAGAACTACAGGAAAACACAAAAATTCTTCCATGGGACAGAGAGTGCTGCTGTAGCACAAGTGGCTCTGGTGTGTTTACAGTCCATTAAGAGTACAATCCAAGTTCCTTACTCTGGTCTACAAGGTCCTTTTTGCCAGCCCTTCCCAAATCTCCGATGTCATGCCCTGCCTCCTTCCTTTCACATACTGAGCTCCCATCACCTGCCATGCTCTCCTTTCTGTTTCTTGTACAAAACAACTTTTCTTGCCTCAGGGCCTAAGCCCAAACTGTTCCCCCATCTCTTCCCTAATGAAGAGATGAAGGAACCTTCCCAATGAATGGTTCCTTCACCTAGCTTCAGTTACACGTCACCTTGTGAAGGCCTCCCATGCCTTCCTGCCTCCTGCTGAAAGCTGCTCCCTGGCCCCCTTCCCATACCTTATCTTTTCTTCACATTCCTACCACTATTTGAAATTATCTTGTTTACTTGTTTATCACTAGTAACTGGACTCCATAGGGGTCTTTTTTTTTGAGATAGAGCCTCAAGCTGTCCCCCTGGGTAGAGTGCCGTGGCATCACAGCTCACAGCAACTTCCAACTCCTGGGCTCAAGTGGGTCTCCTGCCTCAGCCTCCCAAGTAGCTGACACCACAAGTGCATGCCACAACGCCCGGCTATATTTTTGGTTGCAGCCATCATTGTTGTTTGGTGGACCCAGGCTGGATTCAAACCCACCACCTTTGGTGTATGTGGCTGGTGCCTGAGCCACTTGAGCCACAGGCGCCAAGCCACCATAGGGGGTCTTTATCTCTCTTGTTCATTGCTGAATTCTCAGAACTAGAAGAGTGATTATCATTTGGTGGGTGCACAGTAAACACAAGTAATTACTAATATTTATTGAAGCTTTCCTATGTGTCATTGTCCACATATAGTAAATACATCAGTGTTCACTTTCTCTTAATCCTCCCAACAAACTTGAGAAGAATTATGATCATCTCCATTTTAAGGATGAGGAAACTGAGGCAGAAAGAAGTTAAGAAACTTTCTTAAGGCCTCACAACTGGCAAGAAGCAAACCCAGGACTTGAATACAGCTCTGTATGACTTCACAGCCTATGATGGTAACTACCGGGCCATGTTCCTCTTATATTATAGGAAGAGCAACAGGTACCCAAGTATGAATTCATTTACTTAAAGTTTCTCTCCTCTGATTTTATGCATTTTTCTTTGCTACCATGGTCATCAAGGAGTGCAAATGTTTGTTGGGGGGTTATTCTTACTCTGCTGCACTACTTTATGGGACAAGTTTATGGCAAAAACACAATTAGATTACTTCAAGCTGGGTATTAGTTATATTGTTTTCTATTCTTTTCCATAGATTTAAAATATTTCATTCAAATTTAACACAGAGCCGGGTGCAGTGGCTCACACCTGTAGTCCCAGGTACTTTGGAGTCTGAGACAGGAAGATCACTTGAGCCAGAGGTTTGAGGTTGCATTGAGCGATGATTACTCCACTGCACTCCAGCCTGGGTGACAGAGCAAGATCTCATCTCTAAAACATCAATAACAAAATTTAACACTAAAGAAAATGTATCAATATAGTTCATCAATATTTTAGCCAAATCTTTTTAAACAAAAGCCAAAATGTAAATTAAAGCACGAAATTAACTACACTATAAAGGCCTAAAAAATATCTGATGTAGCTTGGCTCCTGTGGCTCAAGCGGCTAAGGCACCAGCCACATACACCTGAGCTGGCCGGTTCGAATCCAGCCCGGGCTGCCAAACAACAATGACAGCTGCAACCAAAAATTAGCCAGGCATTGTGGCAGGCACCTGTAGTCTCAGCTACTTGGGAAGTGGAGGCAGGAGAATCGCTTGAGCCCAGGAGTTGGAGGAGTTGGAGGTTGCTGTGAGCTGTGATGCCACAGCACTCTACC
>NW_003852551.1:4177844-4181386 GCF_000181295.1 Otolemur garnettii
AAAATAAAATAAAATAAAATAAAATAAAATTATAATCATTAATTACAACTATAGCCATGGGAATCTACATGACATATACATGGAATATTTTCTCCATCATACTAGTCAACTCTGTATTTACTAAGACCACATTGGAGGCTTGGTGCCTGTAGCACAGTGGTTATGGTGCCAGCTACATACACCCAGGGTGGTGGGTTCAAACTCAGCTCAGGTCAGCTAAACAACAATGACAACTGCAACAGAAAATAGCCAGGTGTTGTGACGGGTACCAGTAATCCCAACTACTTGGGAGGCTGAGGCAAGAAAATCGCTTAAAACCCAAGAGTTTGAGGTTGGTGTGAGCTGTGACGCCACAGCACTCTACCAAGGGCAACGTGGTGAGACTCTGTCTCACAAAACAAAACAAAGCACACTGGAATATACTTTGGTTATCTATTGCTACACAACCAATTATCCCCACACTCAATGGCTTAAAACAACAACTACTAAATTGGCCTGGGAAAAGATTTTATGAGGAAGACCTGCCTGGCAATTGCAGCAACATCAAAAAATAAATAAATGAGATTTGATCAAGCTAAAAAGCTTCTGCAGGGGCGGCACCTGTGGCTCAAGGAGTAGGGCGCCGGCCCCATATGCCGGAGGTAGAGGGGTCAAACCCAGCCCCGGCCAAAAACTGCAAAAAAAAAAAAAAAGCTTCTGCATAGCGAAGAGTACCACAACCAAAGCAATCAGACAGCCTTCAGAAGGGGAGAAGAGTTTTGCATGTTATGAATCTGACAAAGGTCTAATAACTAGAATCTACAGAGAACTCAAATTAATCAACAAGAAAAGAGCAAACAGGCTCGGCGCCTGTGGCTCAAGTGGCTAAGGCGCCAGCCACATACACCTGGGCTGGTGGGTTCAAATCCAGCCCGAGCCCGCCAAACAACAATGATGGCTGCAACCAAAAAATAGCCGGGCATTGTGGGAGGTGGAGGCAGGAGACTCGCTTAAACCCAGGAGCTGGAGATTGCTGTGAGCTGTGATGTCACAGCACTCTACCCAGGAGGATAGCTTGAGGCTCTGTCTCAAAATAAGGAAAAAAAAGAAAAGAGCAAACAACCCCACTTATAAGTGTGCAAGAGACTCAAACAGAAACTTAAGTGAAGATGACAGATGAATGGCCCCCAGAACAGAAACTTATCTAAAGATGACAGATGAATGGCCCCTAAACATCTGAAAAAAATTTTCACCATCTTTAATCATCAGAGAAATGCAAATAAAACCACTCTGAGATACCACCTAACTTCAGTAAGATTAGCCCACATCACAAAGTCCCAAATCTGCAGATGCTGGCGTGGAAAGAAGAGAACACGTCTAGTGGGAACACTGCTGGTAGGATTGCAAACTGATACAACCTTTATGGAAAGAAGTATGGAGAATTCTTAAAGAACTAAAAGTCAACCTTCCATTTTATCCTGCAATTCCATTACTAGCTATCTACCCAGAAGAACTATCATTTTACCTTAAAGACATTTGCACCAAAATGTTTACTGCAGCTCAATTCATAATTGCCAAGTCGTGGAGGCAACCTAAATGCCCATGAACCCATGAATGGATTAACAAACTGTGGCACATGTATACCAAGAAGTACTATTCAGCTGTAAAAATAGATGGAGATTTTACATCTTTTATGTTTACCTGGATGGAGTTGAAACCCATTCTTCTTAGTAAAGTATCTCAAGAATGGGGGTGGGGGAAATCCAATGTATTCAACACTAATATGAAACCAATATATAAACAATTACATACCCACACGAACAATAAAACACAAATATAGCTTAGCAAGGAGGAGGAGAGAGGAGGAACCAGAGAAGGGAAAGATGGGAGGGAGAGGTTAATTGGCGAGATCTCCCCTAATGTCCACAATGTGAGAGTGTTCACCACAGCCCCTGAGTGAAGGGCTCAACTATAACTTGAACTTTACCTTGGAAGTGAGAACAATGTAACCTAAAAGTTTATACCCTCATACTTATTTGAAATAAAAATAAAGTAGAATAAAACTACCACACACTCCATAAAAAAAAAAAACCTACATCATGCCTCATACATTTTGAGTCAGAAATTTGGACAGGGCTCAGCTGGGTGATTTCTCTGTTCCGTAAGGCATTAACCTGAGCTGGTTAGTAGTACTACAGCTTGCAGCTAGGCTAGTCTGGAGGGTCCAGCACAGCCTTACACATGTGCCCGGCATAGAGGCTATGCTTTCTATGTAGCCTCAGAGCCTTTCTATGTGGTCTATTAGGGTAGTGGACCTTAAGTGGCACCTCAGGGCTCCATAGCAACAGGTTGTAGAAGCTGCTGTTCTTTTGCAGCTGGCCTGGAAACTGGCACAGCATCACTTTCCATCTTAGTCTATTGGTCAAAGAAATCATGGTACTCACCTAGATTCAAGGAAGACAACACAAACTTCACCTTGTAATGGGAGGAATGTTAAATGAAATAAATTCCAAAAGAATTATATAGAAGATTAAAAAAACAAAAAGTTGTTTTTTGAAAAGATAAACAAAGTTGACAAGCCTCTCTCACTAGATTAGCCAGAAACAGGACCCTAATTACTGTGTTTCCCCCCAAATAAGACACTGTCTTATATTTATTTTTTCTCAAGAAGGCACACTAGGGCTTATTTTCAGGGGATGTTTTATTTTTATTAAGTATAATACAACAATCTACATTTATTCAAATACAGTTAAGTCATCTTCTTCTGGAACCTGACAGGGGGAGCCAACCTTGGTGGGGCTGGCGCTAGTGATGCGTGAACTCCTTTCCCCTAGCCATTTGCACATGCGCAATAGGATGCCTGCAACTGCAGTTACCACACACACAGCCACACAAGTGAAAATGGCTCAGAGAAAGGAGCTATGGCAGATATATGGTATTCTAGTCTTCCTTACCGCTCCATGCTAAAATGCATGGCCCATCACTAGGTCTTATTATTGGGGTAGGGCTTATATTTAACAAATGCATAGAAATCCTGCTAGGGCTTATTTTTGGGGAAATACAGTAATTTAGTCAGAAACAAAAAAGGAGATACTACATCTGACACCATAGAAATACAAAATATCATCTGTGAATACTGTTAAAAAACTCTATGATCATAAACTTGAAAATGTTGAGAAAATGAACAAATTCTTAGAAAGACATAACCTTCCTAGACTCAGTAAGAATAAATAGACTTCTCAGCGGCATCTGTGGCTCAAAGGAGTAGCGTGCCGGCCCCATATGCTGGAGGTAGCAGGTTCAAACCCAGCCCCAGCCAAAAAAATCCACAAAAGAAGAAGAAGAAGAAGAAATAGAATTCCTAAACAAACCAATATCATGTAATGAAATTGAAGCAGAAATTTAAAAAAAAAAAATTCTTCCAACAAAAGAAGTTCTGGGCTCAGTGCCTGTGGCTCAAGTGGCTAAGGCGCCAGTCACATACACTTGAGCTGGAGGGTTTGAATCCAGTCTGGGCCCACCAAACAACAATCACGGCTGCAACCAAAAAATAGCCAGGCATT
>NW_003852551.1:4181704-4188264 GCF_000181295.1 Otolemur garnettii
CAGAAATTATTTCATAACATTGAAAAAGAAGGAATCCTCCCCAACTTGTTCAATGAAGCCAATATCACCATAAGAACACAAAGAGAACTATAGACCTATATCCCTTATGAATATAGATGCAGAAGTTCTCAATAAAATCCTAGCAAACAATATTCAGCTGCACATCAATAAAATAATCTACCACAGTCAGGTGGGCTTCATCCTAGAGATGAAAGCATGATTCTACATATGCAAATCTATAAATGTGAAGCATAATTTATAATTATAGAAGCACATAAATAGAAGCAAAAATAAAGACCATACGATCCTCTTATTAGATGCAGAAAAAGCATTTGACAAAAATCAGCACCCTTGGCTCAGTGGGTAGGGCGCCGGCCACATACACCAAGGGTAGTAGGTTCAAAACTGGCCAGGGCCAGCTAAACAATAATGACAACTGCAACAAGTCCCAGCTACTTGGGATGCTGGGGCAAGAGAATTGCTTAAGCCCAGGAGTTTGAGGTTGCTGTGAACTGTGACAACATGGTACTCTACCTAGGGTGACAGAGAAAAAAAAAGAATCAGCACCCTTTTATGAAAACAACTTTTTTTTTGAGACAGAGCTTCAAATTGTCTCCCTGGGTAGAGTGCCATGGCATCACAGCTTACAGCAACCTCCAACTCCTGGGCTCAAGTGAGTCTCTTGCCTCAGCCTCCCAAGTAGCTGGGACCACAGGTGCCCGCCAAGCACCCACTGCAGCCACAGGCGCCGAGCCATGAAAACAATTCTTAACAAAATAGCATAGATGGAACATACCTCAAAATTATAAAAGCCAAATATGACAAACCACAGCCAATATCATGCTGAATGGGAAAAAAGTGACAGCATTCCCACTTAGAAATGGAACCAGACAAAATTGCCCATGGTCACCATTTATAGTCATCATAGTGCTAAAAGTCCTAAACAGAGCAATCGGGTAATTCTTGAATCAGTGGGAAAAAGGAGAACCTTAGTGGGAATAGAGGGAAATGAGGAAATAAAGCACACAAGAGACAAGGATAGGATCGGGAGGTCTAGAGCAGACACAACTGCAGCCAGCACTGAACTGTGGAAATAGCTTTATTTATATAATATCTAAACAAAGTCACTTATCTTAACAAAGTTGCAAATCTAGCACATGGGTTAAAGATTAACTTTCCAGAGTAAAAGCTATGTGACTTCTGGCAGAGGAGAAAAGCATGCTGTTATCCCAAAGGAATGTTGTCCTTCAAGGAGGAGAAGCAGTTGGGTGTACTTCCTTGACTGTCTCCCTAGTGTGTGGAGGCCTTGCCGCTAAATGGGGAGGCAGAGCCTGTGGCACAGTGAGTGGGGCACTGGCCCCATATATGGAAGGTGGCAGGTTCGAACCTGGCCCTGGCCAAACTGCAACAACAACAAAAAAATAGCCAGGTGTTGTGGCAGGCGCTCCCAGCTACTCAGGAGGCTGAGGCAAGAGAATTGCCTAAGCCCAAGAGCTGGAGGTTGCTGTGAGCTGTGACACTACGGCACTCTACCAAGGGTGACAAAGTGAGACTCTGTCACTAAAATTAATTAATTAATTAATTTAATTTAATGGGGAAAGAAGAGGCCAAATATCACTCTTTGCTGATGATATGATCTTATATCTAGAAAACCCCAAAGATTCTTCCAAGAGACTCCTGAAATCGATAAATAAATTCAGCAAAGTCTTGGGTTACAAAGTCGTTGTACACAAATTTGTAGCATTCCTATGTGCCAATAACAGTCAAGCTGAGAATCAAATCAAAGACTCAGTACCTTTCAGAATAACAGCAAAGAAAATAAAATGCCTAGGAATATATTTAGCCAAGGCAATGAAAGACCTCTGCGGGAGAACACTGAGGAAGGAAATTGCAGAGAATGTAAACAAATGGGAAAACATATCACGCTCATGGACTAGCAGAATCAACATTGTTAAAATGTCTATATTATCCAAAGTGATTGACAGATTCAATGCAACCACAGAAGGTGGTGAATCCTATCAGGACTGGGTTCTTCCCTTTAGGGAAGCATGTTTCCCTCTGGCACAAGCAGGGTCCAGAAATGCCAGGAATTAAAGACTTGGACTCAGGAGTTTCAGGAGGTCTGCTTGGTACTTTATTTTACTGTGTCTGAGCAGGTGTTCAAGTTCAAAATAAAGTCCTCTGAACTCTTTCCTTTTCCTTTCCCCAAGTGAAAAAAGGGTCTCTGAGCTGCACTGGGTGGAATTGTAAGAGGGGTCACGCAGACTCTAGCTTGGCTGCCTCTGCTGGCGTCTCATTGTATCACATGCACCTCAAATCCAGTGGCTGTGGGCAAGCACAGCTCCAAGAACTACAGGGTTTGTGGCCCAACTGCCTTACAAATTTAGTCCCTAGGCTGCTTTTTGTCAACTGGTGGTGGGGCTAGCCTAGGGTGACCAGACGTCCCGCTTTCGGAGGGACAGTCCTACTTTTCAACAATTTGTCCCGTGTCCTGGGGCGTTTTAAAAAAGTCTCGATTTTTGGAAAGAATGCACGAATGGGCAGGAGAACGAGAAGGGAATATACGATTTTCGGCTGTCATGCGGCTATTTCGCCAGAATATGAGTTTTATATTATTTTTGTTAATTTTATAATGTTAAACTGTAATATTAACAAATAATTGCTCAGAAGTGATTATCGAGAACTGCTTATCAAAGTTTGCATTGTTGTCAGGCCCTGCCCTGCCCCCAGGCCATGTGCCCCCCCCCTTACTGATGTTAAAATCTGGTCACCCTAGGCTAGCCAGAACTCAAGTTTCAGGCTGAGGATTTCCCTCTGGCCAGGCTGGGCTAAATGTTCCTTCCATGGACACTGGCAGAATTCTGCAGTAATCTCTTTGCCAGGGCAGTCCTGAGTTTCAGTGCAAAATCCCACAATCACTGCTCGGTGCCTGTGGCTCAAGTGGCTAAGGCACCAGCCACATATACCTAAGGTGGCAGGTTCAAATCCAGCCCGGGCCTGCCAAACAACAATGATGGCTGCAACCCAAAAAAATAGCCGGGCGTTGTGGCGGGCACCTGTGGTCCCAGCTACTTGGGAGGCAGAGGCAGGAGACTCGCTTGAGCCCAGGAGTTGGAGGTTGCTGTGAGCTGTGATGCCACAGCACTCTACCCAGGGGGACAGCTTAAGGCTCTGTCTCAAAAAAAAAAAAATCCCACAATCACTTTATTCTACCTTCCCGGGGCACACAGATTTTCTCTCTGCTCTGTGTTCTGGCCCCCCCAGCTGGGCAATGGGGAAGGGGTGGCATAGGCAATGCAGGATTGTCTTTTCTGCCCTCTTCAGATGTTTTTTGGTTCTTCTAAAGGTGCTTCCTTGTGTGGGTAGTTCTTGAATTTGTTGTTTGTGTGGACGGATGATTGCTGGAGGTTTCTATTTGGCTGTCTTGCCCTGCCCCCCACCAAGGAGTGTGTGTGTATGTGTGTGTGTGTGTGTTTAAGGCTCAATGTTCCTCTTTCCTTCAGTGAACTATCCCATATATTTCCCATAAAATCTTTTTGCTGTCGTCATTAAGACCAGAATTGTTCACTGATGTTTTTAATCATTGAACCATGGCTGATCCAATGTTTTGTCTATAAAAGGCATAAAAAAAGGCACAGTGAAAATTTCTAGTATGAAAAACCTATAGCTTTTATGTGACAGTTTAATATCTTCCAGACAAGAGACAAATTACAACTGTGAAATGAGCTGTGAACCAGAAAACCAATAAACATCATCCAGAGTTTGAACAAATGAAAGATGAGAAAGATGTTATATTTACTCCATGCCTGGAATATAGTCCTACTTTGCTACCAAAGAAGGCGATGGACTCAATTATAAGAGGGACTTTAGCTGACAAATGCAATCAATGTAACCTCATTCTTTGTACCTCAAAGAATCCCAAACAATAAAAATAAATAAATAAAAATTAAAAAAAAATTTTTTTAAAAGGTGATGGGAGGGAAAGTGAGCAGAAAACTCTTCTTACTCTGGCTCCCTGGAGTAGGAATCTCACAATAATAATATGGCTGCCGTTCACCCAGCAGCCATCGTGGAAGGCACTGTATTAGTCCTTCACATGCATCACCTCCCTGAATTCTACAGTACAATTATGATCTATTATTTGGCTATATACTCTGATTATCTCCACCTTCCAAAAGTGGGGTTCAAGGTTGTTAAATCATTAAATTGAAACCCCAAAGCAGGATTGGCAGGGTCCAAACACAAGTGTATGACTCCAGTGTCAGAGCAAGAGCAGCAGGCAGGCAAAGGAGCTGCCAACACCAGCTTCCTGGTATACCCTCACAGCATCCCAGGTCCAAGCCCCTCTCCCTCACATTCTTGAACCAATCCGGAGACAGGCCAATGGATAGTGACAGACTCTGGATCCCCAACTCTGGATCCAGGAGTTTGGTCTGCAGATGTCTTTCAAAGCACTCAACTGCTGGCTCCCAAGGGACACATGAGTCACTTCCACCTCCATGGGAGAGCTAGGTCTGGATTTCTCATACTCCCGTTCTCTTTTAATAAAGCCTAGTGGTTAAATTAAGCAAAGGCTTTGAAGCCAGACAGAGCTAGGTTCTAGTCTCTGCTTCACCACTGCCTGTGTGTGTAAGATGCTTCATCTCCAGGCTCCTCAACCTAAAAATAGGAATAACAACCCTGCCTTTTTAGCAAGGTTGTTGTGGAGATAAAATGTACTAACTTATAGAACATTTGTATTTGGATATTGTATATATACAGTGTGTAATACAGTATACACACAGAACACATGTAATACAATGCCAGGAATCTATAAACACTCAATAAACAACAGCTATTCTCATTATTATCCCCACTCTATAGTCTATCCAGCTTGAACCCCAATCTTCTCGTTTGGGGCCTAGATCTCCTGCCTTGAGTACTTTTCTCTCTCTACAAGTGAATCACTGATGCGTCTTCTTCAATTACACAGATCTCCCAGAACGAAGAATTTGGCCTCCATGACTTTTTGACTTATTAAACTTATTTCCAGGTGGGTTTTTGCTGCAATGCCCAATTTTCGTCTAGAATTTGAATGTAGGTAGCAGACCCTTAGGAGAACCTACAAAGGATGGGGGGACTCAGGGTGAAGCTGGACATGACCTGGCATTCACTGTCTGTGAATCTCAGTCTTCTCAGCTATAAAATGGAGAGTCTCATTTTTAACTTGAAAGAATGTAGTGAGGATTCCATGACACGTGGTCACTATGAAAGTTTTGAGACAGGGTGTGTTATGGTTCATTATTTCACTTCCAAGAAACACAGTTGATGACATCCTTTCTGATTCACTATGCAAGTTTATCGGTGTTGCTGGGAGGGCTTCATTTGTTTCCATCTGCACAGACCTTACATTTCTTGATTTGGGGGTATCTCAAAACTTTCATAATGACTCACATATAGAGGTTGGAAAGCCCATGTGCCTGGCACAGAGTAAGCATGAATCATGTCAGTTTCCTGTCCTCTTGCATCCATGGACAGCTTGGAATTCTGTCAACTGCATCCTAAGAGAGAAGTCCCACCTTAAGGAAATAGCAGTAAGCCTCCCCTCTGCTGTTGCCCCTTCTGCTTTCTCCCCCAGTCACCCCTTCCTTTATTTCTCTGAACTTTTGCTCTTCTGAAGTTGAGGGTGGGAGGCAAGGAGATCCTGGGCAGAGAGGCTATTCCCAGAGACTCAGCCTGCCCCAAAGTGGCCCTGCTCTGTTGCCATTTGGTCAGGAGCCAGGCTTGCTGTTTAGAAAAACATCCATTCTGGGCACCACTGCTTAAGAAAAACTGCAAGACTTCAAAAACATCAGTGAGGATGATTGAAGAGGTAGAGAACAGGAAAACTACAGAACCTAGATCATTTAGGTTAAGACAGTGAAGGTTAGAGGGGAACGGTGGGCTGCTGAGAAACAGTATTCAAAGAGGCAGAGCCACATAGGTCTGGGAAGCAGGCGTTCTACATTGGGAGTGGCGAGGGGCTGGGCATTATGAGGCTCTTGGCAAGACTATTGAGGTAGGGCCCTGAATTAGGTGGCTCCCCTTAAGAAAAGGAATGCAGAATTATAAACACAAAATTGCTAGAGCCTTTCCTGGCCTCCAAATGAGTTTTTGCAGGTGAGAAGCCCTGAAGTGTAAGCTCTATTGATTTCACAGTAAAATTGCCTCCAGCCAACCATGGGGCAAGTAACTGATAATGCTCTCAGAGCTTTATAGTTCTGTAACCCTGCCTGGAAACCCCACTTTCTTTCTTTCTTTTCTTTTTTTATTGGGACAGAGCTTCCAGCTGTCACCCTGGATAGAGTGCTGTGACATCACAGGTCACAGCAACCTCCAACTCCTGGGCTTAAGCGATTCTCGTGCCTCAACCTCCCAAGTAGCTGGGACTACAGGCAACAATGCCCGACTATATTTTTGTTGTAGTTGTCATTGTTGTTTGGCAGGCCTGGGCTGGATTCGAACCCACCAGCTCTGGTGTATGTGGCTGGCGCCTTAGCCGCTTGAGCTATAGGCGCCGAGCCAAAACTCCACTTTCTTAT
>NW_003852551.1:4189325-4210387 GCF_000181295.1 Otolemur garnettii
GAAGGAAGGAAGGAAGGAAGAGAGGGAGGGAGGGAAGGAAAGAGAGAGAGAAAAAAAGAAACCCTTCTCTCTGCTCCTTGTCTTCTCTTCCTAGAACAAAAGGCCTACCTGGCCCCATCCCAAGAGTTCCGCTGGAAAGATCCTAGCCACCAGAACCTTCCAGCAAGCTGTGGAATCTTTCTCCCCTATGCCCAAGCTAAAAAACAAGCCTCCAACCACTCTCAGTGCAGATGCCCAGGAGGATCTCTGTCTCTTTTCATTAAACTTGACCTGAACCTGTCTCAGTCTCATGTCTGGGTACACTACCAAACCCCTTTCACAAGGAGGAATAGCTAGCAGGATGAAATTCACAGTCACAGTCTTCTGTAACCTAACTACAGAAATGACATCCTATCATTTTTGTCATATTCCGTTTATTAGAAGCAACTAACTAGGTCCAGCCCATACTCATGAGTAGAGAATTACACAAGGGCATGAGTACCAGGAGGAGGGGATCACTGAGAAACTTGTCAGAAGTTGTACCATGGCTGTCACTCCTTGTCACTGCCTGTTGCTCTGCCTGTCATTCCATTATGAGTTCTGCACAGACAGGGACCACATCTTGCTCCTAACACAAGCTTTTTGTGCCTGTTAGTGAATAGATGACAACTAAGTGAATAACTTGGTTACTCAGTATAGCGAAAATGGAACTAAAGGCAAGTGTATCATTTTACATAAAAAGATTGCTATTAGGTTACTAAGTATGAAATGTCTGATTCCCTAAGTACTATCTATGTTTGACAGTTGATATCGCTGACATTTCACTTGGACACTTCTTGTTTTATTTTTACTGTGAAGGTACATTCCCCATTCTTTCAAGTGCACATTTTGGCCTGTAATTATCTTTCAAAGTCTTTTTATTTATTTTTATTTTTATTTTTTTGAGACAGAGTCTCACTACATGGCCCTCGTTAGAGTGCTATGACATCACAGCTCACAGCAACCTCAACCTCTTGGACTTAAGCGATTCTCTTGCCTCAGCCTCCCAAGTAGCTGGGACTACAGGTACCCACCACAACACCAGCTATTTTTTGGTTGTAGTTGTCATTATTGTTTGGCAGGCTCCGGCTGGGTTTGAACCCACCAGCTCTGGTGTATGTGGCTGGCACCCTAACCACCGAGCTACAGGCGCCGAGCCTTTCAAAGTCTTTTTAGATCAAATTTTGTGAAATCATGAATAAGACAAAAAATTCATATTATTTTCAAATATGAGTTCCATCAATGGAACCAATGCAGGACAGCTTGAAATATCAATGAAGTGTTTGGGAAGGATGTAACTAATGAACACACAATCCATCATTGGTTTAAGAAGTTCCATTCTGAAGATTTTTAACCTTGAAAATGAGCCACATGGGGCAACCTGAGACCAAGGTGGGTAATGATGAGTTAAAAGCTGTAGTGGAAGCAAATCCATCTCAACCTACATGTGAATTAGCAGCAAGGTTCGACATTACTATTTCAACCATATTGGACCATTTGAAAGAAATTAGCAAGGTAAAAAAGCTGGATAGATAGGTTCTGTGTGAACTAAATGAGCATCAGAAAACAAATCTTCTGGAAGCTTGTCTTTCTTTGAGGTCATGACATAAAGACAAACCATTTCTAGAGTGTATAGTTAAGTGTGATGAAAAATGGATTCCTTTTGACAGTCGCAAGAGTTCAACACACTGGTTGGATAAAGATGAAGTGCTGAAACACAGTCCAAAACTGAATATTCATCAAAAATGTTACTGGTGTCTGTGTGGTGGTCCAGCACTGGTATTATCCATCACAGCTTCATGAAATCTGGTTAATCGATTACAGCAGAAGTCTATGGCAACCAGCTGGATGACATAACGAGGATGCTGTGATTAAGCAACCGAGATTGTCCTCCTGCAAGACAATGGCTCAACCATGTGTCATGCAAACAATGCTGCTCAAACTACAGAAGCGGGATTTGGAAACTCGCTGTCATCCACCGTATTCACCAGACCTTGCTCCAACTGACTAACGTTTCTTCCAGGCTCTGGACCATTTCTTACAAGGAAAAATATTCACTTCTCGACAAGCTGTGGAAAATGCCTTTTGTGATTTTATCACCACTCACTCTTCCTTGCTGCTGGCATACACAAGCTAAGATGGCAAAACTGTGTAGATAGTTTAGGTGTGTATTTTGATGAGTTGTATGGCTTCTTGTTTGAGATATAATAAACTAAACATTGATTCAAAATCGGACATTTTGTATTTAATGACCTAATATTTGTTATCTTTTGGCCCAGCCATTTTATTTCCAGAAAATTAAGGAAATAATCAGGAATATAATTACAAGGGTATATTCAGAAATTGAATTAAAAGGATGTTTATTATTATTATTGTTATTTTTTGAGACAGAGCCTCAAGCTGTCCCCCTGGGTAGAGTGCCATGGCTTCACTGCTCACAGCAACCTCCAACTCCTGGGTTCAAGCGAGTCTCCTGTCTCAGCCTCCCAAGTAGCTGGGACCACAGGCGCCCACCACAATGCCCGGCTATTTTTTTTGGTTACAGCCATCATTGTTGTTTGGCGAGCCCAGGCTGGATTCGAACCAACCACCTTAAGTGTATGTGCCTGGCGCCTTAGCCGCTTGAGCCACAGGCGCCGAGTTACAGCCATCATTGTTGTTTGGCGAGCCCAGGCTGGATTCGAACCAACCACCTTAAGTGTATGTGCCTGGCGCCTTAGCCGCTTGAGCCACAGGCGCCGAGCCAAGGATGTTTATTATTTATAATAGCAAACTGCCCTCTCAAAAACAAAAATAAAGACAACTAACCTGTCAATTACCGGAATGAACAGGTTAGTTGTCAGCTAAAGGATCGATTAGCTGCCTTTTGCTACATATGGCCTCTGCACAGTATAAAATTCTTAACAATATTAAATGATAAAGAAAGATGCTGGCTCAGCACCTGTGGCTCAAGTGGCTAAGACATCAGCCACATACACCTAAGGTGGCAGGTTCGAATCCAGCCCGGGCCCGCCAAATAACAATGATTGCTGCAACCAAAAAAAATAGCCAGGCGTTGTGGCAGGCGCTTGTGGTCCCAGCTACTTGGGAGGCGGAGGCAGGAGACTCACTTGAGCCCAGGATTTGGAGTTTGCTGTGAGTTGTGATGCCATGGCACTCTACCCAGGGGGACGCTTGAGACTCTGTCTCAAAAAAAAAAAAAAAAAAAAAAAAAAAGATGCTTACAATATTGTATGTTCTTATTTTAGTTTATTTTAGTTGTTGTTTTTGTGGTAGTTTTGCCTGGGGCGGGTTTGAACCCACCACCCTCAGTACATGAGACTGGCGCCCTGCTCCCTGAGCCGCAGGTGCCACTCATGTATGTTATTTATTATTATTATTATTATTATTATTATTTTGAGACACAATCTCACTATGTTGCCCTCAGTAGAGCTGTGACATCACAGCTCACAGCAACCTCAAACTCTTGGGCTTGAAGTGACCTATAGGACTTGGAAGAATGAACTCGGACCCACACTGCTGCAAATAATTGGTGATTTATTTGCACCTGCACAAGGGGGGTGTTGTCCCAAGACAAGCAGCCCGAGGAGCAGGTTTTTTCATCTTTTATACCATTTTTTCTGTGTACAAGGAACATTGCCTTTGGCAGGGTTACAGCTTGGTTGCCTATGGATTCTGTGTAGCCTACAAAAACCATTGCCCTAGGCGGACTTACAGCTTGGTACATTTCAAATCACTATGGTTATGATTATATAACAATAATTAATCAATGGATAGTTCTTAATCAAAATGGTTAACCGGGAAACTGCGAGGGCAGGGGAAACAGTAGCCTAGGACCGGGGAGTAGGAGTGGAGGGGGGGAGCGGGAGGAGGCGGAGGGAAGAGGAGCCGCAGGGGGGGAATGGGAGGAGCCAGAGGGAACGGGGCGGGGCAATGGGAGGAGCCGGAGGGAACAGGGCAGGGGGAATGGGAGGAGACCAAGGAGGCGAGGGAACAGGAGAGGGAATTGGTGCTTGCCCATCCGTAGGCTGGGAAGATAGGAGAAGAGGGTGGGGGACAGGGGAGCTGGGGGGAAACAGGGGCTCACAACAGGCTTAAGAGATCCTCTTGCCTCAGCCTCCCAAGTAGCGCCCGCCAGAATCATTATTTGTGCCCTGAGGCTGGTCACACACCCGGCTATTTTTTGCTGCAGTTGTCTTTGCTGATTGGCTGGCCTGGTCCGGGTTCGAACCTGCCAACTTTGGTGTATGTGGTTGGCACTGTACCGGCGCCAAGCCCATTATTTTTATTTTTTAATTTAATTTTTTCCAGATTAATATGAGGGTACAAGCCATTAGGTTACAGTGTTTGCATTTGTTAGGTAAAGACCCTGTTGTAGTTGTGTCCCGCACCCAGGTAGTGTTCTATATATCCTTACACTGTGCCCATTAGGTGGGAGCGCACCAATCCCCTCTCTCTTCTCTTCCCCCTCTCATCTCCCCTGTCCTCCCAACTTGAATTGAATTGAGATTTTTCTCTTATGTGAGCATGTATTAGTTCATCTACTAGCTTCATATTGTATTGAGTACATTGAATACATTATTTCTAAAAAGAAAGTTACAAAGCAGTGTATGTGTTTCATGTTTTTACAAAGGAAATATACACTTAGGACAAATCTGGAAGGATTAAATCAGTTTTGAATGGACAGGAAGTTCAGATAAACCAATCTTAAATTGCTTAAACAAAAAAAGATGTTTTTGTTTATCATTTTGTTCACATAATGAGATGTCCAGAGGTGTGCAGTTTCTAGCCCTAGTTCTCTCTGGCTCAGTGTCACCATAGTTTTTTGGTTTTCCCCTCATGCTGGTCACCTCATGGCCATAAGATGGCTGCACCAGCTCCAGGCATCTTGCCCACATTCAGAGCAGGAAGAACAGGGTGGCAAAGTTCCAGTCATGGTTGACTCTTTGCAAAGAAAGCAAAAGCTTTCCCAGAAGTGCTCCACCAGACTTCCCTAACTTTCTCATTGGCTAAGTCACGTTGACACTCGCATCTACAAGGGAGGCTGTGGACACTAAGAACAAAATTTCATAATGGGCTTGAGAAATCATTATTTCTGCCCTGAGGCTGATCACACTACCACTCAAACAAACTTGCAGTTTTATTAGCAAAGAAGAAGGAAGAAGGGACTTTGTAGGCAACTACCTATTGCACCCCTCACACAGTACAAAGCTCTTCCCACTTTGTTCCAGTCACCTCTCAAGCCCAGATGGCTTTACTTGCTTAATCACCTACCAACCCAGTGAAAGACTTTTCAACATGCGGATATAAGGCTCAGAGTTAGAAAGTATGAAAAGATTGCTAGTTGTCTTCCATTATTCATTACTTTCTTCTTTCCTCTAGTAATGAAACAATCCTCACAGCAGCGTATATGGCTACTCAGCTCCAAAGCCTATTTTCCTGCCACCCCAGCAGCTAGCCGGGTATGACTATGAAACTCCAAGGCCTAACAATTAAGTTCACACACTGGCCACTGTGTGCTTAAGTTGGCAACACTTGAGTCAGGAAGGTTTCATAATTTTGGTTTACCAGTGTCTCACAGTTGTGTTCGTGTCGACGTGTGGCAGTGTCGTGCTGAGTGGTGATCATTGTTGTTGTTGCAGATTTTTGTGTGCCATCATGAGAATGTTGGAGCTTAAATTAGAGCAACAAACAAACATTAACTTTCTTGTTAAACTTGGCAAGAGTGGAAGTGAAATCAGGGGCATGTTAGTTCGAGTTTATGGGGATAATGCCATGAAGAAAATGGCAGTGTAAAAATGGATTAAACTTTTTTTCTGAGGGGAGGGAAAGCACCACTGACGAAGAGAGGTCAGGGCGGCCAGGAACAAACAGAACTAACAAAGACATTGCAAAAATTCATCAAATCGTGTGTGAAAATTGTCGACTTACTGTGGGAAGCATAGCAGACCAAGTAAAAATCGATAAATACTTAAAATATCTTGACCAATAACTCATGGCTCTTGCATCACGGCAATGTACCAGCTCACATGGCACTGTCTGTGAGGAAGTTTTTCACCAGTAAACAAATAATCATTGGCTGCCCCAGTGATCTTTTTCTTTATCCAAAGGTAAAGGAAATATTGAAATATTGAAATATTTAATTTTGATGATATTCGGGATATCAAGGGTAGTGTGATGACAGCTCCAATAGCCATTCCTGATGCCCAAGGGCTATGGCTCACACTTGTAATCTTAGCACTCTGGGAGGCTAAGGCGGGTGAACTGCTTGAGCTCAAAAGTTCTAGACCAGCCTGAACAAGAGCAACACCCTGCCTCTACTAAAAATAGAAAAACTAGCTGGGCATGATGGTGGGTGCCTGTAGTCCCAGCTACTCAGGAGGCTGAGGCAAGAGGATCACTTGAACCCAGGAGTTTGAGGTTGTTATGAGCTATGATGGATGTCACAGCATTCTACCCAGGACAACAGCTTGCGACTCTGTCTTAAAATAATAATAATATGTATATTATTATTATATTTAATATTATAAATATATATTTATTATACATACTATCATGTATATTTATTATTATATATTTATAATATATAAAAAAATAATAAAATACAGATAGCCATTCCAAAAAAGAGTTCCAAAATCACTTGGAAGAGTGGCCTGGGCAATGGGATCAGTGCAGAGCTTCCCAAGGGAGTACTTCGAAGGCGTCGTGATATTCAGCAATGAGGTGTGTAGTACTTTTTTCTAGGATGAGTTTGCAAACTTCATTGCCAGACCTTGTGAGTACTCACCTTTGGCAAGTGAATAAAATTGATATGAGCATCACTTCTTACGTATCATTTCCTAAAAGGAAATTGCTAGCTATTTACTTCCGCTTTTCTTGCTTTCCCACGAGCTGATAGTAGATGTAATGGTAGAGAGTTTGCTTCAACAATTTCCTAGGAAACAGCAGAGCAACAGAACAGAAGAACTTGTATCTCTCTCTCTCTCTCACTTGTCACCCTTGGTGGAGTGCCATGGCCTCATAGCTCACAGCAACCTCAAACTCTTAGGCTCAAGCGATTCTCTTGCCTCAGTCTTCCAAGTAGCTGGGACTATACACACCTGCCACAAAGCCTGGCTATTTTTGAGGGTCTTGCTCTTGCTCAAGTTGGTCTCAAACCTGTGAGCTCAGGCAATCCAGCCACCTCGGCCTCCCCAGTGCTGGGATTACAGACATGAGCCACTGCACCCGACCTCTGTATTTTTTTTTTTTTTTAAACTAGGTTGACAGAATTTTTTTTGTTTGGAGACAGAATTTCACTCTGTCACCCTGGCTAGAGTGCTGTGAAACTTTGGGGCTCAAGTGATCCTCTTACGTCAGCCTCTGGATAGCTGGGACTATAAGTGCCTGACACAGCACCCAGCTAATTTTTCTATTTTTAGTAGAGATGGGATATCGCTCTTACTCAGGCTGGTCTTGGACTCACGAGCTTAAGCAATCCACCCACCTTGGCCTCCCAGAGTGCTAGTATTACAGACATGAGCCACTGGGTTCTGCTCATTTTTTTTTTATTTTAATTTTTTTAGACTAAGTGATGGGGGGCAGTGGCTCATGCCTATAATCCTAGCAATCTGGGAGGTTGAGGCAGGTGGATTGCTTGAGCTCAGGAGTTTGAGTCTAGCCTGAGCAAAAGTGAGACGCAGTCTTTACTAAAAATAGAAAAATTAGCTGGGTACTGTGTTAGGCACTTGTAGTCCCAGCTATTCAGGAGGCTGAGACGGAAGGATGCTTAAGCCCAGGAGTTTAAGGTTGCTGTGAGCTAGGCTGATGGTGGCGCAGCATTCTAGCCTGGGCAATAGAATGAGATTCTCTCTCAAGAGAAAAAAAAAAACAAAAAAACTGGGCAATGCCTGTGGTTCAGTGAGTAGGGTGCAGGCCCCATATACCAAGGGTAGCAATTTTGAACTCAGCCCCACCAAACTGCAACAAAAAAATAGCTGGGCGTTGTGGCAGGCGCCTGTAGTCCCAGCTACTTGGGAGGCTGAGGCAAGAGAATCGCCTAAACCCAACAGCTGGAGGTTGCTGTGAGCTGTGACAGCCCAGCGCTCTATGGAGTGTGACGAAGTGAGACCCTGTCTCAAAAAAAAAAAAAAAAATCTCTAAGTGACTGAACTTGTATCTTTAAATGACTATCCAGAGCAGAGCCACTTACCTCTGGATTTACCCTGAGCCCCTCAGATGCTTAATGAGCTAAAATAGCAACAACAAAACTAAAATAAGCAAAACAAAAAAAAAAATTTTTTTTAAACCCATTAAATAAGAGATTAAAATAAATGTATCCTGTATATTTGGGTCTCTTTACTAAAGCAGCTGTTCATTTCCTTAACTAATGTAAGGGAGGAAACTGCATTATGCCATCAGGTTGTTGTTGATAGTTAATAGTTGTTAATAGTTAATAATGAGGTTGGAAACTGAGATGAGAAAGGAGAGGAGAGTCAAGCGGAGGAATAGGACAAGGAGGAGACAGACTGGTTTTCCTGAGCGCCACTCTCCCGGCTGGCCTGACACGACGCCCTAATAGCGCGGCACCGATTCCTCTCCGGTTTGGGGGCGCTGCTCTGAGCAGCGTCACCCTATATATCAGAAAGCTGGCGGGCACTATGGGGAAGAAACAAAACAAGAGGAAAGTGGAGGAGGTGCTAGAAGAGGAGGAAGAGGAAGAAGTGGTGGGAAAAGTTCTTGACCGTCGAGTGGTAAAGGGCAAAGTGGAGGACCTCCGAAAGTGGAAGGGTTTCTCAGGTGAGGGTAACACACGGGAGCCAGAAGAGAACCTGGATCGCCCCAACCTCACTGCTGAGTTTTTGCAGTCGCGGAAAACAGCGCATGAGACAGATAAGTCAGAGGGAGGCAAGCGTGAAGCTGATCCTGATTCTGGAGATAAGGGAGAGGACAGCAAAGCAAAGAAGAAGAAAGAAGAGTCAGAGAAGCCACGAGGCTTTGCCCGGGGTTTGGAGCCAGAGCAGAGTATTGGAGCCGCAGACTCTCATGTTCCTGATGAAATGCAAAAACTCTGATGAGGCTGACCTGGTCCCTGCCAAGGAAGCCAATGTCAAGTGCCCACAGGTTGTCATATCCTTCTATGAGGAAAGGCTGACGTGGCATTCCTACCCCTCAGAGGATGATGACAAAAAAGATGACAAGAATTAACTTTCCTGAAGTATCAGCCCCTGTCACATCTGACTGTGGGTTTCAAGTGGGGAGGGAAGGAATTTTACTTGTCTTGATACCATAGAGGTGGCTTGAGAAGCTGTCCTTTGAAAAACCAGTATAGTCTCTGTTCCCTGTTCCCAAAGTGCTTTAAAGCCCGTCAAGCTGTAGAGTTTGCACACCCATCCCAGAGGAGGGGAAGGGGAATAAGTGTTTCAAGGCAACCCATTCTGCACTTTGCTGAAAAAAGCAAAAGGCCTTCTATGAAGGACAAAAGTTGCAGAATCGGGTGTGTGGGAAAGCAAAAACTGTAGAGCTTCAGAGAGCATCTCCACAACCCACAGCCTTCTTCCCCATAGTGTTAATTCTGCATTTGTACAGCGTAGCATGTGTGTAGTTTTGGGCTATGACTGGTGTATTATTTGGGGTGGGAGGGACAGGGTGGGAAAGGAGGGAGATGAGTAGATCATTTTGGTTAAAATTTGGGGCCTGGCTAGGGAAATGGTGAAATAGTGAAAAAACAGACAGTTAATGATTTGCTTCTATGTCCATCATATTTTACCTTTAAAAAAAAAAATGTCATTGGCACCATAAACGAGGACTGTGAGGGACTGTTTAAAAGCTGTGAATGCCTGAAACCTGTAAGCCAAGGTGTTCCTTGCCTGAGCTCAGTGCTATTCCCCCACAAAGAACTAAGCCAGCTTGTAAGTTACCAAAGCTGCCATTTTGGAGATAGTAACTGATTGAGGAGAGAAAAGGTTTTATTGGAGAATATACATGAGGAGATCATTCCGTCTTAGAGGTGCTAATTCCTGAAATTAAACAAGATGACCCTTTTCCAGTTATGAAGTTATAAAACCAACTTGTTCATCCAAGCTACTGGCTGAGGTATCGGGGAAAAGGGTGGTATAGGAGATGAGAGAGTAGGGAAGACAAGGGTTCATGCTCTTAGTTTTTTTGAACTTTGAACTCTAAAACCCATTGTTAGTAAGTAGGGTTCAGTCACTGACAGCACAAGTTTCATTGAAACAGTTCAAGAATTGAATGATTTCAAAAGCCCTGGGCTCAGGAGATTAAACTTTCATACTGGGGCAGTGGTTCACTGTAAAACACAACAAACAAAAACATTTTTTAAAAAATCCTAAGAATTTAATCATACCCACATGCTCTGTCTTAAATCACAAGATCATCAGTTCTTGACATCTAGACTTGCCAACCAGAGCTATATTGTTAAATCTAAACACATTTAGGCATGTGTTAGATTTCTGTGAAAACTTTGTTTAATTGTAAACTTCATACCACTGTCAGTTTTTGTCTTAATAAAATTATAGATTTATTTAAAAAAAAAAAAAGGAAAAGGGGGAGACAACTGAACTACTACTAGTCAGAAGCACTCCTGGGCTCTGCTTTGGTCTGAAATGAAGTTAATATGGTTTCATTGAAGCAAAATACAAAGACCAAGGTGAAGCTGAACCATTGCAGCCTATACATATAGCACGAAGGCCTATGGTTCAAGGAAGGTCTATGTAGCTATGAATGAGGCAGGCTGACTATTAGGGTCTTTAGGTTGCAAGCAACAGAAAGCAACTCTGACTTGCTCAAACAAAACAAAACAAGAAAGAATTTACTAGGACACTAGGCAAATCAAAGAATCTAAGAGCTCAACAACCAATGTCAAGGAGAGGATAAGATCCAGGTAAATTCTGAGAATCTCACTCAGAAACTTCTAGTTTTCTAGGGCAGTTTTTAGCATACAACATAATCATCTGCAAGGGTAGTTAAAACAGATTGCTTAGACCTATCCCCAGAGTTTCTGATTCTGCAGGCATGGGGTAGGGCCAGGAATTTGTATTTCAGACAAGCTCCCAGATACTGCTGCTGCTGGTCCAAGGACCACATTCTGAGAAGCACTGCTTTAGGGGAAACACATCAAATGACTCAGCCTTCCATCGTGGGTATCTCCACTCACAGTTCCAAAGCCCTAAGAACATCAAGGTGACCCAGGATTGAGTCACACTTGTGGTCAGAGAGTTGGAGTCCTGTGATTGGCAGCACCGTGACTATCACATGGATGGAGGTGGGGGAGTTCCTCAAAGGAAGGAACGCTGGACACAAAACGAGCATTTGAGATACTCTCAAAGTGGTAGCTGGACAAGCTGGATGCACCACTCTCTTCATCAGGAGCAACTTCCCCTCTCAGGGCAGAAAGTTCCAGAAGAGAGAATGGGGACTACAGGGAAGGAAGGAGAAAGTATATTCTTATGGGCCATTGTCTCTGTCCATACCTCCCTCCACTTTCCTGCACCCTAGAGGCCAGTAATCTATTCCACAGAATCTTTGGTGACTACAAAAGCCCTGAGGAGACAGTAGGGGGCCACTTGAATTGGGGCCACTCATTGATCAGTGAGGCCAGTGCCCAGGACAATGTATCATCATGCATGTTGTAGTTTTAAGCCTCAGAAAGATTAACACTAACAGATAGTTCCTAAAAAGCATCTCATTTTTGCATCGTATTTTGTAAGTTCCTATAGGGGAGAAAAAACTTCCTTCTACCCCTCTTAAGTTCTTTTTTTTTTTTTTTTTGAGAGAAGTAGTCTCACTATGTTGCCCTCAGTAAAGTGTCCCAGCCCACAGCAACCTCAAACTCTTGGGCTTAAGCAATTCTCTTACCTCAGCCTCCCAAGTAGCTGGGACTGCAGGCACCTGCCATAATGCCCAGCTATTTTTTTGTTGCAGTTGTCGTTGTTTAGCAGGCCCAGGCCAGGTTCGAACCCACCAGCCCCGGTGTATGTGGCCGGCACCCTAGCCCCTGAGCTACAGGCACCGAGCCTACCCCTCTTAAGTTCTATGGTTGGTCTAAGAATTAAACTGACATAAGATAGAATAACAGGAGAAAAAGCATATAAATTTATTTAATACTTTATAGGTACACGGGAGTTGTCAGAAGGAAAATGAAAACCCAAAGAAGCCATTAGGCCCAAAAGCTTTTTACATAAAGAATAATAAATTGTGGGGATGTGATAAGACCAAGGGGCTTGGTCTAACAGCACTTAATTGTGGGACAATGTCTATGAAATACATGGGAGAAACTAATGGAAGTGGGTTGGTTTGTACATTTCAGAAGAATACTCTTCTTTTCCTGGTACATGTCCAAAAAGAGAACTTTCTTGGGAAAATTTTATGACCTGCCATCGTGAACAAAGGAAAAGGTCAGAGAGCTCTTCCTGCATCTGCTGGTCCTCAAGTGCCTTCAGCTCAAAAGAATAAATATGCCACTTTGGCATGTTTGGGAGTGGTGTATCCGAAACCCCTTTACTAATAATAAATTTTCTGATTTTCTCCTTCAGAAAAACTTTGTAAAGAGAAAAACAATTCTTAACCTAGTTGTGTAAGTCTAGATTGTCATCTGTCAAATGATCTTAAAACGAGCCCTTCCTAAGCTTTCAAACCAATATATTCATCTGGGGAGGGTTCAAGTTTTTTATGTTCTGGAATTCTTACTTATTATTTATTTATTTAGAAACAGAGTCTCATAGAGTGACATAGTGTCATAGCTCACAGTAACCTCAAACTCCTGGGCTCAAGCGATCCTCTTGCCTCAGCCTCCCAAGTATCTGGGACTATAGGCACCTGCCACAATGCCCAGCCAGTTTTTCTATTAATGTAGAGATGGGGTCTCGCTCTTGCTCAGACTGGTCTCTAACTCCTCAACTCAAGCAAATCCACCCACCTTGGCCTCTCAGAGTGTTAGGATTACAGGCGCGAGCCACGTGCCTGGCCCTAATATAATGTTTTAACATATCAATTGGAGTTTGTTAAAACCATCATGTTAATATTTATGTAGCCAGAAACGTAATACACCATATTAATAGAATAAAGGGCATAAACCACATGATTATCTCAATAGATGCCTAAAAGACATTTGACAAAATCCAGTATGATAAAAAGACTTAGCAAAGCAGGGATAGAAGGGTACTTTGCTCAACCTGATAAGGGGTATCTGCAAAACCCCCTCAGCTAACACCATACTTACTTGTGAAACATGCTGTCCCCTAAGATCAGTTGTTAAGATCAGTGGTTGCAGGGGCCGGGGAAGGGGAAAATAGGAAGTGACTGCTAATGGGTCTGGGGTTTTTTGGAGGAGGTGATGAAAATGTCCTGAAATTAGATAGTGGTGATGGTTGCGCAACCCTGTGAACAAATATACTAAAAACCATTGAATTGTACACTTTAGGCTCAGTGGGTAGTACGCCGGCCCCATATACTGAGGTGGTGGGTTCAAACCCTGCCCCTGTCAAACTGCAACAAAAAAGAGCCCGGCATTGTGGCAGGTGCTTGTAGAGGCTGAGGCAAGAGAATCGCCTAAGCCCAGGAGTTGGAGGTTGCTGTGAGCTGTGATGCCACAGCACTCTACCGAGGGTGACAAAATGAGACTCTATCACAAAAAAGAAAAAAAGAAAGAAAGAAAAGTTATGTGAATTATATCTCAAATAAAATTGTTTTATATGTGCATATATATATATCGTTTTTACACAAACACAAATCCGTATGCATAATTTTTTTTTTTAGAGACAGAGTCTCAATTTTATCACCCTCAGTAGAGTGCTGTGGCGTCATAGCTAACAGCAACCTCAAACTGTTGGGCCCAAGCAATTCTCTTGCCTCAGCCTCCTGAGTAGCTGGGACTACAGGCGCCCACCACAACACCCAGCTATTTTTTTGTTGCAGTTTGGCCAGGGCCAGGTTCGAACCTGCCACCCTCTGTATATGGGACTGGTGCCCTAATCACTGAGCCACAGGCGTTGCTCATGTATGCATAATTTTTATACCTCCACAGTGATTCCAGAAACTTGCTTAAGACAGAAAGATAATTACTTGTTATTCTATTCTCTTTAACTTACAAAAACTAGCGGGAAAGGAAGACCAGCCTAAAAAATTTAAATTTTGTTCAAGAAAAAAAAAAATTGTACTTTGAAGTTTCTGCTCCTTCTTTGTGGTGCTAAAGGGCAAAGATTTGGTGTACTTGGCTATCTGTTTAGAAAGGTACTTTAGTCAGCGCGCACTGGGTCAGCTTCAGCTTGTAGTTCAGCCTGGGGTCTGGTACAGAGAAGAAAATATTTTTCATTAGAGAGTAGAGAAGTTTGGAGTCAAGTGAGGGAAAGTAGAACACAGCTAGAGAGAGGCTGGAAGAGATGGTAGCAAGCTGCTTCCCTGGGAAGAATATGCCCAGAATGAAATTTGGCAAGGGATGGCCAAATTTGGCATCAAGGCCCATACAATTTTCAGATGGTGACATATATAATTTTAAGTTGGTGCCTAGACTGTGCTGAACTTCTCTCCTCTTATTCCCAAAACTTCAGTAGAATATGCCAAGTTTGGGGGATTCTTGGAAGAATGAAGGAATCAGAAGAATGTACCCAGAAGGGGTTGAAAGGGGCTGCAAGAATAAAAGAGCATCAGGGCAGTGCCTGTGGCTCAAGGAGTAGGGTGCTGACCCCAGATACTGGGGGTGGTGGGTTTAAGCCCGGCCCCAGCCAAAATGACAAATAAACTTTTGAAAAAAATAACATCAGAGGAATGAGTTTATCTGTGAGAAAACACGCTGTTCTTCAGGCTAGAGGATGGGATGTTTCCCCATCTCCACCCCATCCCTTGCCAAAATTACAAGAATAAGGGCGAAAGCACTAGAGAACAAGTTAAGGATAGTTTTGGTGCCGGGCACGCCTGTAATCCTAGCACTCTGGGAGGCCAAGGTGGGTGGACTGCTTAAGCTCACAGATTTAAGATCAGCCTGAGCCAGAGTGAGACCCCGTCTCTACTAAAAATACAAAAAATTGAGGCAAGAGGATCCCTTGAGCCCAAGACTTGGAGGTTGCTGTGAACTATGATGTTGCCATGGCACTCTACCAAGGGCAACAGCTTGAGACTCTGTCTCAAAAAAAAAAAAAAAAAAAGAAGGATCATTTTGGCTACATTTAGTAAAGAAAACAATTTAAAATTATTTAACCAGTAAGGAAATGTTATTATTTTACATCATAAGAAGTCTTAAATTAGATGGTCTCCAGAGGTGGTTAATTCAGCAGTATAATGGTGTCATCAAAAGCTTGAGCTGTTTCATGCCATGCTCCTATCCTCAGCTTGTTGGCCTATCTTCAGGTCACCTTAGATCTGAGCCATCCTGTTTGCCAACCCATGTATCAGTCAAAACTTTTTTATTGCAAATGTCAGAAATCCAACCTAGGCCAGGTTCATACCTTTAATCCCAGCGCTTTGGGTGGCCAGGGTGTGAGGATTACTTGAGGCCAGGAATTCAAGGCTGCAGCAGTAAGCTATGATCTCACGATAGGCAACATACAGAGACCCCGTCTCTACAAAAAAGAAGTTTTACTTAGCTGGGTGTGGTGGTACTTGCCTATAGTCCTAGCTTTTCAGGAGGCTGAGGCAGGAGGATCACTTGAGCCCAGGAGTAGGAGGCTATAGCAATGAGGTATGATCTTGCCATTGCACTCCAGCATGGGCTGCAGAACAAGATCCTATCTCAAAAAATAAATTAAATAAGTAAATATCCAAACCAGTGTAAGGAAAGTAGTCCAAAGGAACTTCAGACAGGTCCAGATCAAATAGAGCATCGGAATTTTCTTTCCATATTCAGGGTTATTTGATCATGTTTAGCTTCAGTCTTAAGCAGCAAGACAGCCCATACCAGTGCCAAACCTTCCCTGCTGTGTATCACACAGAAAGAGAGAGAGAGAGCACTGCTTTCTTCTAAAGTCCATATAAAAGGTTCAGCACCTGTGACTCAAGTGGCTAAGGCGCCAGCCACATAAGGTGGCAAGTCCGAATCCAGCCCAGGCCCGCCAAACAACAATGACGGCTGCAACCAAAAAATAGCCAGGCGTTGTGGAGGGTGCCTATAGTCCCAGCTACTTGGAGGCTGAGGCAGGAGACTCGCTTGAGCCCAGGAGTTGGAGGTTGCTGTGAGCTGTGATGCCACAGCACTCTACCCAGGGGGGCAGCTTGAGGCTCTGTCTAAAAAAATAAATAAATAAATAAAGTCCATGTAACAGGCTCGGCACCTGTAGCTCAGGGGTTAGAGCGCCAGCCAAATACACCAGACCTGGCAGAACCCATTCGGGCCTGCCAAACAGCAATGACAACTACAACCAAAAAATTAGCCAGGCCTTGTGGCGGGCACCTATAGTCCCTGCTACTTGGGAGGCTGAGGCAAGCAAATTGCTTAAGCCCAAAGAGTTGAGATTGTAGGGACTATGGCACCACAGCATTCTACCAAGGGTAACCTAATAAGAATCTGTCTCAAGAAAATAAAAATAAATAAAATAAAGTCCACATAACAGATATGAAGAGACTCTGATTAACTCACAGGCTCATACTTCAACCAATCACTGGGGTCAGAGGAATGCAGACCGTGGATTGGCTATTCTTGGGTCTTCTATATACCTCTGAAACTTAGAGTCAGGACCACCCAAACCCCAGGATTGAGCTAAACTGGGGGAAGGAGAAATGGTATCCCACAGGAAGAGAGGTCAAGCAATGAAAATGCATTTGCCATGCCCAAGAAGACCGTAGAACATGAAGACATCTGGGTTCCAGCACAAACTGAGGCTTAAGGGCGCCCTCCAAGAAACCAGAAGGAAAGAGTAAACAGAAGGAAGGAATGAAAGGAGCTAGAATTTTGAGAGGGCCTAATTATCTGCTGCCCCAGGGTCCCAGAGATACTAAAAAATGGGCAGAAGCTGTACTTGAATCCATGCCTTTTTTTTTTTTTTTTGCAGGCCAGGGCTGGGTTTGAATCCTCCACTCCAGCATATGGGGCCAGCACCCTACTCCTTTGAACCACAGGTGCTGCCTGAATGCATGCCTTTTTAGTTCCAAAGTCCACGTAGTTAGCACTTGGAGGACTGAACAAAGGCAGAGGGGCCGAGAAAGAGAGGAGCTATATTCCTCTGACAGTGAGAAGTGGCTGGAGGCACCATGCAGGGGGGGGCACTTAGCCCAGCATGGGAGTATAAATCAGGGGGGCCTCTCTGAAGGAGACATTTGACCTGAGGCCTAAAGGACAGCAGGAATTTGTAACAGGGATAAAGGAGAGAAGTATAAAAAGAGGTTGGCTGGGTCAGTAGATGAGGTCAGGAAGGCCAAAGTTTCAGCTTTGGACTGACACTGTCTCCTTGGCATGGGGGCTTCCTTGTCCTTCCCAGCTCCTGCCTCCTCCCGGCTCTGCCCCATGCCCTTGCACCAGGACAAACCATCGTTTTTTCTGACACACAAGGGGTTTTCCAGAAGCATTGTCACAATAGCCTGGGATCTTCCAGCCAGCGGGTGACTATTAGCCAATCACTTCCCCTCTTTGGGATGGAGTTATCTCATCTGTAAAATCAGAGTGAGCAAGTTGATTGTGGGTGATGGGTGTCCATAACAGTGAATAAACTAGAAATCATCAAATTATATGCTTAGGTGGGTGAATGGTATGATATCTGAATTTTATCTAAAGCTTTTTTTTTTAATTATATTGAGCTAGGTGATAGGGGAAGTGCAGCCTAAGGGCTGTAGGGCTGTTGCTATCAAGAGTTTCCTACTTTGCAACCAGGTGATCTTGAATGTTTTAATTTCTCTGACCCTCATTTTCCTCATTAGAAGAGGACAATTGTTCTTTTTCTTATTGACACAAATACTTGTACATATTCACAGGGTATGTGTGATATTTTGTTACACGCCCAAACTAATGATTACCTCAGTTTTGGGGGTGCCCATCACCTCAAATATTTATCATTTCTATGTGTTGGGAGCATTTAAGCTATTTGAAATATACAACACATTGTTATTAACTTCAGTCACCCAGCTCTGTTATTGGATATTAGACGTTTTTCCTTCTGGCAGGGACTAGGGGCTCACCCCTCTAAATCCACAGCTCTGGGAGGCTGGGGTGGAAGCATTCCTTGAGATTGGAGTTGGAGACCAGCCTGAGCAAATGTGAGACCTCGCCTCTACTAACGATGGAAAAATTAGCCAGGTGTGGTGGTGGATGCCTCTAGTCCCAGCTACTCGGGAGGCTGAGGCAGCAGGATTGCTTGTGCCTAAGAGTTTGAGGTTGCTGTGAGCTAGGATTTAGCCCAGTTGACAAAGCAGACTCTATCTCACAAAACAAACAAACAAACAAAATCAACACAAAGAAGAATTTTTTCCTTCTACCCAACTTTGTTCGTACCCATTAACCAACCTCTCTTTATCTGTTCACCCCCCACCCATACATCATTCCCAGCCTCTGCCATTCTATTCTCCCTTCTCTAAAGGGATCTAAAAAGATCCCTCTTTTAGCTCCCACATAGGAATGATAACATGCAATATTTGACTTTCTATTTTGGCTTATTTCACTTAACATAATGACAGCCAATTCCATCCATGCTGCTGCAAATGACATGATTTCATTTTTCTTTTATGGGAGAAAGGCCAGGCATGGTGGCTAACACCTGTAAATAGTCTTCTGTTGTGTATATATCCCACATTTTCTTTATCTATCCATTGATGCACACTTAGGTTGATTCTGTATCTTTGCTATTGTCAATCCTGCTACAATAAACATGGAAATGCAGATGTCCCTTTGATATACTGATTTTTTTTCCTTTGAATAAATTACTCAGTCGTGGGATTGCTGGATTATATGGTAGCTCTATTTTTAGTTTGGTTTTTTTGTTTGTTTGTTTGTTTGTTTGTTTTGAGACAGAGTCTTGCTTTGTTGCCCTTGGTAGAGTGCTATGGCATCACAGCTCACAGCAACCTCAAATTCTTGGGTTCAAGCAATTCCCTGGCCTCAGCCTTCTGAGTAGCTGGGACTATAGGCATCTGGCACAAAGCTCAGCTATTTTTCGAGATGGGTCGTGCTCTTGCTCAGGCTGGTCTTGAACCCGTGAGCTCAGGCCATCCCAGAGTGCTAAGATTACAGGCTTGAGCTACCTCACCCGGCCTATTTTTATTTTTCTTGAGAAATCTGTATACTCTTTTCCATAGTGGCTGTGCTACTTTATATTCCCAATAGTATATAAGAGGTCCCCATTCTCCATGTTCTTGCCAGCATCTGTTGTATTTTTGGCTTTCTAATAATAGTCATCCTAACTGAGGTAAGTGATATCTCACTGTGTATTTCATTAACATTTCCCTAAAATGCAAATGGCCATTCATATGTCTTCTTCTGAGAAAGGGTTATTCATGTCCTTTACCCTTTTTTTTTTTTTTTTGAGAGAGATAGAGTCTTACTTTGTCACCCTCAGCAGAGTTCAGTGGCATCATAGCTCACAGCAACTTCAAACTCTTCGGCTCAAGCGATTCTCTTGCCTTGGCCTCTCAAGTACTGAGCCTACAGGCGCCCATCACAACACCCAGCTACTTTATCCACTTTTTAATGAGATTATTCGTGTTTTTCTGTTGAGTTGTTTGAGTGCTTTGTATCTTCTGGGTATTTGTCCCTCATTGGAGAAATAGTTTGCAAAATAAAATGGTCTTCAAAAAAATGGGAGGAAGGTGGGCAATGCCTGTAATCTAGCACTCCAGGAGGGCCAAGAAGGGAGGATCGCTCAAGTTCAGGAGTTTGAGAGCAGCCTGAGCAACAGCAAAAAATCCATCTCTAAAAAAAAAAAACAAAACTGACACCAGAGAGCCAGAGAAAGCAAGCCATGAAACAGACTCACAGAGAATGACAAGTAACCAGGAGCCTCAGAGGGAGAAGAACAGAGGAGCTCTGCCTTGGATGCTGAAGCATTTCCATTCATTCAGCAAATTTACCGAGCATCTTCCAGGTGCCCCATCCAGGGATATAGCAGTGAACACCAGTGACACGTGTTGGCTCTCATGAAGCTTTAGTCTAGTGGGGAAGACAAGTAATAAACAAGTGAATAAAAAATAGGATTCCAGGAAATGATGATTACTGTAAAGGAAAAAAAAAAAGAAAAAAGAAACAAGTGAGAGGACAGAAAGGAAAGGGCCAAAGGGCAGGCATTTCACCCTGGGTGGTCAGAAGTGGACTTTCTGAGGAAGAGACAAGAACTAGGGAATGAGAACTCCAGGAACAGAGAAAAGCAAGGGTCAAGCTCCTAAATGGGGGTGGAAAGGAGACTGTACAGTCAGCCCTCCAAATCCACAGGTTCAGGATCTGTGGGTTCAAGCAGCTGTGAATTGAAAATATTCAAAAAATGAATGATTAAAAAAGACAAAAATGTCACTCTACTGAGGGCAACAAAGTAAGACTATCGTCTCAAAAACACCAAAAATTAAAAAATACAAAAAATTCAGTAGAACAGCTGTTTATATAACACTTACATTGTATAAAGTACTGTAAGTAATCGAGAGAGGATTAAACATACAGGGATAGCTTGGAGATACTGTGGGTTTGGTTCTAGACTACCATAATAAAGCAAATTATTTCAATAAAGGGAGTTACATAAATTTTTTGGTTTCCCAGCACATGTAAAAGTTACATTTACACTATATCAGTCTATTAAGTATGCAATAGCATTATGTCTAAAAATATAATGAACATGTCTTAATTTAAAAATGTGTTATAGCTGGGTGCAGTGGCTCACATCTATAATCCTAGCACTGTGGGAGGCCAAGGAAGGTGGATTGCCTGAGTTCAGGAGTTTCAGACCACCCTGAGCAAAAGTGAGACCCCCATCTCTACTAAAAATTGAAAAACTAGCTGGGTGTTGTGGTGGGCGCCTATAGTCCCAGCTCCTTGGGAGGCTGAGGCAGAAGGATCACTTGAGCCCAAGAGTTTGAGGTTGTTGTGAGCTTGATTGATGCTACAGCACTTAATCCAGGGCGACGGAGTGATATTCTGTCTCAGA
>NW_003852551.1:4211191-4219124 GCF_000181295.1 Otolemur garnettii
AAAAAAAGCCTCATGGCTGCAGTGAGGGAGTCAAGGGAGAAGGGGAGAGTGACTGGGCAAAAGCCAGACTACCAACAACAAAGTTGGCTGGTGAGGAATTTGGGTGTTATTTCAGATAAAATGGGAAACCACTGAAAGGTTTTGTGCAAGGTAACAAAAGAATCTAATTACACTTGTTGTGGTTGCAATTTTTGGTCAGGGCCAGGTTTGAACCCACCACCTCCGGTATATGGGGCTGGCACCCTACTCCTTGAGCCGCCCATTTAATTATATTTTTAAAAGATCACTCTGGCTAATGTGGGAGGACAAGAGAAGAAGCAGAGAGAGTGTGGCAACAGTCTCGGCCAGAGAGGATGACAGCTGGGACCCTGGGGGTGGCAGAGGGAGTGGTGGGGAAGAGTGGGAGTCTGGATCCATTTTGAAGGTTCCAGTTCCCGATTCTAGTTCCTCATGAGAACTGTCTACTTCCTGCCCCTAAGTTCATCCAAATTTGCCCCCAAATTTCCTTCTTGCTTAGGCCAGCCTGTGAGAAGGATTCTATTATTTGTAGCTAAACCATTCTGATCACACAACTTAGATCCCCAGGGGGGTCTAATTCACTACGTCTCAAGGGCATGATCTGGTTCCATGTTCCCTGGGTGAAGTATTTTCTCTCCCATGAGCAATACACATAGGAATTGACAATTTCCTGAGAGAAACTTTTCTTCTGGAGAATTTTCGAAGAAAGTCAAAAGAAGATTTATTGGTCTGATATGGGAAAAATGCTCTGATCTGCCACATACCACTTCCAGTTATGCCGACAGTATCAGATAAGGACAGATAGTAAGTGAAAGGGCGTAAAATGCGTATGCAGGCAGAGAAAGCGTCCTCTCACTGAGGCTGGGATAAGAGGTAGCAAGAAGTTTATTTACTTCCCCAAGAAAGCAAGAAAAAAGGAAGAGAAAGAAGAAAAGAAAGAAAAAGAGGGCGGCACCTGTGGCTCAAGGAGTAGGGCGCCGGCCCCATAAACCGGAGGTGGCGGGTTCAAGCCTGGCCCCGGCCAAAACTGCAAAAAAGAAAAAGAAAGAATGGGGAAAAAAAGAGACAACGAAAAAAAAAAAGAGAGAGAGAGAGACAAAGAGAGAGAGAAAAGTGAGGGAGTGGCCATAGATCACAAATGAAAACAGGAAAGTGCCAGACCCTGCGAAGCAGCTCAGTGTTTTTATTTATTTTTTGTTTCTTTAGTTGTTTTTGTTTTTGTTTTTGTTTTTGAGACAGATTCTCCCTATGTCATTCTGGGTGGAGTGCTGTGGCGTCACAGCTCACAGCAACCTCCAACTCTTGGGCCCAAGCAATTCTCTTGCCTCAGCCTCCTGAGTAGCTGGGACTACAGCCACCCGCCACAATGCCCGGCTATTTTTATTGTTATTGTTGTTGCTGTTTGGCAGGCCCAGGCTGGGTTTGAATCCGCCAGCCCTGGTGCATGCGGCTGGCACCGTAACCACTGAGCTACAGGTGCCGAGCCAGCTCAGTGTTTTTAAAGGGTAAAAATGGCTCCCCCACCATCCTGCCCTGCTTCAGCGGACTTAACAGAAGCAGCTGCAAAGCTATGACAGGTGATCTTTATTTTTTCTCTGTGAATCTGCTTATCAAATGTCCTGGGAGGAACTGAGGCAGAGAGCTGGAGCAGGGAGCCCATACCTCTGCTGCCTGCTTAAGGCTCCTCAAAGCTGAGAAAACCAGTCCTTAGAGATAATAAGTCAGGCTACAGGTGTTTAATTAAACAAAGAGCAATTGTGCTGTGAGTTTATTTCATTAACTTTCTGTTAGATTCTTTGTCTCTGTTAGCTAGGTCACCTTTCAGCAAGAAGAGCTAAAATACATAGCTGATTGTGTGTGCCAGGATTTGCCCTAAAAGCTTTGTGCATATTAGCTCTTTTGAGTCCCAGAGCAACCCTATGAAGTAGGGTTTTTATTTTACAGATAATATCATTTCTATTTTACTGATGAGTAAACTGAGGCACAAAACCGTTCAGAAAGTGTCTAACATCACAAAACTAGTAAGTGATAGATGTGTGATTCAACCCATGGGTTCCATGCCACAAACCACTGTTTCCCAAATAGGAGCACTAATGGCATTTTGGGTGGGAGGATTCTTTGTTGTACAAGACTATCCATATCATTCATTGTGTTTAGTTTAGTATCCCTGGCTTTACATACATTAACTGAATTTAAACTTCTCCACATCCTGGGTGGTGCCTGTGGCTCAGTGAGTAGGGCGCTGGCCCCATATACCAGGGGTGGCAGGTTCAAACCCAGCCCTGGCCAAACTGCAACAAAAAATAGCCAGGCGTTGTGGCGAGTGCCGGTGGTCCCACTTATTTGGGAGGCTGAGGTAAGAGAATCGCCTAAGCCCAAGAGCTGGAGGTTGCTGTGAGCACTCTACCGAGGACAACAAAATGAGACTGTCTCTAAAAAAGAAAAAGAAAGAAAGAAAGAAAGAAAAAACTTCTCCACAACCGTACTATGTGTTTTAGGTATTGTTATTTTCATCCCCATATCACAGAAGAGGAAACTGGGGCATAGGGAAGTGAAATAGCTTACCCTGACTTACCTAGCTCATAAAGTGGGGAGTCAGCATTTGCACTCAAGCAGTCCGGCACCCAGTCCTACGTTTTTAACCCTTCCGTGATCCTGCCTCACTAAAGGGTAAGAGAACAGATGAAAGAGTGGGGTGCCCTGGCCAGAGAGCACCTTCAAGTGGAGTCCAGCAGTTCAGTGCGTTCAGCAGCTCAAGGGTGGAAAGGCAAAGACTGGTGGGAACTAGTGACCCTTCCCTCACATAAGACTGGCCAGCAGACAAGGAGGGAGGGAGAACCAGGTTAGAAAAAGTCTAACCTCTAAAGGATACAGCCCAGGAACTGGGGATGATCAAGAAGTGGGAGTCAGGAATCCACAGCAGAGCAAAGCCACAGAAATGTCCAGAATACTGGACTGCTAGATGACGCCTTCCCTCATTTGTCTTTCCTTCAGCTTCTCCTCCTGCAGCTATTCATTCTCTTGTAGTGTCCTTGTAGCTCACTGCAACCTCGAACTCCTAGGCTCAAACAATCCTCCTGCCTCAGCCTCCAGAATAGCTGGGACTACAGGTGGCCACCACAGTGCCTGGCTAGGTTTTCTATTTTTAGTAGAAATGGGGTCTTGCTCTTGCTCAGACTGGTCTCAAACTCCCCAGCTCAAGTGATCCTCCTTGAGTGCTAGGATTCTAAGTGCAAGCCACTGCACCAGCCTGCTCGTTTCATGAAAGATATAAATCTTCCTGGGATAAATCTAGTGAAGATTTTTCACTTCCCTAAAAAAAGCAAGGAGTTGCTTAGCTGGAGAAAATACTAATTCTTAGGAAGTTAAATAAAAATGGCCTGAATTCTCAGTCCCTGAGGAATGAGCAACTCAGAGTCCTTCCCACTATCTCTCAGGATGTAATTGGGGGCGGCGGGGGTGGGGGGAGGCAGTAAATGTAAGGCATCTGGTCTACTCTAGATCTAATTCCCTTCTCTTGGATTCTTAACTCACTGTCATCATCTAGATTCCCAGCATGAACAAACAAGACATTGAGAATTTTGTAGGGCCACCCATTCTGCACTTGAGCCCACTACTGGCCACTTTTTTTCCTGCCAGATCCCCCTCCACCATTCCTTCCCATGAGGGAAGTTAATGGTAGATCAAATCCTCTCTGAGCTGGCCAGGTCCTCTTGTCTGGAACTGTCATCATAGTATGGGGCAAAATAGGAGGGGGGTTCAGAATCCTGGCCCTGCCACTTACTGGCCATGCAACCGAGGGCAAATGGCTTAACTCTGTCTATGCCTCAGTTTTTCTATCTGTAAAAATAGTTATTAGTAAAAAAAAAAAAAAAAAAAAAAAGTTATTAGTATTCCTCACCTTGTAGAGGTAGTAGATGTAAAGTACTTACAGCAGAGCCTGGCACATTACTAAATGTTAGCAATTATTATTATTGAGCCCTTTACCCTGGCAGGCACTGAAATAGCTGCTGTATGCACTGTAACTCATTTAATCTTTGCAAGGCCATGCAAGGCAAGATATTACTCCATGGTATTACCCCATTTGCAGATGGGGTCAAGTCATGTTTGGTATATATATTTTTTTTTTTTTTGCAGTTTTTGGACAGGGCTGGGTTTGAACCTGCCACCTCTGGCATATGGGGCTGGTGCTCTACTCCTTTGAGCCACAGGTACTGCCCTATTTATTTATATTTTTGAGACAGAGTCTCACTCTGTGGCCCTGAGTAGAGTGCCCTGGCATCTCAGCTCACATCAACCTCAAACTCTTGGTCTCAAGCAATCCTCTTGCCTCAGCATTCCTGAGTAGCTGGAAGTACAGGGGTCTGCCACAACACCTGGCTAGTTTTACTATGTTTAGTAGAGACAGGGTCTCCCTCTTGCTTATGCTGGTCTCAAACTCCTGAGCTCAGGTGATACACCAGCTTTGGTCTCCCAAAGTACTAGGATTATAGGCATGAGCCATTGCACCCGGACATGTTTTGTTTTGTTTTGTTTTTGTTTTTTATTTATTTTTTTTTTGAGACAGAGCCTCAAGCTTTCACCCTGGGTAGAGTGCTATGGCATCACAGCTTACAGCAACCTCCAACTCCTGGGCTCAAGCGAGTCTCCTGCCTCAGCCTCCCAAGTAGCTGGGACCACAGACGCCTGCCACAACGCCCGGCTATTTTTTGATTGCAGCCGTCATTGTTATTTGGCAGCCCAGGCTGGATTCGAACCCGCCACCTTAGGTGTATGTGGCTGGCGCCTTAGCCACTTGAGCCACAGGAGCCAAGCCATTTTGTTTTGTTTTTTAATAGACTTTGCTCCTTGTGAATCAAATTGCTTTTTTGCTCAAGTTTCCACAACCAAGAAGTAGCTGGTCTGGGATTTAAAGCTAGGAGGGTGAAGCTGCATATTTCCCCCTCTTTCCTCCACATGATGCTGCCTCCTCCCTGTGATGAATTTAGCACCTCCTTCCCCAAGCTTCTTTTGGTCCAAGCTTAATTCCTCTTCTTCTCAAGACATGTTTTGCCAGCCAAGTCCTGGCAGGTCTTTACAGGCCCATACAGTTTCTCCTTTTGATGTATTGTTTGTTTGTTGTTTGATTGTTTTGAGATGGGGTCTCACCATATTGTCCAGGCTATTCTTGAATGCCTAGACTCATGTGATATTGCTAAGACTGGTCTTGAATTCTTGGGCTCAAATTATCCTCCTACCTAAGCCTTACAAGTAGAGAGAATTACAGGTCAGAGCCACAAAAGTTGCTTCTTTTTTTTTTTTTTTGAGACAGAATGTTATCCTGTCCCCCTCGGTAGAGTGCTGTGGCGTCACAGCTCACAGCAGCCTCAAACTCTTGGGCTTAGGCAATTCTCTTGCCTCAGCCTCCCAAGTAGCTGGGATTACAGACACCTGCCACAATGCCCAGCTATTTTTTTCTTGCAGTTTGACCAGGGCTGGATTCAAACCCGCCACCCTTGGTATATGGTGCTGGCACCCTATCCACTGAGCCACAGGTGCTGCCCAAGTAGCTCCCTTTTAAATGCAGGGCCCTTAGCAGATGACTTCAATGACCTTGTCTCAGTTCTCTCTTCCTTTTTTTCTAGATAGAGAAACTTTTCTAATTTTCTAGAGGAATTAAACTTTTTCCTCTGAATTGTAAAATCATGATAAAATATATATTCAGGGTGGCGTCTGTGGCTCAAAAGAATAGGGCACCAGCCCCATATGCTGGAGGTGGTGGATTCACACCCAGCCCCAGCCAAAAAAAAAGAAATATATATACATGTTCAAAGGGTGATAGAAATTGATCTGAAATTCCATCATAAGTTTATCTCAGGCCCACCATCCAGTGGCTCACACCTGTAATTCTAATATTCTGGGAGGCTGAGGCAAGAGGATTGCTTGGGCTCAGGCTGTTCAAGACCAGCCTGAGCAAGAGCAAAACCCTACTAAAAATAGAAAAATTACTTGGGTATCATGGCAAGTGCCTCTGGTCTGAGCTGTACATGGGAGGCTGAGGCAAGAGGATCGCTTGAACCAGGAGTTTGAGGTTGCTGTGAACTAGGCTGACACCACAGCACTCTAGCCTGGGGAACAGAGTGAGACTTTTTCTCAAAAAATAAAATAAAATATTAAAAAGTTTATCTCAAACTGTTAAACCATCATCACTTTGAGGTACATCCACATTCCCAGTCTACAAGTATCAAAGCTAAGGGAACTGAACAAGATATATAGAAAGAGACATCTCCCAGCCAGGTGTGGTGGTGGCTCACGCCTGTAATCTTAGCAGTTTGGGAGGCCAAGACAGGTGAATTACTTGAGCACATGAGTTTGAGACCAGCCTGAGCAAAAGCAAGACCCATCTCTACTAAAAATAAAAAATCTGAGGCAAGAAGATCGCTTGAGCCCAAGAGTTGGAGGTTGCTGTGAGCTACGATGCCACAACACTCTACCCAGGGCGACAGCTTTAGACTGTGTCTAAAAAAAAAGAAAGAGACATCTCCAAAAAGAGAAGTAGCAGCAGTTGACAGGAAGAGCAACATCCTCAATTTTAAAGATATTTACAAAGCTTGTGTACTTTTTTTTTCTTTCTAAGTTCCCTCTTCAAAGAAATTAACCCTCCCCAGTTCCAATAAACTTTACTTAACAGCACGCCCTGTCCACTTTTGCTGCTAAAGAGACAAAAACTAAGTCAACTATGACGTACTTTATATATTAGTAAAAACAATTATCATAGTACTAGCAAAGATGACAAAATAGTTGGGCACAATGGCTCACGCCTGTAATCCTAGCACTCTGGGAAGCCGAGACAGGAGGATTGCATGAGCTCAGGGGTTTGAGACCAGCCTGAGCAAGAGGGTGACCCTGTCTGTACTAAAAATAGAAAAAAATAGCTGAGCATTGTGTTTGCCGCCTGTAGTCCCAGCTACTTGGGAGGCTGAGGCAGGAGGATCACTTGAGCCCAGGAGTTTGAGGTTGCTGTGAGCTAGACTGATGCCAGGGCACTCTAGCCTGGGCAACAGAGTGAGACAGTTTCAAAAAAAAAAATATGACAAAACCAGTATTTATCCAATTTGCGTCATTATAACTGGTACAACCCTTTAAGAGGGTGTGACAATATAATTGAGGAAGCACTAATTCCTCTCCTGGAACTTTATCCCAATTAACCCATATTAAGGAGGAAACAAAGTAGCAAAAACTTGGAAACGACCTTCATGTCACAGGTGTTTTGAATGCTTACTTTGTGACAGAAAGGAGGGAACAAAGTAGCAAAAACTTGGAAATGACCTTCATGTCACAGGTGTTTTGAATGCTTACTTTGTGACAGATTCCATGTTATACACTCAACAGAGATAATCTCATTTAATTCTCAAAACAATTCTAGGAAGTATACACTATTTTATCTCTCCTATGCCAAGTGCGGAGACTGAGGCTAAAGGAATTAATGTAATTTGTCTACAGCTCAACACAGTTAAAGCTGGGATTTGAACCCAAGGAGTCTGTCTTTGGGGTCACATGCTCCATCACGGTGGTGCCTTTGCCTGGTCTCTGTCTGTGTTCAGTTAGCGGCTGCTCCTACAGGATGCTGATATCATTTTTTTGGAGACAGAGTCTCACTATGTCACCCTGGGTAGAGTGCCATGGCTTCACAGCTCACAGCAACCTCCAACTCCAGGGCTTAAGTGATTTTCTTTTTTTTGAGACAGAGCCTCAAGCTGTCCCCCTGGGTGGAGTGGTATGGCTTCACTACTCACAGCAACCTCCAACTCCCGGGCTCAAGAGAGCTTCCTGCCTCAGCCTCCCAAGTAGCTGGGACCACAGGCGCCCGACAAAACGCCCAGCTATGGTTGCAGCCATTATTATTGTTTGGTAGGTCCGGGCTGGATTCAAACCC
>NW_003852551.1:4220356-4221385 GCF_000181295.1 Otolemur garnettii
CCACCTTAGGTGTATGTGGCTTGCGCCTTAGCCGAGCCACCAGAAGCATCTTCTAACACGTTATGGTCTTTTCTGTAGCCACACCTGCTTTCCCCACAAGAGAAAAGGGGGGAAGGACAATGACTTCTGACTCTTTTCTGGGGATCACCTTCCTGCCTGACAGCCCAGAGGCAAATGGGTACAGGAGCAAGACCAGTTCTGGAATTATCTACCCCACTTACCACCACCTCTTGTACTTGCTGGGCTTGGCCGGAAGCCAGGTGAGGGGGATAACAGGAAGGGCCTCAGAGGGAAGGGCTGGAAAGGCCAAGGAAGCAGGCCCAGGGGAAAAAACCCATCACAGAAAACCCCATCACAGACTTGTTCTCCACCCTGGGATACTCTCATATGAAATGAAAAGCTCTCTCTACATCTCCAAGACTCCTGTCCCAGCCCTCTTAAGCCAGTGGCGCAACTCTCTCCCTTCTGGCAGTGTGTAGTTTGCAAGGGGACCAGAAAAGGGATTGTGCCAGTTGGGAACAAATGAAGAAAACTGGGCTCAAGTCTCCATCCCACCCATTCTGTGCCCTGAGCAATAAGAAAATTCAAGTGTGTCCAGGGATTGGGGTTAGCACCTCAGGATGGATGATTCACTCCCATGAGTGTAGAATGAGGTGTCAAAGTATGTGGTTCCAAGAACCTTGTCAGAACAGATCAGACGCATCCAGGAAAGCAGCCAAACCCAGCTGTGGATAAAACCATCCACTCCAGAAGCACCATAGCCCACACTTGGCCCCAGCCTGGCCAAGGCAGGGAGATGATTGATCTGGAAGGCCAGGGAGGAACAACCGGGAATGTGCGGAGAGTTTCACTGTCTCATTTAATCCTCACTCCCCCTTGGATACTCAAGATTCTTTTTTTTTTTTTTTGTAGAAACAGAGTCTCATTCTTTCACCCTCAGTAGAATGCCATGGCATCACATAGCTCACAGCAACCTCCAACTCCCGGGCTTAGGTGATTCTCTTGCCTCAGCTTCCCGAGTAGCTGGGA
>NW_003852551.1:4222973-4223620 GCF_000181295.1 Otolemur garnettii
TCATTGTTCTACTGTCATGTCCTATAGCTTTTGTCTTCAAGGTCACTTAAAGGCCCAAGACAGCTGCTTGAGCACCAAGAAAGAAGGAAGGAAACGCATAAGGTGCTACTTAGCTGAGACAATTCACTTGAAGCAGCATTTCCAAATGAGCTATCAACTCTTTCACTTTGTAGGAAACCAGATACAGCCCATGCCCCCAAACAGGCATCTTATTTGCATAAGGTTTAGTTTGAGTTGAAGGCAACTGAGAAGAAGCAGGTACGAGAAAAACTCTCTGCTCTCCCCTATTTGCATAAAGGAAGGACACAAATTTACAAAGGTAAAGGTGTCCTTCTTCCCCTTTCTACCAGAAAAGACAAAAATTGATTACCAAAGACAACTTTAGACCCTTATGAGCCTAAAGAAGTCACTAGAGGAATCTACATGACAAACTTTACTAACTAGCCTTCATCCAATATTTATTGGCCGTCCCCAAATTTGCTGCCTCTGGAGACTCATAGCTCTTTCCATTGCTTTGTCACTTCTCTTAAAATTTTACTGTTCTTTATTACACATGCTCTATACCCTGAAACTGAAAGCCATCTCTCTGAGAATTAATCCCTGGTTATCTCCCATGTAAATGTGAGATATACATGTTCATAAATTTC
>NW_003852551.1:4223856-4225967 GCF_000181295.1 Otolemur garnettii
TTAGGAAGAGGCAGAGAATAGATATTAGGCAACCAGCATCCTTGCTACAGTTAATTGCTTACGTTCAATGGTACACGTAATGCTCCTTGACAGATTACAAAATAATTTTCTCTCTGGTACCTCCTCAGAGCCTTCTAACACATCTGTGTAGTGGTTGACATCATCTCCATTTTTATAACAGAAACTAAGGTTCAGATACACTCACTGTAAGGCCAAACAGTTAGTGATGGCAGAACTGGGAGACAAATCCAGATCTACCTCCAAGGTCCAAGATCTTTCCCATTCCCCCTCTTGCCTTCAACTAATTTTGGCAGTGATAAAGATCATTTGTTGTGAACATTCCTAATGTTAGATGCTGTTATCAGGTGTTACTACAGAGAGCATCAGTCATCTCCTTCCATTTTAGTCCTTTTTTCCCTCTCCCCAGTGCCCAAAGAATATACAGTGAGTGTGGGATGCTACCCTCTCTGGCCAACTACCAGCCTGGGGCAACATTTGTGCCAACTGAGGAATAGGGAAGGGGCATCTGGTTTCTCTGAGAAGAGATACACTCCCCAGTCAATGCCCCATCCCAAGAGTTAAATCGTCCAGTGTAGGGAGCCAGCTCACACATAACCCATGAGTGTCCCCAATGCTTAGCGGTGGCGAGGAAATGAAGAAAGTAAAGACAATAAAAATAGAGTAGAATTTACAGAGTGGACTGGGGGTGAGGAGGCAGCTGGGGGCAAGGGCCCCCCCATGTCCTTTATGAGAGAGACAGCAATGCCTTGAACTCTGAACTCTGGATGCACTTGGTTTTTATTACTTCTTGTGATCAGCAAATGGGCATTTGCCGCAACAATATATGTCATCCTTGCAGTTTCTCATGCCCTAATTCTCCATTACCCACCCAATTACCCTTTAGCTATTTTCATTACTTTAATTCTTTAAAAGATTTATCAATCACTAATAGGATTACAGAAAACAAAGGAAAGGGGAACACGAACTGCAGAGGTAGACACCACCCAGTTAATCCTCTGTGTTCCTGCGGGGCAGAATAGTTGATGCCCTACTCATATCAGGAGCCAGGGAGAAAAAAGCTGAATCCTCTTATCTCAGACCTACAAGAACTAGTTTTTCCTTACTCAATGAGTCAGCTGCACGTGCTGTCCTAGTTAATCTTAAAATGGCTTCCCAAGCCCTTTCAGGCCCCAGCCAGGCCCTTACAGACCTTTTTCCTGAAGCCCTCCCTGACTTCAGCCAGACCTGAAGGCCTTTATCCTGAAGTCCTTTGATGTTCGTGACAAGCTGTCTCATGAAGCCCCCAGCATAGTATGTCCTTTTTGGAGGCTCATGTCCTCACCTGTTATCCTGCATACCTGACCCAGATCACAAAACTTTTCATACAATCATTTCATTATTATATCAATCTAACTCTGTTCCCCTAATCCTAACTTCCAGAATGTTCACCCACAGTCTGCTTCCAAGGAGAGTGAAGAGAAGAAAACTGACATCTATTAACATAATAGGCATTTTTACATGGAAGGAAAGTGAGACTCAAAGAGGTGACATGATTTTCCCAGGATAGCACAGCCAGTAAGTGACAGAATTGAGATTCAAACCATGCTAGCCCTGATCTGTAGCATTTGCTAATTTCTATGGTGTACATGTGCCCAACACGGCTGGTTTCAAGCTGCCAACATGATGTCTCTGAACACAGAGTTGGGAGGAGATGGTCACGATGCTCTCCCAAGCCCCTGTGAGCACTGACCAGCGAGTAAAACATCTTTCATATTTTAACTCATCCATTGTTTGCTGGAGTGTGAGGGCAGGACCTTACCTTTTGTTGGACTTGTCCCCACAGCCCATGGCAGATGACTAAATGTTTGTGGGATGAAAGGACATCCATTGTCTTTTCCCTAGGTCACCCTGCTTCAGACAGCCACACACACCAGAAATAACACACGTATATAAAATTCTATTGACGGAGCTCTTCCATATATAGCAACTCAAGCAGAGTATGTCGCCTCAATGGCAGGAAACACCACCTTGAACTTGAGGACTCACTGGGAGAAAGGCTCCTTTGGGAACCTGAATTTCTCCGTGCTCAAATGGCTTCTCCTCCCCTTTTT
>NW_003852551.1:4226657-4228443 GCF_000181295.1 Otolemur garnettii
CCTCCCAAGTAGCTGAGACCACAGGCGTCCACCACAACGCCTGGCTATTTTTTGGTTGCAGCCATCATTGTTGTTTGGCGGGCCTGGGCTGGATTTGAACCCACCACCTTAGGTGTATGTGGCTGGCGCCTTAGCCACTTGAGCCACAGGCGCCGAGCCACCTCTACCACATTTTGTTTACCCATTCACTCCTCCATACACAATTGAGTTGTTTCCACCTTTTGCCTACTGTGAACAATGTTGCTGGGGATATTGCTGTATAAATATCTATTTGAGTCCCTGTTTTCTATTCTTTGGGGTATATACCCAGAAGGGGAATTACTGCCATAGCATTTTCCACTGCGGCTGCAGCCCTTGACATTCACAAGGTGGGAATGCACAGGAGTTCCAACTTTGTGACGTTCTTGCCAATGCTTTTTTCTTTTCTTTTCTTTTTATCACATTGTGGTTTTGATTTGCTTTTCCCTACTGATTAGCGATGTTGAATATCTTGAATAGCTGTATATCTTCTTGGAGAAATGTATGTTCAAGTCCCTTTTCCATTTTTTAATCAAGTTGCTGGATTTTTGTTGTTGTTGAATGGTGGGATTCTTTACGGATTCTGGATATCAATCTCATATCAGATACCTGACTGGCAAATATTTCCTCCCATGTCGTAGGTTGCCTTTTCAACTCTGTTGATAGAGTCCTTTGATGCTTCATCCTCTTGATTAAGTAACTCATTCATTGTTTATTTTCAAAGGCCAACATCTCCTGACTAATTCCTGTGGCAATTATGATTTCTTAAAACACTTAGAATGGCCCGGGAAGTCAAATAAAGGGAAAGCCTGACTAGTCACACCCTGTTCCTCCCTCCTACAGATGCATGTTTCTAAGGAAAATACAGGGTTACAGAATACAACCCTAGGAGTCAGGAAGGGGGAGACAGGGTTACAGGCTGTAGGCGGCGCTTGTGGCTCAGTGGGTAGGGCGCCAGCCCCATATACCGAGGGTGGAGGGTTTGAACCCGGCCCTCGCCAGCTAAAACAGCAACAACTGCAATAAAAAATAGCCAGGCGTTGTGATGGGCACCTGTAGTCCCAGCTACTCGTGAGGCTGAGGCAAGAGAATTGCCTAACGCCAAGAGTTGGAGGTTGCTATGAGCTGTGACACCACGGCACTCTACCGAGGGCAACAAAGTGAAACCCTGTCTCAAAAAAAAAAAAAAAAAAGAAAGAAAGAAAGAAAAGAAAAAGAAGGCTGTGGGGAGAAACATACACTCTTCCAGGACAGGACATAACATTTACTAAGTTTATTCTGTGGCCAGGCACAGTGGCTCATGCCTGTAATCCTAGCACTCTGGGACACTGAGGCAGGTGAATTGCCTGAGCTCAGGAGTTTGAGATCAGTCTGAGCAAGAGTGAGACCCCCATCTCTAAAAATAGCTGAGCATTCTGGTTTGTACCTGTAGTCTCAGCTACTTGGGAGGCTGAATTTCAAGCAAGAGAATTGCTTGAGCCCAAAAGTTAGAGGTTGTTGTGAGCTATGATGCCATAGCACTCTACTGAGGGCCACAAAGTGAGACTCTTTCAAAAAAGAAAAAGGTTTATTCTGTGCCAGGAGCCTGACACAGTGGCTCACACTGGTAATCCTAGCACTCTGGGAGGCCAGGGCAGGAGGATCACTTGAGCTCAGGAGTTTGAGAACAGTCTACTCAAGAATGAGACTCTGGGGCGGCGCCTGTGGCTCAAAGGAGTAGGGCGCCAGCCCCATATGCCAGAGGTGGCGGGTTCAAACTCAGCCCTGG
>NW_003852551.1:4228609-4229830 GCF_000181295.1 Otolemur garnettii
TAGTACCAGCTACTCTGATGGCTGGGGCAGGAAGATCTCTTGAACTCAGGAGTTTTGAGGTTGCTGTGAGCTAGGTCGATGCCATGGCACTCTACTAGCCTAGGCAACAGAGTGAGGCTCTGTCTCAAAACCAACCAAACCAAAACAAAATAAAACAAAAACCAAGTTATATATTCTATGCCAGGGACTATTCCAAGCAATTCTTTTTTTTTTTTGCAGTTTTTGGCTGGGGCTGGCTTTGAACTTGCCACCTTCAGCACACGGAGCCGGCGCCCTACTCCTTTAAGCCATAGGTGCCACCCTTTTTTTTGTTTTTGGAGACAGAGTCTCAAGCTGTTGCCCTTGGTAGAGTGCTGTGGCGTCACAGCTCACAGCAACCTCACACTCTTGGGTGTAAGCGATTCTCTTGCCTCCGCCTCCCAAATAGCTGGGACTACAGGTCCCCGCCACAACGCCTGGCTATTTTTTGTTGCAGTTGTCATTGTTGATTAGCAGGCCCAGACTGGGTTCGAATCTGCCAACTTCGGTGTACTTGGCTTGTGCCGTAACTACTGTGCTACGGGCACCAAGCCATATTCCAAGCAATTCTAAGTCCTCAAAACCATCCTATTATGTTGATGGTATCATTTTTGCCATTTTACAGACGGAGAAACAGGTTCAAATAGGTTAAATAGGTTCAAACAGTTTCAAATAGTCAGCCCCAAATTACAGACTAGAAAAACTGTGGGAACCAGAAATTGAACCCTGGGGCAACGTGGCCCCAGAAGCCACTTTATTGGTCTCTCTGTGGAACTGGGCAGGCTTTGAAGTTAGACTTGCCTGAACTCTAACTCAAATGACTAATGAACATATGATTACAAACCCATTAGCGATATGAGAGAAATCCAAACTAAAACTAAGATTTACTTTACACCTACCTGCAATGTGAAAGTTGGATAATGCCAAGTGTGGGTGGGGATGCAGTTACCCACATAACTATGGGTTGGGGTGTAGACTGGTTCAGCAGTGCTAGAAGCAATTTGGCAGTTCTTTATCAAATTTAGGATGGGTGTAGCTGACGATCCAGGAATGTTCCTCCTGGGTGTAAGTCCTAAAGAAATCCTTACATTGATCCGTCGGAAACACCTGGAAGGACCTCCTTACAGTACTGTACATAGGAAAGGGAGTTGAAGGCCACCTAAGTGTTTGGTGGCAGGGGAATAGGTAAGATGTCGTTGATGT
>NW_003852551.1:4231044-4235470 GCF_000181295.1 Otolemur garnettii
TCACAGCTCACAGCAACCTCTAACTCCTGGGCTCAAGCGAGTCTCCTGCCTCAGCCTCCCAAGTAACTGGGACCACAGGTGCCTGCCACAACACCTAGCTATTTTTTGGTTGCAGCCATCATTGTTGTTTTGGTGGGCCCGGGCTGGATTTGAACCCACCACCTTAGGTGTATGTGGCTGGCACCTTAGCCACTTGAGCCACAGGCGCTGAGCTGGTTCTCACTCTTAATCAGACTGGTCTTGAACTTGTGAGCTCAGGCAATCCACCCATCTTGGCCTCCCAGAGTGCTAGGATTACAGGCGTGAGCCACCATGCCCGGCCAGCACTATACATTTTCTAAGGATACATACAAAATCAAGGATACATGTCAGACACACTGCAACTGTTGAGGAAGATGAGACTGGGAAATGATAATGAAAGAAAATAATATGCATTCAGACAAGAAATGCATAAAAGAAGCATCTTGCACAGTGGGGGTGAAAAAATGATCTTTGTGTCCCAGTTTTACCATGTCATTGCTGTGACCATGGATAAGTCATTTCACCTTCTTGATACTAGTCTTTCTTCCATCTCTGTGTAAGATGGGAGACATGGACCTCACATTCTGTATCACAAAAGATGTCTGTAGAGAAAAGCAGTGGAGCAGAGCAAAAAGTGCATGGGCTTGGAGCCAGCCAGCCAGAGCTATGGCAGCCATCCATGGTATAACCTTTGGGAATCACTTCCTTTTCTAAGCCTCTAGCTTTCTAGCTTTGTTTTTTTAAGACAGGGTCCTGCTCTGTTGCCTAGGCTAGAGTACAGTGGTGTCGGCCAGTGGCAGTGCAGTGGTAGTGCTCAATCACCCGGGCTCAAGCAATCCTCCCGCCTCCGCCTCCTGAGGAGCTACAGGTGCACACCACCATGTCTGGCTGATTTTTAAAATATATCTGTTGTAGAGATGGATCTCACTGTGTTGCTCAGGCCGATCTCAAACTCCTGGCCTCACACGATCCTACCTCCTCAGCCTCCCAAAGTGCTAGGATTACAGCCGTGAGCCAAAACCTCTATTTTAAATGAGGTGTCAGGACAGGCCTCACTGAGGCGGGACATTTGAGTAAAGGCAGATCTGGGTTTGAATTTTATTCTGCACTTAATAGCTCTAGTACCTTTCTAGTACCATAACGCCTGGCTACTTTTTGGTTGCAGTTGTCATTGGTGTTTAGCAGGCCCGGGCTGGGCTCGAACCCGCCACCTTCAGTGTATGTGGCTGGCGCTCTGCTCACTGAGCTACGGAAGCCGAGCCCAGGTCCTTATTTATTTTATTCATTTCTGAGGGGGTAAAATCACCTACCTTTCAGGAAGAGTATCAGGTCTCAATGAGATAACAGATCCAAACAGACAAAACTGTTCTTAGCATAGCTTGGGGACCAAAATAAGTGGACTCCATAAGTGCTTGTTGGGTACCTGGATGGAGAGATGGATGGATGGTTGACTGGGTGGCTGGGTGGATGGATGGGTGAATACATGATAGATGATGGATGAATGAATGGATGGATGAATGGACGAGTAGATGGATGGGTGGGTAGGTGATAGATGATGGATAAAGTGGATGAATAAATGGATGAATGGGAAGAGAAATTAATGGACAGATGGATAGATAGATGGGTAGATAGATGAATGGGGGTGGTGATGACAGGATGGCTTGCTGGCAGGATGTCAAGGAGAACATGATTTGCTCTGCAGAAATACCAAGTCTGCACAAAAACCAGGTGCTTTACAAGAGAGGTTTATTATCTCTTTGCAGCCTCAGGTCTTGAGCACAGACATAACACAAATGAGTTAAAAATAGACATAAACATATCTAGTTGTAGTCAACTGTGACTTACACTTACCGCTTTGGGGTCTATGACTCATCTTGAGGAGGCCAGTTTTGCATGAGCCAGCATTCTCCAAGTGAGATCACTGGTAATTCCCTGGGGTAAGGGCTGAGATTGGGGAATTGCAAGGTGAAGCCTTCCTAATACACAGGATGCATTGGAAATCAATGATGTTTCACCAAAAGAATTAGGGCCCAACTTTTCCCATAATCCCTGTCACCTAAGATATGCAGATGAACAGCCAGTTCCATGCTGTGTAGTTTCTGCCAACACTTACCCCTCTAAGCACTGTGTTCCTCTTAGAAAGATGAAGGCCTTGGACCCTCCCAGCTCCAAAATATTCTGGTCTTCTGAAAACCCCTTATGTCTTCTATCAAAATTAAAATAAAAATGTAGCGGAATCTCTAAATTTAATATATTATTTGGGGCCAGGCAGGGTGGCTTATGCCTGTAATCCTAGCTTTTTGGGAGGCCAGGACAGGTGGATTGCTGAGCCCAGGAGATGGAGACCAGTCTGAGCAAGAGTGAGACCCAGTCTCTACTAAAAACAGAAAAACTAGCCAGGTATTGTGGCTTACACCTGTAGTCCCAGCTACTTGGGAGGCTGAGGCAAAAGGATTGCTCAAGCCAGAGGGTTTGAGGTTGCAGTGAGCTGTAATGATGCCACAGCACTCCAAAGTGACAGAGTGAGACTCTGTCTTAAATACATACATTATTTAGGTGGCTGAGGTGGGCAAAATTAGTCCTGGAGGTACAGCAAGTTATCTCAGCAACTGTACATAAAACTGATTTCAGGTTATAATAGACAGTTTTAGCAACTGGACTTGCAGAGAATTACATTTTTAGTGCAATGTTATGTATGCTGAGTGCTTTTTCCCCCTGGTACCTCGGCTCTGATTTAGTTGGATAGGATAAAAATGACCCAATTCAGATGATCATCTTTCACACTTCCTTAAAATATAGACCTAGAATTTTGGAAGAATATATGTTAAATTTCTTACCTATACTGTCTCTATAGAGTCTCTTTATACCTTTTTTTTTTTTTTTTTTTTGAGACAGAGCCTCAAGGTGTCCCCTTGGGTAGAGTGCCATGGCATCAGCTCACAGCAACCTCCAACTCCTGGGCTCAAGCGAGTCTCCTGCCTCCGCCTCCCAAGTAGCTGGGACCACAGGCGCCTGCCACAACGCCCGGCTATTTTTTGGTTGCAGCCATCATTGTTGTTTGGCGGGCCCTGGCTGGATTCGAACCCGCCACCTTGGGTGTACATGGCTGGCGCCTTAGCCACTCGAGCCACAGGCACCAAGCCGTTATACGCTTTCAAAATAATTGCATGTATATCCATATGTCTGCTTCTCTGGGGGAGCCATATATTTTGGAGACAGGCAGATGTCAATTCCAGCTGTTTGTGAGATGATTAATAAGACCCAGTGCTTGCCCACAGGATAGGGAAGACATACAGTGAAATGAATAAACCTCAATAGTCATAATAATTAAGGTATTAAAAATGTTGAAATCCACCCCACCCCCCTCAGTCCCCAAATGCTGCCTTCAGGAATTCAGAAGACTGCCTATTGGAGGTGTTCCAAGCTAGGTCAAAAAGAAGAGATGGGGCCAGGCGCGGTGGCTCTCACCTATAATCCTAGCACTCTGGGAGCCTGGACAGGTGGATCGTTTGAGCTCACGAGTTCAAGACCAGTCTAAGCAAAAACAAGACCCCATCTCTATTAAAAATAGAAAAACTGAGGCAAGAGGATCACTTGAGCCCAAGAGTTTGAGGTTGCTGTGAGCTATGATACCACGACACTCTACCCAGGGTGACAGCTTGAGACTCTGTCTCAAAAAAAGAAGAAGAAGAAGAAGAGATGGGCTGGGTGTGGTGGCTCACACCTCTAGTCCCAACTGAGGTGAGAGGATCCCATGAGTCCTGGAATTCTAGGCTGCAGTGCACAATGATCATGTCTGTGAATAGCCACTGCTCTTCAGCCTGGGCAATATAGTGAGACCCCTGTCTCTGAAAAAAACAAAAGAAGAAAGAAGCAAAGGTGTTGGTGAGGACACCACCAGGCAGAGGTTAAGGAGGAGCAATGGTGGCTGTATTGGGGTGGTGAGTAGAGCAGCAGGGCTGGAGCACCTGCTAGAGCCTAATCTCCTCTTCCCACCTCCCTGGCCCTAGGACGGAGTGAATGACAATCACACCTCTCTAGTTTTACTATTTTTAGTGGAGATAGGATCTTGCTCTTGCTCAGGCTGACCTTGAACTCCTGAGCTCAAGCAATCCACCTGCCTTAGCCTACCAGAGTGCTAGGATTACAGGCGGCTGAGCCACCTCACCCAGCTCATGGTTACCTTCTATTTGTGGCAAGTGGCAAAATTAGTTTTTATTTCAATTACAAGTTTTCTTTTAAGTAAGTGTAAATTTATTTTTTATTTTATTTATTTATCTTTGAGACAGAGCCTCAAGCTGTCGCCCCTGGGTAGAGTGCTGTGGCATCATAGCTCACAGCAACCTCCAACTCCTGGGCTTAAGCAATTCTCTTGCCTCAGCCTCCCAAGTAGCTGGGACTACAG
>NW_003852551.1:4236044-4238044 GCF_000181295.1 Otolemur garnettii
AGAAAAATATTTATTACATAAACATACAGGTGATACATAGATATTGCAAAAATTGCAGGGAGGATGTGGATACACAAATGACTGAAATTCAGAAAACACTGTCCATCAGCATTTACCTCCTTCAGAGATCTCTGGTTGCAAGTGACAGAGACCCCCTCACATCAGCTTAAGCAAAATAAGAGAATGTATCCCAACAAGGGAATCTCACAGAACCCAAAGGAAGGAGTACGGATACTGCGCCTTCAGCAGGGCTAGGCCCGGAGAGGGAGCACCTGTGACTTTCTCTGGTCTCTGCTTTGCTGTACACATCTTTCCCAGCAGAGCTATTTTCTCTACTGCATTCATGCAGGTCACCCCCTCCCCTCAAACACATAGCGAAGCACACATGTAGTCACATTCACAGCTGCAGAGTTTATAGAGCTTCAGGCAAATGACCCGCAGGGCCTGAAACAGCTTCCCTGAACCTAGGCACTCAGCTTTCTTCCTTTCAGCTCTTATTAGAGGACTGAGGGGAACAAATTCTTAGAAAAGGGGAGGGTCCAGGATGAGCTGTCACCCTGACCAAGAAGTGTCTGCTTCAACATTTATGCTCCTAACAATCCTAAGAGGTAGGTTTTACCTCCTAGGTAACAATCCTAAGAGGTAGGAAATTGAGCTCCCTCAGCAGGAAATGATAAAGCCCAGGCTTGAACTTGAGTCTCTGTGACACCGAAGCTCAAGTATGCTTCGGTCACTTGGTCACCATCAGCTAAGCCCAACTCACAGCTACCATCCCAGACCCAAGCAGGTTACTGGCCCAGGGGGAGGCATTCATCCAAATTAGCAATCCAGTGTTTATAGGAGAGAAGTGTCCTGACTTCATGGGGACACTGCCTGGAAAGAAAGAAGACTTCCCAGAAGAAGCACAGAGATCTGGAAGCCAGGGAAGTCTCTTCGGAGCCCCTGAGTTTGGAGGGGCTCAATGTGAGGGTCACAGTGCAGGTGTACGTCTCAGGGCAGGAGAGGAGACTCAGTTGGAGACATTTACCAAAAACTCACAGGCAGGAATTTAGAGTTCTTCACAAGAAACCAATACCTGCTACGTCCTGGGACTGTGACTCCTGGAAACCACACTGGGAGGAGCCACCTAGAGAACAAGGGGGGAAGGAGAGCAGACAAGCTTCTTCCCCTGAGAGGCCTCACATTTTCCCAGCCCAACTACCTGTCCCCCTGGAAGCCTCTGGACACTGAGGTAGCCAGGCCTGGAGGGTCCCAATTTTGCTCTGAGGGGCCACTGAGCCACAGTGGGCAGCTGCCCCACAGGAGGTACTGAAGGTCTGTTGTTGAGAAAGAAAGATGGACGAGACCATCATCTCTTTCCCACTCCCCCAGCGCTGACCCAGGCCTGAGGGGAGGCCTGTGCAGTGAGACGCAAGTGCCTCAGGAAATGAGCTTCTGTCCTAGCTTTCCATCTGTCCCTGTTTTGTCTTCTCAGGTCACCACTCAGGACAGGTTTCTGGGTAAGTCAGGAGAAGGCTCCATGGAGCCTCCCCTGGGAAGTGTCACAAAGATTTTACGTCTAAGAGGGGAAAGAGGATGGTACCATCCTAGCTCAAAAGTCTGCCCCAAAGATAGTGCCACACGGCATGGGGAGGTCCCTTTCCCAAACTTCTTTTCTGCCATTATCACTTGGGTGTGGTTGCTCAAAACTTTAGGCTGCTGCCCCAATGGGATGAACTAGGCTCAGAGTTTGCCCCTAACATCTGCACTTGGCCCTGACATTCCTCTCAGCCCCATAAGACTTGGGGGCTCAGGATGAGATTTCAGGCCAACGTTACTATAATATGTGCCCACAGACAGAACGAGGGGCTCATTCAAGCTCTGGATTTTCCAGCAGTCAGCTCTGCCATCATCCCTGCCTGGGTGAGGTGGCCCCTACCTAAGGGGCCACCAGTGTCCAGGGAAGAGGCGCCCAAACCTTAATACCCAGCTCAGTCAGGAACACGCAGGGAAGAAAAGAA
>NW_003852551.1:4238064-4239526 GCF_000181295.1 Otolemur garnettii
AAAAAAAAAAAATGAGGGTGGTCTCAAACTCATGAGCTCAGGCAATCCACCTGCCTCAGCCTCTCAGACCTCTAGGATTATAGGCGTGAGCCAGGTCTCCTGGCATAAATTTCAGGTTTTAATAAAGCACCCAGTCTCAGCACTAATAAACTGAAACACTCCCATTTTGCACATTTTTAAAACTCTAAAGTTGATGGTATCTTCCAATTAATTGGCAGTGTTTTATTTTTCCACATAAAATAATAGTGTGTTTTTACAATGAATAGCACTTGATTTCAACGAAATCAGTGGTAATTCAGTTTCTTTTCTTGTATTCATTCTTTTTTTAGAAACAGAGTCTCGGCTCGGCGCCTGTGGCTCTTCTTGGTGAGGAAACAGTAGATGATGGGGTCTAGGACACAATTGGTGCTGAGGAGGCAAAGGGTGATCTGATGTGCATCGTTAATAGCCTGGTGGAAGTTACTGCTCTGGTAGCCCAGTTCGGCCAGCGTCCAGGGCAGCTGCACCATGTGGTGGGGCACAAAGCAGATGATGAACACGGCCAAGACGGTGCACACCATCCACAGCGCCCGGCGCTTGACTTCAGCATTGCATGGCTGCTGCACCGGCTGGGTGAGCAGCGTCCGGATGATGACCAGGTTGCAGAAGAGGATGATGAGGAAGACGAGGAAGAAGCTGAGCACGATGAAGATATGGATGACGAGGACCGGCAGGCTGCCCTTCTCGTAATGCTCAAAGCAGCGGGTGATGTTGCTCGAGCCGGCCCGATTAAGCCTTGTGTTGGTGGAGTCTAGGATGAGGAAATAGGAGGCGGCGGCCACGATGGCCACCCAGATGACCAGGGACAAAGAGATGCCACGCCTGCGGGTGGTGGCCTGAGCAGTCTTGATGGGCCGTGTTACCGCTTGGAAGCGGTTATAAGTGATGACGCCCAGGAAGGCCACAGAGCAGTAGGTATTGATGAAGAAGAGGCAGCCAGCCAGGTTGCACAGGAATTTGGGGAGAATCCAGTTGCCCTCGTTGTAGTAGTAGATAATCCACAGCGGCAGGGAGATCAAGAAGAGCAGGTCGGCCATGGTGAGGTTCACCATGAAGATCTTTATCTCATTCAGTTTCTTAGAAGGGTACAGGCGGGCAAAGACCCACAGCACATAGCCATTGGAGATGACCCCAAGAACAAAGATGATGCTGTAAACAATCGGGAAGAGAGTGTAGCGGAACTCAGAATCCACACGGGAGGAATCATTTGGCTCCATCATTCTGGACTGGAAGGGTCAGCAGGTCATAGGGTCCTGGCTGTACCTGGAAAACTACACAGGAATTCTGATTAATAAAGGGCGGAGAAGGGCCTGTCTTCTTTCACCAATTCCAAGACTCAAGAGGGTGGTCCAAGAATGAGGGTGGTGGCTCGGCGTCTGTGGCTCAAGTGGCTAAGGCTCCAGCCACATACACCTAAGGTGGC
>NW_003852551.1:4240108-4241197 GCF_000181295.1 Otolemur garnettii
CCAGCCACATACACCTAAGGTGGTGCGTTTGAATCCAGCCCGGGCCTGCCAAAAACAACAATGACAGCTGCAACCAAAAAAGAGCCAGGTGCTGTGGTGGGCGCCTGTGGTCCCAGCTACTTGGAAGGCTTGAGGCAGGAGACTTGCTTGAGCTCAGGAGTTAGAGGTTGCTGTGAGCTGTGATGCCACAGCACTCCACCCAGGGGGGACAGCTTGAGGCTCTGTCACAAAAAAAAAAAAAAGAAAAGAAAAGAAAGAGTCTCACTTTGTCACCCTTGGTAGAGTGCCGTGGCATCACAGCTCACAGCAAACTCCAGCGCTAGGGCTTAGGCAATTCTCCTGCCTCAGCAGCCCGGGTAGCTGGGACTACAGGTACCTACCACAACATTCGGCTATTTTTTGTTGCAGTTTGGCAGGGGCTGAGTTCAAACCCCCCACCTTTGGTATGTGGGGCCAGAGCCCTACTCACTGAGCCACAGGTACCACCATCTTGTATTCATTTTTAAAATATAACTTTTTCTTCATTGGTTTATTTATTTGTTTATTTATTTTTTAGAGACAGTTTCACTTTATCGCCCTTGGTAGAGTGCTGTGGCGTCACAGCTCACAGCAACCTCCAACTCCTAGGCTAAGGCGATTCCCTTGCCTCAGCCTCCTGAGTAGCTGGGACTACAGGCACCTGCCACGCCTGGCTAATTTTTTGTTGCAGTTTTGCCAGGCTGGGTTTGAACCTGCCACCCTCAGTATATGGGGCCGGCGCCCTGCCCACTGAGCCACAGGCACTGCCCTGTTTATTTATTTTTTATATGGAAAACAGTTTTATTATTTCACAGCTGAATTTCTGTACAAAAATTATCTTATATTAACATATAACTTGTGGAGAAATACCATTGGTTTATTTTGACTTAAAGTTTTAGATAATCTATTTCTAGTGATGAAATACATAAAAATCTTGATTTTTCTGATAAAATTTTAACATTTTTCTATTGATAGAACTTGAAAAAAATTGTGGTAAATTGTCTACATTTTTAAATAATTAATATGCTCATAAAAAAATCTGGAAAATATGGGCTCAACACCTGTAGCTCA
>NW_003852551.1:4241921-4243879 GCF_000181295.1 Otolemur garnettii
GGTTGGGTTTGAACCCACCACTTCCGGCATATGGGGCTGGTGCCCTACTCCTTGGAGCCACAGGTGCTGCCCAGTACTTTGAACTTTTAAGAAGCACTTTTTTCTTTTTCTTTTTCTTTTTAACTATTTCTAGACCTTTATTTCTCTGTGAAAAGGGGCAAAAAAAAAGGAGGGTGAAGGAATTTTTTTTTTTTTTAATAGAAACAGGGTTCCACTATGGTGCTCAGGCAAGATTCAAACTCCTAGGCTCAAGCGATCCCCCTACCTCAGCTTTATTATCCTAACAATTAAAAACTATTTAAATAACAATTTAAGGCTTAGTGTCTGTGGCTTAAGCGGCTAAGGCGCCAGCCACATACACCAGAGGTGGCAGGTTCGAATCCAGCCCAGGGCCGCCAAACAGCAAAGACAGCTGCAACCAGAAAATAGCTGGGTGTTGTGGTGGGTGCCTATAGTCCCAGCTACTTAGGAGGTGGAGGCAGGAGAATCGTTTGAGCCCAGGAGTTAGAGGTTGCTGTGAGCTGGGATGCTACAGCACTCTACCCAGGGCGACAGCTTGAGACTCTGTCTAATAAATAAATAAATAAGTATATAAATACAATTTAAAAAGAAAAATAAGCTAGGCCTGGTGGCTCACACCTGTGACCCTAGCACTCTGGGAGGCTGAGGTGGGAGGATCACTTGAGGTCAAGAGTTCATGACTAGCCTGAACATAGCAAGATCCTGTCTCTACTAAAAATAGAAAAATTAGCCAGGTGTGGTAGCATGAGCCTATGATCTCAGCTACTTGGGAGGCTGAGGCAGGAGGATTACTTGAGCCCAGGACTTTGAGGTTGCAGAAGGCTACGATAGTGCCACTGCACTATAGTCCTAGGACAGAGCAGGACCCTGTCTTTAAAAAAAAGACATAAAACAAGAAAATGAAAAAACAACCACCAGTTGCTTCCTTTTATCCCTTCCCTCCCCTCTTGTTCCTCCCACTTTTGCTGCCACAGCATCCTCCTGGAAAGAGGGATGCTCAGCTGGGGCTAAGCAAGGTCCCGGCTCATCATCCGTCACAGCGAAGTAAAGAGCACAGAACTGTCATCAAAAAGCAGGAAAGACCATTAACACTTCGGAGCACCTCTTTTGGAGCCAGGTACCCTGCTAGGTTCTTCTAGTACATGCACTACCTCACTTGAGCCTCACAAAACCCCTTTGTGTTAGGGAGCATAATCTGCATGTTACAGAAGGGGAAACCAACCACCATACATTATGTTATGTGACTCATACAAGATCACACAGCTATTAAGGGATGGTGCCTGGACCTCGAAGGCAGCTCTGTTCTTTCATACATTCGCCCAACACATGCTCCTGAGCACCAATGCGGGCAGGCACACTGCTGAGCCCGAGACACAGGGTGAGCAATAACAGTGAAGGGCCCTGCCCCCGGGAGACATACAGTAACACTGAAACAGATGAAAGCAATTTAAACATAGTTACCACACGAAGAAACTGGGGTGCTGAAAAGGAGAACAAAGAAAGAGTGGCATTTCAGTTGAGGCCTGAAGGAAGAATCAGGGAAGAACATTCCTGGGATCTGCAAGGGTCCAGGACTAAGGCAGGAAAGAGCTTGGTAATTTCCAGGAACTGAAATAAATCCGCCAGAAGGCCCTTGCCTTGACCTCCAGCTGCAACTCCACCCTCATCTCCTGCCCTTACCATAGGCTCTAGCCAAAATGGATTTCCCTGGTGAGTCTTCAAACCCATTCAGCCATTTCCTGAGTAGCCTCCACAATACCCATCTACCTTGAATGCTCTTCCCTATCAACACTTCACTTTCTTTTTTTTGAGACAGAGCCTCAAACTGTCCCCCTGGGTAGAGTGCTGTGGCATCACAGCTCACAGCATCCTCCAACTTCTGGGCTCAAGCGAGTCTCCTGCCTCAGCCTCCCAAGTAGCTGGAACCACAGGTGCCC
>NW_003852551.1:4243919-4246277 GCF_000181295.1 Otolemur garnettii
CATCACAGCTCACAGCATCCTCCAACTTCTGGGCTCAAGCGAGTCTCCTGCCTCAGCCTCCCAAGTAGCTGGAACCACAGGTGCCCGCCACAACGCCCGGCTATTTTTTGGTTGCAGCCGTCATTGTTGTTTTGGCAGGGCCCTGACTGGATTCGAACCCGCCACCTTAGGTGTATGTGGCTGGCGCCTTAGCCACTTGAGCCGCAGGCGCCGAGCCAACACTTCACTTTCACCTGGCCAACTCCAACTCATGCTCGCTGGCCACAAGACCCAGACACCCCTACACACAAAAGTTCCTACATTTGACAAATCTTGTAATCATATTGGTATTTGCGTGATTACTTAATGCTTCCTCACTTGTCTGTCTATTCATCAAAATAACGCTAGCACGGAAAACAAATAAATGAAGGAATAGGGGATAAACTCTGTTGATGACACCCAGTGTTAATTTGGGGAGGCCCAGAAGTGGAAACACTTGAAGAAACCTAAGGATGCTTAACAGATATATAAGGAGCCACTGGCTCTAATTGTCATTTTGTTGATTGAGAACATTTTTGTGCTTTGCTCTATTTAGTGTGGCAGTGGTTTACCTACATTAAAGTAAATAAATGTAGGCCTCATTATTCCCAGTAAATCAGTGTGATTTTTTGTTTTTTTTTGAGACAGAGTTTCACTATGTCACCCTTGGTAGAGTGCCATGGCATCTCAGCTCACAGCAACCTCAAACTCTTGGGCTTAAGCGATACTCTTGCCTCAGCCTCCCAAGTAGCCAAACAGCGGCGCCTACCACAACACCCGGCTATTTTTTGGTTGCGGTTGTCATTGTTGTTTAGCAGGCCCAGGCCGGGTTCAGACCTGCCTCGGTGTATGTAGCAGGAGCCCAGTGATTCCTTTAAAAACAAATTTATCCTCCAGTCACACTTTTTACATAGTTGATTTGAGGGCACATTTTATGCTGTTTCCTCAGCAGCAAAATTATCAGCTTCCACTGGGCTGGGACCTTTTCCACCCTGAGATAGTCTTGCCATCTAATTCCAAAGCTGGTGGACAATAGTTCTCAAAGGGTGGTCCTGGAATTGGGGGTGGGGAGATCTATGAGGTAAAAATTATTTTCATAATAATACCAAGAATTATTTTCCTTTCGCTTTTTGCACTAATAATGCAAAAGCAATGGTGGAAAAAAATTGCTGGGTCCTCAGCGCAAATCCAGACCGGGACACCAACCTGTACCAGAGTTATTGTATTCATCAGAGCCATGGACTTGTGGGGGAATGGGGGATGGCCAATGTCTCTTTAAAATGCCCTTGTTAAAGAAAGGAAATTATTAATTTTATTAAATCTTGACTACATATCTTTTTTTTTTTTGAGACAGAGTCTTACTAGGTCGCCCTCAGTAGAGTACTGTGACATCATAGCTCACAGCAACCTCAAAGTCTTGGGCTTAAGCAATTCTCTTGCCTCAGCCTCCAAGTAGCTAGAACAACAGGTGCCCACCACAACACCCAGCTATTTTTTTGGTTGTAGTTGTCATTGTTGTTTGGCAGGCCCAGGCTGGATTAGAACCCACCAGCTTTGGTGTATGTGGCTGGCACCCTAGCCACTGAGTTACAGGCGCCAAGCCATTGACTATACATCTTTTTAATATTCTGTATGTAAAATGAGAAATGCACATGAAGTACTTCTGCCATAAACCAAAATATAATGGTTGTCTTCAGGAAAAGCACTTCCGTGATTATTCTAGTTATGAGCCAATCTTTCTTCCTGGATCACTATCAGAAAAAATGACCGACAAAATACAGTTTTTCAGTCTTGAGTATCTGGCAGATATTTTCTCTAATATGAAAGAAGAGACTCTGTCCCTTCAAGGAAAACAAATGATAGGACTTGTTGCCTATGATAAAATTCAAGAGAAAGTTGGAAGTTTTGGAAAACTTCCAACTGCCAGGATGAGCTTGGCAGCTTTCTAATACTTAAAGAATCTTCTGAAGAGACTGGTGGCAATATTAATGAACACAACTTTGTGGTATTACATGATGATAGGCCAACCTCTAGAAGACCTGCATAATTCAGTGAGCCAATATTTTTCTGAGCAAGGAATTTATTATTTCAAAATTATACACAGGTAAAAGATCCATTCATTGGCAAGGTAGACCAATTCAATGTAGTGTAAGCAATTACCAAAAGTTCATTGATGGCTCAGTGCCTGTGGCTCAAGCGGCTAAGGTGCCAGCCACATACACCTAAGGTGGTGGGTTCGAATCCCCAGCCCGGGCCTGCCAAACAACAATGATGGCTGCAACTCAAAAAATGGCCAGGCGTTGTGGCGGGCACCTGTGGTCCCAGCTACTTGGGAGGCTG
>NW_003852551.1:4247454-4280061 GCF_000181295.1 Otolemur garnettii
ATATATATATATATATATATATATCAGTGCCACTCTTCTCCCTAAATTGTTTGTGTCTTAGAAAATCGAGATATTTTTCACAAAAATGTGTTATTTATGTTAACATGAAAGTTTGTTTATTGGGCTTTTAGATTTAAAAATGAAAAATTTTAGAACATCTTACTTCTAATTTTTAATACAATAAATATTGGTAGATAGGGAGGCACCTGTGGCTCAGTGAGTAGGGTGCCTGCCCCATATACCAAGGGTGGCAAGTTCGAACCTGGCCCTAGCCAAACTGCAACAACAAAAAATAGCTGGGCATTCTGGTGGCTGCCTATAGTCCCACCTACTTGGGAGACTGAGGCAAGAGAATTGCTTAAGCCCAGGAGTTGGAGGTTGCTGTGAGCTGTGATGCCACAGCACTTTATCGCCTTTAGCGAGGGTGATAAGGTGAGACTCTGTCTCTAAAAAAAAAATATATATATATATATATAGAGAGAGAGAGAGAGAGAATCCATGTAAACAAGGTTCTTGGTAAAGGTAAACTAGGTTCTTGTTCTTGTTACAGGCTCTTTAGAGTCTGCAATAATTTTTAAAGATATAAAGGGATTCTGAGAGCAGAAGATTTGAATACTGCTGCTTCACAATCTCAGCATCCTTTCCTTTGAGCCCAAGATGCCCATTCATGTGGGACTGGCTTTCTTTCTCTCTTTTGCTATACCCTCCTGCCTTGGGAGGCTTCCTGGGGTGAGGAGACACATTTGGCTAGCCCTGGCTTGAGAGAGGCAGGGGCTAAGGGAAAGTCCACGGCTGGGCCAGGCACGGGCCATGGTCACTCTGGGTCTTTAGGGAAGTCATGTCGCTACCCGGCCCCCATGCAAGAGGTACCTTCCTCTTCTAGAACTTGGGCTCCAGCTCAGTGGGGTGAGGGTAGCCATCCTCCGGAAACTCTCCAGCCAGAGGACCCAACCCAGGACATCCTGAGCCCTCCCCCCTGGACCTTGTCTGCCTAGGCCTGTTAAGAAAGTCTTCCTACCAGGGCCAGGATCAGAGTGAATCAAGTGAGGCCCTCAACTGGGTGCAAAATTTAAAGAAGCACCCAAACCTCAGTCATCGCGATAATTCTAATGTAATATTTTTAAAAATCAAAAACCCTGATTCTTCCTTTTGCCTCCAGCTCTAACATCTCTGGCAGGCACTATGATGACCTTGTCTTTTAAAATGTTGGTATTTTGTTCAACATGAATTGTTTTGACATTAATTTTGATTTTTAAAAAATGTTACCATGTGAACAAACGCATGTGTGCGTGCACAGGTGCACACACACCCACACATAGGTTAGCCCGCTTCACCCTTCCAGTCATCACATGTGTATCCACTAGGCAAGCACACACAGCTGCAGGATGTGAGCGGGGTGCTGAGGCCTCAGGGAACAGTCCCAGTCCTTGACCTTGAGTGGCTCACAGACCATGTGCAAGAGATAGATTCAGAAATAGACAAGTGAAAAATGCTCCCATGCTGGGCAGATCAGGTGTAATGCAAATTCATAGGAGTTGCCACAGTCCAGATTTGAAGGTGAGGAATGACCGGCCAATGCTCGGGAAGAGAAGGAGTTAGTTTGGTTAAACAAGGAGAGAGGGATCCCAGGCAGAGGAGACAGCACCTGCCGAGGTCACAAAGAATAGGAGGGAACTTATAATCTTTGATTTGGCTAAAACTTAAAGTCCAAGGTGGGCGAGAAGAGACAGGGTTACCAAAGTAAGTAATCAGACCAGGTTGCAATGCTCACACCTGTAATCCTAGCACTCTGGGAGGCAGAGAGAGGAGATTGTTTGGACTTAGGAATTCGAGATCAGTCAGAGCAAGAGCAAGACCCCATCTCTACAAAAAACAGAAATATTAGTTGGGCATGGAATTGCACGCTCATAGCCCCAGCCTAGGCAAGAGGATCGTTTGAGCCCAGGAGTTTGAGGCTGCAGTGAGCAATGATGGTGTATGTGTCCAAGGGCGGAGCCAATGTCCATTCACTCACTTCACAGTCACTGACATCCTACTGTGGGCAGGAGGCTGCTGGGCACTATGTTGAGGATACTGCAGCACAAAAACAGACAAGATTCCTGCTCATGAGGAGCTTATGCTGAAGTTCAGAGAAACAGTAAAAAATAAGTAGAGAGATGAATGAACAAGATCACTTCAAATTGTGATGAACTCAATAAAAGAACTAAAAAATAGTGACATAGTGAAGATTGAGTACAGGGGGCTGCTTTAAAGAGAATGACCAGGGAAAGCTTCTCAAAGGAGAGAAACCAGGCAGATCTACCATGAACTCAATGAAATGTAAGCTTCAAGGCCCCTTCCTAAGCCCCTTATTTTATTGAATGTTTGTAATTTGGTATCTTTTCTTCCAAGAGTGATCTCTGAATTGTGTAAGCTGTAGGGACCTGAAAAACCTGTATCTTTCCCTGGCTTAAATCTAAAAAATGAGAAGGAACAAATCAGGAGAAGATGTCAACAAAGGGTATTCCAGGCAAAGGGCACCATGTGCAAAGGTCCTGAGGTAGGAACAAGAAACTAAAAGTCTGATGTGGCCCTATGGGAGTGAGAAATGGGAAGACTGGGATACTATCAGAAGGCAACAAGCCCAGATTGCTTCTAGACCATGGTAAGGAGTTTGGATTTTATCAGAACCACTGCAGTGGTGTTAAACAGGGAAGAAACATGATCTCACTTGCTCTAGCTGCTGAGCAGAGAATAGATGGTAGGGGCAAGAGTGGAAACAGAGAGTCAGTTTTGGAGGTGAGAGATGGTGGTGATGGGACCAGAGAGAGGCATTTCCGGTTCCTCTCTCCATCCCAGCATGAGCTTGTCCAGAGCTAGAGTTTGGTAAACATTTCTCAAGTGAACAAATGTCTCCGGATCGCCTGCTCCCAAGAGCAGTCTCCACACGAGATAGAGCCCACTACACCCTGATCACTCACATTGTGGTCCTTGGACCAGAAGCATCAGCATCACCTCGGACAAAGCAGCATCTGCTTGTTCCAAATGCAGAATCTCAGGCCCCAGATCAGTTCTATTGTATCCGAATCCGCATCTTAACACTCTCCCCAGGTGATTCATACACACACTAAAGTCTGAGAACTGCTGGGCCTCAGCATGCTACCAGCCACATATGTGCCTGATTTAATACCTCCTTGGCTCCCCTTGCACAAGATCAAGTCCATGCTCTGTTCCACCTCATCTCCCACCATTCTCTGCTACATGCTCCACTCTGGCCACAATGAATTTCTTGCTGCTTCCCTAAAAATTCTATTTCTCCTCAAACCTCTGCGCTTTTGTCCCTACTGAGAGTACCTTTCTCCTATTGCTTTACCTAGAAAAATCTTGCCTTTGAGGCCTAAAGAGTGCTTCCTCTGGGGTACCTTCTCTGATTGTCACAGGCAAGATGAGTTGCCTTCTTTTCTGGGTCCCCATACACTGGACATATTCCTCAGCATATCACCCGACACACTATGGTTTAAGTATCGATTTCTGTGTCTGTTTCCTTAGATAGGAGCTTCTTGGGGACAGAGACTAGAACTGTTTCACCTCTTTACTCCCAGGGTGAGGCACCTAGGAATGAATGAATGACCATACTCCTGATGACTATTCCAAAGAGCCTGGCACAGAGGAAATGTGCAGTCTCTCCGGGGGAGATGCACTGGTTGGGGAATGGGTTGGGGAGAAAAAGGCCTTTGGAGTCAGAAAGACCTGGGTTTATGCCTGGCTCACCCACTTCCTTGCCATATGAACTTGGACAAGTAACTTCACCTCTCTGAGCCCCAGTTACTTAATTTGAAAATCTCACAATCCTCACAATGGCTCCAAAGGTAAGTATGCAAAGTGGCTAGAACAGGGGCTGAGCCACAAACAGCCAGGTCTCCCTCTCCCCACTGGCCCCGCTGCATGGAGCCAGGAAAGGGGATTATGGGACACTACTGACCCAGGGGCTTTGGCTCACACTGGCTCTCCTGCCAGCTCCCAACAGAACCTCCAGCTAATGCCAATAAAATTTTCAACAGCTCGGGAAGGGGATGAGCATTTGGAGGGAGAAGGAGTTTAATACATGGGCTCAGTTCCCTGATGGATCAAGGCTGGGCAGCTGGCCCAGGCAGAGTCCTCAGTGGGGGGGTAGGGTAGGGAGACCCTAAACAATCACAGAGACAGAAGAACTCTGCTATCTGGATCTCCCACCCTTTGCCCTGCACAGTGTTGGGCCTCTACCCGCACTGGTAACATTCCCAGTCCCTAGGGAACCTGGAGAAGGGGGTTCTCATCCACAGCTGGGCAGTCAGAGGGGAGAGACAATTGGGAGCCAGGCAGAAAGAAGTATGTGCTGGTTAATTCCCCAGAACTGACTGTAGGTCAGGAAATTGGGTTCACCAGTCAGGCTAGCCCCTAATATCTGAGGCCAATTGAAGTCAAGAGTACAAAAGCCTAAATATTTATAAAGTAAAAATCGGACATGTCCAAGTTTGTCCATAGCCCTTGTACCAGCAGCTCCTTACAGCCCTGCAGGCCTGAGGGTACATTCATCAACACAGCATGGGCTACAAGTGGTGGCAGCTGAGGAACTTAGGTTCCCAGTGGGCACACTGCCTTGGATCCAGTGTACTTTGCTCTGGGGGGGGACATGTGGCTGGAGGGGAGCCAGAACCAGGCCTCCAAAATTCAGGGCTTGGAGCACCATTTACTGGTTAAATGAACAGACACTTCTTCTTCTTCTTCTTCTTCTTCTTTTGCAGTTTTTGGCTGGGGCTAGGTTTGAACCCGCCACTTCCAATACAGGGGGCTGGCGCCACTCGGACAGACACTTCTTACCCATGAGCATATATCCTCCTCAAATCAGCTTCGTGAGGTAAGTTTTACATGTGCAAGTGCCCATTTTTCCAGGGAAGAAATTAAGGTTAGAGAAGAAAACGGACTTGTCCACAGTCACGCATCTAGGAAGTGGCAGACTTGGAGTTTTAAACTCCAAGGCTTGTCCTGACCTCCTAAACCAAGCTATGGCACCTGCTGGAATCAAACTACTCCTTGGCCAATTTATCCACTCACAGGCCTGTCCTATGGCCTGAGAACAGGAGCTGCAGATGCTGTGAGGCTCTTAAGAAGAGATGCCTTTGACCTAGGGCGCCCTGCCTTTGCCTTTTCTCCCTGAAGACGGAAAGGGACTAGGACAAAAGGTAGATTGCGTGCTCTGTTCTGTGTCTATCTGACTCCTACTTGGCAACACCAGAGCTGGAACCAAACCCTGGACCAACCACTAAACTCACTCTGAGTCTCTGTATCCTCATTTATAAAATGCAGAATTTTTTTTTTTTTTTTGAGACAGAGTCTTACTCTCTTGCCCAAATGAGAATGCCATGGCCTCAGCCTAGCTCACAGCAACCTCAAACTCTTGGGTTCAAGTGATCCTTCTGCCTCCCAAGTAGCTGGGACTACCGGTGCCTGCCATAACACCCAGCTAAGTTTTCTATTTTTGGTAAAGACGAGGTCTCATTCTTGCTCAAGCTGGTCTCGAACTCTTGAGCGCAATCAATCCTTCCACCTTGGCCTCCCAGAGCTCCAGGATTATAGGCACGAGCCACCAAGCCTAGCGAAAATGCAGATTTTTTTAAATGTACCTCAGAGAAATGGAAATTAAGAAAACAATCCCATTTACAACAGGATCAAAATGAATTAAAAGAATTGGGAATAAACTTAACCAAGGAGGCAAAATACTTATACACTGAAAAGTACAAAACATTGCTGAAAGAAATTAAAGATGACAGCCAGGCACAGTAACTCCCGCCTATAATCCCAGCACTCTGGGATATCAAGTTGGGTGGATTGTGCTCATAAATTCGAGACCAGCCTGAGGCAGAGTGAGACCCTATCTCTAAAAATAGCCAGGCATTCTAGTAGGCACCTTGTAGTCCCAGCTACTTGGGAGGCTGAGGCAAGAGAATCTCTTGAGCCCAAGAGTTTGAGGTTGTTGTGAGCTATGACACCACGACACTCTACCAAGGGTGACAAAGTGAGACTCTGTCTCAAAAAAATGAATAAATAAAAGAAACTAAAAATGACACAAATAAATGGAAAGACATCCCAAGTCCATGAGTCAGAAGACTTAATAGTGTTAAGCTGTCCATATTTGGGACTACAAAGTAATACAGCCTCTTTGGAAAGAAGTATGAAGAATCCTCAAAGAACTCAAATTAGACTTCTCATTTCAGCCCACAATCCCATTACTAGGCATCTATCCTGAAGAAAAAAATCATTTTATCATAAGGACATATGCACTAGATTGTTTATCACAGCTCAATTTACAATCGCCAAGATGTGGAAGCAACCTAAATGCCCATCAATTCAGGAATGGATTAACAAACTGTGGTATATGCATACCATGGAATACTATTCAGCCATAGTTTGGGCGGCGCCTGTGGCTCAGTGAGTAGGGCACCAGCCCCATATACAGAGGGTGGCGGGTTCAAACCTGACCCCGGCCAAACTGCAACAGCAACAAAAAATAGCCGGGAGTTGTGACAGGCACCTGCGGTCCCAGCTACTTGGGAGGCTGAGGCAAGAGAATCACCTAAACCCAACAGCTGGAGGTTGCTGTGAGCTGTGATGCTATGGCACTCTACCAAGGGCGACAAAGTAAGATTCTGTCTCTAGAAAAAAAAGTTGGTGACTTCACATCTTTTGTATTAACCTGGATGGAGTTGAAATACATTCTTCTCCGTAAAGTATTACAAGAATGGAAAAGCAAATATCCAATGTACTCAATACTAACATGAAGCCAGTAGATGAGCTAATTCATGTCCACATAGGAGAAAAACTCATTTCAATTCAAGTTGTGTGGAGGAGGAACAAGGAAGGGTTGGGGTGCTAACACTGCATGGGCACCATGTAGGGGTATATGGTACACCTTTGGGGTACAGGACATGGCTACAAGAGGGACTCTACCTAACAAATTCAAATATTGTGATTTGGTCATTTGTACCCTCACATGAACCTGAAATTAAAAAATTAAATCTTTTAAAAATGTCCATAATACCCAAAATGTTCTACAGATTCAATGCAATGCCTTATAAAAATCTCAATATCGGGCCAGGTGTGGTGGCTCATGTCTGTAATCCCAGCACTCTGGGAGGCCAAGGCAGGTGGATGGCTTGAGCTCAAGAGTGTGAGACCAGCCTGAACAAGAGCAAGACCCGGTCTCTACTAAAAATAGAAAAACTGAGGCAAGAGGATGGCTTGAGCCTAAGAGTTTGAGGTTGCTGTATGCTATGGCACCAGAGAGAAACTCTATCTCAAAAAACAATAAAATTAAGTTCTTTTTTTAAAAAAAAAAACATTTTTTATAGAAATAAAAAGCTTCTAAAATTCATATGAAATCTAAAAGGACCCCAAATAGCCAAAACAATACTGAGAAAGAACAACACTGGGGGCAGCACCTGTGGCTCAAAGGAGTAAGGTGCGGCCCCATATACCGAAGGTGGTGGGTTCAAACCCAGCCCCCACCAAAAAAAAAAAAAAAAAAAGAACAAAGCTGGAGGCCTTACAATTCCTGATTTTAAAACATATTCCCAAATTGCAGTGACCAAAATAAAGTGGTATTGGCATAAAGACAGACACATAGATGAATGCACCAGAACAAAGAGCCCCAAAATCAACCCTCACATCTATAGTCAAATAATTTTTTTTTTTTCAGTTTTTGGCCAGGGCTGGGTTTGAACCTGCCACCTCCGGCATATAGGGCTAGCGCCCTACTCCTTTGAGCCACAGGCGCCGCCCATCAAATAATTTTTGACAAGTGGGTCAAGACTACACAATGGGGGAAGAATAGTCCCTTCAACAAATGGTGCTGGGAAAACTGCATATTCACCTGTAAGAGAATGAAGACGAACTCTTATTGTGCACCATATACAAAATAAAACTTAAAAATTAAAGACCTAAACCTAAGTCCTGAAACTATAAAACTCCTAAAAGAAAGCATACAATAAAAGCTTCACAACACTGGAATGGGTAATGGTTTCTCAAATACAACACCAAAAGCACAAGCAATAAAAGCAAAAATAGACAAATGGGATCGTGGGACTATTTGCCTGGGTTTTGTTTGTCAAACTTAGAAGTTTCCATGCAGCAAAGGAAAACAATCAATAGAATGAAAAGACAAACTATAGATGGGAGAAAAGGCAACCTACAGAATGGGTCTATATATCTGGTAAGGGGTTAATATCCAGGACTCCTGTAGCTCAGTAACAACAACAGACAATAAATAAGTAAATGACTCAACTGAAAAAGGCAAAGGACTCTAAATAGACATTTCTCCTAAGATATACAAATGGGCTGGGTGCAGTGGCTCACACCTGTAATCCTAGCACTCTTGGGAGGCCAAAGCAGGTGGATTTCCTAAGCTCACAGGTTTAAGATCAGCCTGAGCCAGAGCAAGACCTCATCTCTAAAAATAGCCAGGCATTGTAGCAGGCACCTATAGTCCCAGCTACTTGGGAGGCTGAGCCAAGAGAATTAAAGCAAGACGGTCTCTCTCTCTTTTTTTTTTTGAGACAGAGTCTCACTATGTAGCCCTCAGTAGAGTGCTGTGGCATCACAGTTTACAGCAACCTCAAACTCTTGGGTTTAAGTGATTCTCTTGCCTCAGCCTTCCAAGTAGCTGGGACTACAGGTGCTTGCCACATCACCACATCACCCGGCTATTATTTTATTGCAGTTGTCATTGTTGTTTAGCTGGCCTGGTCTGGGTTTGAACCTGCCAGCCTCAGTGCATTGTGCTGCAGGCACCGAGATTTTTGGTTTTTTTTTTTCTTTTTGAGACAGGCTCTTTTTTTTTTTGAGACAGAGCCTCAAGCTGTCCCCCTGGGTAGAGTGCTGTGGCATCACAGCTCACAGCAACTTCCAACTCCTGGGCTCAAGCGAGTCTCCTGCCTCTGCCTCCCAAGTAGCTGGGACCACAAGCGCCCGCCACAATGCCTGGCTATTTTTTGGTTGCAGCCATCATTGTCGTTTGGCAGGCCCAGGCTGGATTCGAACCCTCCACCTTAGGTTTATGTGGCTGGCACCTTAGCCACTTGAGCCATAGGCACTGAGCCAAGACTGACTCTTGCTGTCTTTCCCAGACTAGAGTGTCAGGGCCTCAGCCTAACTCACAGCAATCTCAAGCTCCTGGGCTCAAGCAATCCTCTTGCTTCAGCCTCCTAAGTAGCTGAGACCACAGGTGCATACACTATACCTGGCTTATTTTTCTATTTTTAGTAGAGACAGGGTCTCACTTTGCTCAGTGTAGTCTTGAACTCCTGAGCTCAAGTGATCCTCCTGCCCTGGCCTCCAGGAGTGCTAGGATTACAGGTATGAGCCACTGTGCCTGGCCAGAAGGAATGCTTCCCAGAAATCCTAACCAGGAGACTATCAGGGAGTCTCAGCCAGTGCACCAGACTTGCCCTGTCTCTTAAAAAGGAAAAATGGGAACTCTTGCCCTCTGTCGGTGGGATTATCAAATGGTGCAGCTACTGTGGAAAACAGTATGGAGGTTCCTCAAAACAATAAAAATAGAATGATCATATGACCCAAAAATTCCACTTCTGAGTATGCTATATATCCAAAAGAACTGAAAAGAGGATCTTGAAAAGATAGTTACACACCCAAGTTCATAGCAGCATTATTCATAATAGCCAAGCTGTGGAGGTAGCCTAAACGTCCATCAACAGATGAATAGATAAACAAAATGTGATATATACAGATAATGAAATACTCAGCCTTAAAAAGAAAGGAAATTCTGACACATGCTACAACATGGATGAACCTTGAAGACATAATGCTGAGTGAAATAAGCCAGCTACAAAATGACAAATACTGTATGATTCCGTTTACACGAGGCAGCTAAAGTGATCAAATGCATAGAACCAAAAGTAAAGTGATGGTTGCCAGGAGCTGGGGGGTGGGAGAAATGGAGAGTTGTTCCATCAGATATGGAATGTCACTTATGCAAGATAAGAGTTCTAGAGATACAACAATGTGACCATAGATAACACGCCAGAACTGTACACCCCCAAATTATTTAAAAGGCCTGCAATGAAACCTATGTGTCACTGTAGTGACATTTGACAGTGTTGATGAGAAGGCCAACTGCTCTGAAGGAAACAAAAATTGTTAAGAAGGGAAATGTATGTTATTTTGTTTTTTTACCATAGCAAAAACAAATCAATGGGCCTCAGAGATGGCAGATTTGAAAGTACATTGTATGTTTCTAACTTGTAATGATAGGACCCAGCTTTAGGACTTAATAACTGTGCAGCCTTTGGTAAAACGGCTTCTCCTGTCTGAACTTTGTGAACTATAATAAAATCTTAAACACCCCAGCTGACTGAATGGAACCCCTCTAGGGCAAGGGGGCCCCCAGAATCCCCTAAAGGTGAGTTGCTGGCCTCAAGAAGGGAGGTTTTCCTGCCCCTCCTTTCCTGGAGCCATCCTTTGTAACTCATTAATAGGCCTAAGTTATACAAGGCAAAGCTTAAACCACACACCTGCAGGTCATTGTTTTAATTAACAGATCCCAGCAGTGCCTGTGGCTCAAGGAGTAGGGCACTGGCCCCATAGACCGGAGATGGAGGGTTCAAACCCGGCCCCCAGCCATATAAAAAAGAAAAGAAAAGAAAAACAGATCTCTTGAGTCTGGGTACTGTCCAGTGACTTGTGTCTAACAGATTTCTGTCTTAAAACACTAAGAGCGTAATTTCCTTAACCAATGGCAAATCAAAGAATCTTTAAACCCATCTATACCCAGTAATGTCCCATTTAGAGATGTCCTTATTGGGCCAAACCAATGTACACCTTCCCTGTATTGCTTTATTGCTTTATGAGTAATTCCTGACTCCATGAAATGTATAAAACCAAACTGTAACCCAACCACCATGACACCACTTGCTCAAGGCTTCCTGGGCATGGTTCTCTGGGCCATGGTCTCACAGACTTGGCTCAGAATAAACCTCTTTAAATTATTTTATAGTTTGGGTTCTTTTCCATTGACAGCTTCATCTTTAAAAGGTGGATAGTAACACTCCTTTTGTTGTTGTTGTTCTTGCAGTTTGGCCAGGGCCGGGTTTGAACCCACCACCCTCAGTATATGGGGCCAGTGCCCTATCCACTGAGCCACAGGTGCTGCCCATAACACTCCTTTTAGGGCTGCCCATAACACTCCTTTATAGGGCTTTTGTAAACATCAAGTGAAATAAAGGGCTTGGCGCCTATAGCTCAAGCAGCTAAGGCACCAGCTGCATACACCAGAGCTGGAAAGTTCAAATCCAGCCCGGGCCTGCCAAACAACAATGACAACTACAACAAAAAAATAGTGGGGCACTGTGGTGGGCACTGTGGTGGGCACCAGCTACTTGGGAGGCTGAGGCAAGAGAATCACTTAAGCCCAGGAGATGGAGGTTGCTGTGAGCTGTGATGCACTCTACCCAGGGTGACAGCTTAAGGCTCTGTCTCAAAAAAAAAAAAAAAAAAGTGAAATAAAGGATGCATAGTATTTAGAGAACAATGGCTAAGAACACCGGCTCAAGAGTCAGACAAACCTAAGTTCAAATCCTGCCTCTTTTGCTTCGTAGCCACAAGATCATCTCTCTGAGTCTCAAGTCCTTCCTCTGTAAGTGGAGCAGATAATAGCCTTTCCAGAGTGGTGCAAAGATTCAGTGAAATAGTATGTGTAAAGGGCTTAGCATACTTCAAGTTATTTACACCCAACAGCTCTAAAAAGCAGTGTCTACAGGAAATCAAGACAATTTGCTAATCAGTTCAATCCAAACAGTGCCACTGTCCCTGCTCACATCGCCCAGCTTGAAGCCAGCTATATGGGGCTACCAGCTATAACATTACATTACCCCTGCAAGCTCATGGGAGCCAGTTATAGTCTTTTCATGGCAGCTGGGGTCAGTTATCACAATGTCTTTGGCTGATTCTTACCCAAGACAAGTGATTTATGTGGGGTAGAACCCCACAAACTGTGTGCTCACTCTAAGCTCCAGAAGCAGGTGGACAGACTTCTGTGGAAGGCAATTCTGTTGATGACCCAGTATCCCTGGTCGGCATGGAACAGGGCCTGGGGATTAGGGCTTAAAAACCCATCTTCAGTGACTCTGGCCATGTGGATGTTAAGCCTGCAAAGAAAGGGTTAAAAACCTTTCTGCAGAGCCACAGCCTAGGGGTTGATAGGCAAAGGGAAAACTAGGTAGGCCTCCAGGTTGCCTAGAAACAGAAGCCATAAACCTGCTTTCTGTAATACAATGAGTGCATAGTATAACTTCAAGGTTTTACTCCCCTCTTGGTAGTCTCTAGTCTCTAGACATACTCCCTTTTGCAGCTGTCTCAAGGTTTCAAACTTTGTATCTTTTGAAGGTTGAACTAACTTTAGAAAAGTAGTATGAATGCTTTGCTTGTTAATAAAGTGTATGTGACCAGCCTGCTATAAAAGGAGGTCTTGAACACTAAAGCTTTGCTACTTGCCATCAGTGGGTAGTCTGTCTCTTTAATCATAATAATTCCAGATGCGAGACTACACCTGTGGTGACGCTGTCTGTTTCTTGTGAAACCCCAGCACAACAGATTTAACTTCCATGAGCTTCTGTTTACTCCTTTGTAAAATGGAAATAATAATAACGCCTACCTCATAGGATTTATATAAGGGTTAGTTAGAACATGCCTGGTGTATAGTGAGCGCTCACTGAGTGCTGGCTATTATAATCTTATTTGTAATATCTACCCCAGGTTCCTATAACAACACACATTAAGTTATGTTATGACAGCTGTTGAAGTCTCCCTCCTGGGCTGGGAACTTCCTGGGACCAAGGTTTCTGCATATCACCAATACCCATCAGAGGGCCTCCTGAACAGCAAATTCTCAAGACCCCTCCCTCCCCCTACACATACACACACACATACACACACACACACACACACAGAGGCATGTGTGCACCCACACGCAGAGTCACAGGGTCCCTCACCCTTTGCTTCCAAACCTTTTCAGAGCAGCGTCAGCCTCTCCTAGTTCTCAGATTCCCAATCCCAGTTTCTTTTTCTATAAAATGGGAATAATGTCAACATTGACCTTACTGGATAGCCCTGAGGGTATTTTGTTTGCTTGGTTTTGTTTTTGTTTTTGTTTTTTGAGACTGAGTCTTACTCATTTGCCCTGGGTAGAGTGCCTTGGCATCATAGCTCACAGCAACCTCAAATTCTTGGGCTCAAATGATCCTCCTGCCTCCGCCTCCCAAGTATCTGGAACTACAGGTGCCCACCACAATGTTCACTTAGTTTTTCTATTTTAAGTAGACAGAACTGGGGGTGGGGGTGGGAAGTGTCTCATTCTTGCTCAGGCTGGTCTTGAACTCCTGAGCTCAAGCCATCCACCCTCTTCCCAGAGTGCTGGGATTACAGGTGTGAGCCACCACACCAGGCCAGCCCTGAGGTTAAAGACAGATAAACCTCTAATGTGGTTGGCAAATTCTCAGTAAATGAGTTACTTCCTATTCTGACATCCCCTGTTGCTTGACATCTGTGTCCTGGCCTGGCCATGCTGGCCATACCCTCTAAAGATTTCTCTTACATGACTTGGCACCTGTAATTCAGTGGTTAGGGCACCAGCCACATATACCAAGGCAGGCGGGTTCAAACCCAGCCCAGACCTGCTAAACAACAATGACAACTGCAACAACAAAAAAACAGCTGGGCATAGTGGCTGGTGACTGTAGTCCCAGCTACCTGGGAGCCTGAGGCAAGAGAATTGCTTAAGCCCAAGAGTTTGAGGTTGCTGTGAGCTGTGACAGCATGGTACTCTACTGAGGGCGGCAGGCAGAGTGAGACTTTGTCTCAAATTAAAAAAAAAAAAAAATTCCCCTCGCAGAGTGGTTTCATTATTATTTCTACAACTTTCGGAAGGATTTGAGGGACAAATTAAAGAGGCAAGTATTATGACCTCCGAGGAATTCTGTGCTGCACACCACAACTCCCAGTATAAGGAGCTGGGCCTTTTCATGGGTTGATGAGTGGAGCTCTTTGTGTGTGTGGAGGTGGGGGAGAATACTGACAGGGCTTAGGGCCCCACAGATAGGGTGGTCTGGGTCCTAGTCAGAGTTACTCAATGTTCTTTCCTACTGGGAGCCCTATCCTGGCCCCATGTACCTGTATTACATTGATAAGATTCAGTCTCTGCCCCGCTGGCCTAGGAAGTCCCCATGAAGTTGCAGGATCCCAAATTTGGCCCGGATCTCTCCTCCTAGCTGTCAAGTGGTATCTGTGGGTCACCCTCTCCTTACCTTGCTTCCTGGAAGTCAGGCAGGGTAGGGCAGGGCAGGGCAGAGGGTGTGGGGAGGAGCCTCCTCCCTGGGCTTCCCCAGCACTGGGCTCTCACCTCTGTTATACCAGGAATCATGCTGACTTCCCGGCCTGCAGCAGCTCAGTCCAGCTGCTATCTGTCGTGGTGGCCAGTCCAAGGTCTGGCCCAGGAAGAAAGTAAGTGTAGGCACAGGCTCTGGAGCCGCACAGACTCCAGTCTGCACCTAGCTTTGTTCTTTCCTTGCTGTGTGATCTTTGGCTCTCCCAGCCTCCCTTTCTTCATCTGCAAAATGATAATTCTGAAACCTTCCTTATGGGGTAGTTGTGAGAGCAGAATAAAGCAATTTGCTCAATAACTGTGAGCTTCCTTCCCCGCTGTCCTCAGAAAACATTTGTTAAATAAATGAATAAAGAAGCAAACAAATCGGCCATCCACCAAGCTCACTACATCACGTCTTTTGGAAGAAACAACCAGGGTGGATGGAGAGAAAGCACCAGAGTTGGAACCAGGTCAGACCACCCACTGCCGTGACCCAGTCTCTCCTCCGTCTCTGAGCCTTGGGATTTTTTATCTGCTAAATGCAATATCTGGCTTACCTTACCTCGAAACATTGCTGTAAAAAGGAAGTGAGATTGTTGGGGGCGACAAAGAGTTTGGTAAACAGTACACTACTTGGTAAACTGATATGGGCTTTATAAACTGTAAAGGGCTATCCATACATTTTTGACATGCTTCTCCCATCAGCCAGCTGAGCTTAACTCCAAGTCCCTGAGAGTCCCCCTTCTGCAAAACTAAGGGAGCGGGGAGGGGTTGATGAATAGGGATTCTTCCCACTCACATGCTCTCTCTCTGTCTCTATCTCACACACACACACAGTCTGGCCCTGGTTCCCGCTGGCTGAAGACACACAGACTTAACAACCTCTCAGCTGGTTTTGTTGGTGATCCTGTTTCTGGGAGTTGTGGGTAGACCAGGCCCACCTGCCAGCTGGATAGATGCTCCTGGATGGTACCTCCTCTTCAGCCACATGTGGACATAGCCCATCCATCCCATATAATCACAGACACACACACACAAGATACACCAGCGGCCTCCCCTTTGCTCTTTCCATGCTACCAGAGAAACCAAGAATTCTCTGACCTCTCGGATTAGAGAGGTGGCTGCAGCAGGGGCTGGTATTTGGATTTGAGAACCAGTTCCACTCCCAACCCAGACATCCCCACCCAGGACACACAGGGGAGCGCTCCCAGGTTCTTGGCCCAAGCCTCCACCCCACCTGAGGACCAGTACAGGAAAGGAGGGACACCACTGGAAAGGAGAAGGCCCTCCTCTTCAACAAGGCCTTTCTCCCCACCTCCCACCCCAGCACCAATCAGAGGAGACTCAGTCTTGGAGGCACATTTCATCACGAACGCTATAGACTGTGGATCCTTTATCAAACCATCAACAGACAGTTGGGCAAACGGAGACCCAGAGAGGAGGAAGGATTTTCCAGAGGTGACAATAGTGTCCAGGGGAGAGCTGGGACCAGATGCTGCACCTCTGATTCACTGTCCATTCTCTTCCATCTAGAACACACTGCTCTATCACCCAGGTATTCAGTGGCTATTCTAAGCATGTAACTGTGTGCCAAACTCTGTGCTAAGGGCAAGGATAAGACAATGAATAAAATGAATTTCTCATCCTTATAGCACTGAAGGTAAAATAGAGTATCAGCGTTAGTAGTGACACAATAGCTCACATTTGTACAGCATTCCCCAATTGACAAAGTATTTTCCTACCCTGCCTCTTACTTCATCCTCCCCACCAACCCACAGACCCCACAAACTTACAAATCAGACCCCCAATCTGAAAAGGAGTAAAGTGGGGCTGCTGAATGGCTCTTGACTTGGCTTGTAAGCAAGTGTTGAAATCAAAATCCTGGGTGTTGCCTGTAGTCCCAGCTACTTGGGAGGCTGAGGCAGAAGAATCGCCTAAGCCCAGGAGTTGGAGGTTGCTGGAGCAACTCCACTGCACCCTACCAAGGGCGAAAAAGTGAGACTCTGTCTCTACAAAAAAAAAAAAAAAATCCTGGGTGCCCACCTCAGGCCCAGGGCCATTTCTTCACCTGTGGAGCTAACTTCTTTCTCTGGTTGGCTTATCAGGACCTAAAGAGAGGGATATCTGGCCAGGCACAGTAGCTCACACATGTAATCCTAGCACTCTGGGAGGCCAGGCAGGTGGATTGCTTGGGCAAGAGCAAGACCCCACTTCTACTAAAAATAGAAAAAACTAGCCAATCATTGTGGTGGGCACCTAAAGTCCCAGCTACTCAAGAGCCTGAGGCAAGAGGATCATTTCAGCCCAAGAGTTTGAGGTTGCTGTGAGCTATGACACCACGGCACACTTCCGAGGACGACAGAGTAAGACTCTGTCTCCAAAAAGAAAAGAATAGGGACATCTCTTACTTTTGCTTCCTGCCCTTCCCCTAACCACCCACACCGCCCCCCCCCCCAACACATACGTATCAGGCATCTGGAACATAGCTGGGTATTAGATCAGAGCTAAATGAGAGAGGCCTGAATGTCTGGGGAAAGAGTCTATTGTTCTCTCCTTCTTCACAGGTAGGTGAGTGCACAGCCCCACATCTGGTCTTCCTACCAGTAAAAGACATGGAGTACCAGCCTGAACCCTGTCATCAGCACCAGGATGTGATAGGGAAAACGGCCTGTGAGCCTGGCCCTTTCAATAATCTGGTTGTTGGCTCGGTGCCTATAGCTCAACCGGCTAAGGCGCCAGCCACATACACCTAAGGTGGCGGGTTCGAATCCCCTGCCCGGACCCGCCAAACAACAATGACGGCTGCAACCAAAAAATAGCCGGGCGTTGTGGCGGGCGCCTGTGGTCCCAGCTACTTGGGAGGCAGAGGCAGGAGACTCACTTGAGCCCAGGAGTTGGAGGTTGCTGTGAGCTGTAATGCCACGGCACTCTGCCCAGGGGGATAGCTTGAGGCCCTGTCTCAAAAAAAAAAAAATAAAATAAAATAATCTGGTTGTTTTCACCATCCCCTGGGGAAACCTAGCAAATAGTGAGTTCCTTAGTACCCTGCCCTATACCAGATCCTTTATCCTTTCCAACAATTATGCTGGAAAAATGGCATTGTCCTCACCTGACAATTCAGAAAACTACAGAGAGAGAGGGTGTAACTTAGCCAAGGTCACACAACTAATAAAGTAGATGGCATTCGGCACCTTGAGATCTAAGTAGCCCCCTCTTATCACTTCTGTCACCTCCCAGTGATGTCTTTGGTGTCATCTCAGCACAGCTTTGGCCTCCGAGAACAAAAAGAAGTATTGGGTTCCCAGGAAAAGTTAGGTCATGAGAAGTTCCTTCTAAACATGAATAGTCCCTTAAAAATAGAACCACCCTCCAGGTGCAGCTTGGAGGCCTGGCCATGGCCTCCTGAAGACATTGTCATACACCTCCCCCCTTGCCCCGCAGGGCCAGGGACCCCTCTTACCTGCACCAGGGGCAGTGGCCGTGGACCCTCAGGGGCTGAGTATCTCTGTCTGCGTCCCGGCCCCAGCCCCAGCCCCAGCCTCTGCGCCGTCTGGCAATTGCAGAAGTGAGGAAACACAGCCTATCACTGCCAAGTCACCCTGAGAGGAAATACTGTGACCCTAGGGCCCCTCCAACGGATGCCACAGACAGCTCCAAGCTAGGCAACCCAGCCCTGGGCACTGTGCAGAGGCTTCTCGCAGAGCGAGGGGCAGGGCTGCGAGTGGTCAGCACCAGGGCAGGGAGCTGCAGCGAGAGGGGAAAAGCAGGAGAGAGAAAGCAAGAAAGCGGGAGAGTGTGTCCTCAGGGGCGTGAGAAAGGGAGCGTGGGAGTGAGGAAGAGGAGAGAAGAGAGAGGAGGGCAGGAGGGAGTAAGGAGAAAAAGGAGAGGGTAGAGGAAGAGATGGAAGGCAAGAGAGACGAGATTGGGAGAGGAATGGGCAGACGCAGAGACCAAAGGAGTTCGGAGGGAAAAAGATGAGACGCAGACAGTAAGCATGTGGCTGCCCTGGATGGAGTGAGGGAGAAAATGAAAGGGGGTGGAGGAAAGGGAGAAGCCACCAGCATGTGTGGAGGAGAGGCAAGCAGAGAAGCTCCCTTGGTCAGGAGCATGACTGGGCAGGGCATCTGTGGCAACCAAGAGCGCTGAGCCCCGGACTCCCGAGGGACAGAGTGCTGCAGGGGTGTGGCAGGGAGGAAACTTCCTAAGTCCCGAGGCTCTGCCAGCTTGTAGTTCAGGGGAACGTGAGGGTGAAGAGATGTGGGCAGCTGAGTGTGGGTGTGGGCCTAATGTGAGCTGGGAGGGATTTCCTATGGAGTAAGTAGTGGGGGATGAGCCAGACTCCCTGCCTCAGTTTCCAGTCCATTTACCCATGTATGCATTCAACTAACCAACCAACATTGACCGGGCGCCCCCAGGCATCAGGCATATCAGCCTTCAGACCTATCAGCCCATCCAACACCCTCAACACAGAGTGGGAAACTCAAGTCCAGGCAGTATCAGGGGCCACAGTGAGGCAAATGCAAAGCCAAGCCAGCAATGCAGGCTCCCGACTCCTCAGTCAGGGTCCAGCCTCGGCTCTGCCTTGGGTGTCTGGGCTAGCCTTATCCTGCTGCTCAGATCCCAGTGCTGTCCCTTATCAAGCCAAAAATGGCTCAAACCACCTGGCCGGGTGCAGTGACTCGCGCCTAGCACTCTGGGAGGCCGAGGCAGGTGGATTGCCTGGGTTCAAGACCAGCTTGAACAAAAGTGAGACCTTGTCTCTAAAAATAGCCAGGAGTTGTGGCAGGTGCCTGTAGTCTCAGCTACTTGGGAGACTGAGGAAAGAGAATCATTTAAGCCTAAGAGTTTGAGGTTGCTGTGAGCTATGATGCCATGGCACTCTACTGAGGGTAAGAAAGTGAGACTCTGTCTCAAGAAAATAAGCAAACAAACAAAAAACATCACATTTAACACGGACCTCAGCCCTGAAGGATTAGACCCAAGAATTTGCACTCCCCCCACACCATCACACACAGTCAAACACACTCAAACCACTTATGCCTGTAACACTTGCACACTCACACTCAGCACACACTCTCATGCAAAGATACCCACTCACATCTATGCTCCCCTCATTCACACCAGACATACTCACCTCCTTCTTCAAGGTCATGCACCTACACTTCTCCACACAGTCTCCTGGTGTCCCAAGATGCAGCCCATTATCTCCCTTAGAGGGCTTTTGCGCCTCAGGTGGCCTCAGACACAGAGGACATAGTCTGGACATTGCGTTTAACCTCCACAGACACTGATCACCTGCCAGGCAAGCCACCAGCTCTGCTCCTCAATTAAAATCCTTGTCCCCAAAACAGCTACACCTCCTTGGCCTATCTCAGGCCACCAACCCCCAGGAGGGATGTCGAGCCTGGGAAGGACCTCCATCTGTAAAAATAGCTGTGTGTTGTGGCAGGTGCCTATAGTCCCAACTACTTGGGATGCTGAGGCAAGAAAATCACTTAAATCCAAGACTTTGGGGTTGTTGTGAGCATGATTCTAGGGCACTCTACCCAGGGTGACAAATGAGAGTCTGTCTCAGAAAAAAAAAAGATCCAGGACTGTTCGTCTCAGCCTGTTTTCCATTTTCTATGTGTGCATGTAGCAATTGCATATCAATATCGCTTTTGAGATTGTCGATAAGCAGGGTAGGCAGGTAGATATTATTATCAATAGTTTACAAATGGGCTCAGCACCTGTAGCTCAGCGGCTAAGGGCACCAGTCACACACACTGGAGCTGGTGAGTTCAAATCCAACCCAGGCCTGCCAAACAACAATGACAACTACAACAAAAAAAATAGCTGGGCATTGTGGAGGGTGCCTGTAGTCCCAGCTACTTGGGAGGCTGAAACAAGAGAATCACTTAAGCCCAAGAGTTTGAGATTGCTGTGAGCTGTGATGCCACAGCACTATACCAAGGGCAACATAATAAGACTCTGTCTCAAAAAAAAAAAAAGAGTACCTCAAATATTTTACAAATGAAGAAACCGAGGCTGGCTCTCTTTCTCTCATATCCCATTCTTTTCTTTTTTTTTTTAGAGAGACAAAGTCTTAGTTTGTCACCGTTGGTAGAGTGCTGTGGCGTCACAGCTCAGGTGCCCACCACAACACTCAGCTATTTTTTGTTGCAGTTTTACCAGGGCTGGGATTGAACCCGCCACCCTCAGTATATGGGGCTGGCACCCTACTCACTGAGCCACAGACACCGCCCCCACATCCATTCTGTTAGCAAATTCTGTCAGCTCTGCTTTAAAATATATCCAAATTTGAATCTAATCAAGCTGTTAGATCTAATCTTCACTTTACAGGAAATATAGAGGCAGAGGAATAAATGAAATGACCCCACCAGGAGCAGTCAGCCAAATCCAGAATGTAGGACATTCTAGAGGATAACTGATCCAATTCTTTCAACAAATCAACCATTTGAAAACAAAAACAGAAACCAGGGAGGAGATTGTTCCAGATGAAAAGAGATTTAAAAGACAAAGATTTAATACAACATCTGGATCTTTCTTCGGAACCTAGATCATCTAATCAACTGTAAAAAGACATATGTATCAGTTAGGGTCCTGGAAAGATCTGGCACACTGTAACAAAGCAATCGTAAAGATGCTTGGGGACCAGGTGAGGTGATTCAGGCCTATAATACCAGCACTTTGGGAGGCTGAGGTGGGAGAATCACTTGAGGGCAGGAGTTTACAGCCACCCTCGGGTTTGGTGCCTGTTGCTCAGCAGCTAGGGCGCCAGCCACATACCCCGGAGTTGGCGAGTTCAAATCCAGCCAGGGCCTACCAAACAACAATGACAACTACAACCAAAAAATAACCAGGCATTGTGGTGGGTGCCTGTAGTCCCAGCTACTTGGGAGGCTGAGGCAAGAGGATCTCTTGAGTCTGAGAGTTTGAGAGTGCTGTGAGCTGTGATGCCACTGGCATTGTCCCCAAGGGGGGGGGGGAAGACCAGCCTCATCAACATATCAAGACTCTTGTCCCTACCAAAAAAAAAAAGTTCCCCCATCTCTTCTCTGCTCTCCCTCCCTCTCTTCTCTACTCTCTCCTCATCTCTCTCCCCTTTTCTCTCTCCTCTTTTCTCTTCTCTTTTTCTCTCCTCCTTAGTGCTGCTCTGCAGCCTCCCTCTCCCACCAATAAAAACCTTTTCTACAAAAAAAAAAAAAGGCTTTTTTTTTTTTTAAAGACATGTAGACAGAGCTGAAAACCCAGAGGGAGGGGCCACTAAAACCTGAAGAGGCTGTTTGAGAAGGACCACCTGACAGATGTGACCTTGGAGAGAAAATTGCAGCTGATCCTGCAATGGGCAAGGAGAGAACAAAGAGGTAAATACCCAAACCTCTCTCTTCGCCCTCTGACATCTTTTTTTTTTTTTTTTTTTTTTGAGACAGAGCCTCAAGCTATTCCCCTGGGTAGAGTGCTGTGGCATTACAGCTCACAGCAACCTCCAACTCCTGGGCTCCAGCGAGTCTCCTGCCTCCGCCTCCCAAGTAGCTGGGACCACAGGCGCCCGCCACAACGCCCGGCTATTTTTTTGGTTGCAGCCGTCATTGTTGTTTGGCGGGTCCGGGCTGGGGATTCGAACCCGCCACCTTAGGTGTACGTGGCTGGCGCCTTAGCCGGTTGAGCTATAGGTGCCGAGCCACTCCCTCTGACATCTTACCAGTGCCTCTGGTTGAGCCCAACCAGAAGCAAGGGAGCCAGTTAAGGCAACTCATGCAGTCATCCTCCAGGGGTGAAGAAGGTTCAAGAGTGGGTCTGGAGGGGGAAACAGAAGATATCCAGGGCAGATATATTTGAGATAATCAGGGAAATTGGAATATGGATGGGATTTTATTTTATTTTATTTTATTTTTTGAGACAGAGTCTCACTTTGTTTTCCTGGGTAGAGTGCCGTGGCATCATAACTCATAGCAACCTCAAACTCTTAGGCTCAAGGGATCCTCTTGCCTCAGCCTCCCAAGTAGCTGGGACTACAGGCTCCCAACACAATGCCTGGCTAGTTCTATTTTCAGTAGAGTTAGGGATCTCACTTCTGCTCAGGCTGGTCTTGAACTCCTGAGATCAAGCAATCCACCCACCTTGGCCTCCCAGAATACTAGGATGATAGTGATAGGCATGAGCCACCATGTCCAACCCAGGATTTTATTTTATTTTACTTTTTTGAGACAAAGTCTTTCCTTCTATTGCCCAGGCTAGAGTGCCTTGGTGTCAGCCTAGCTCACAGCAACCTCAAGTGCCTGGGCTCTAGTGGATCCTCCTGCCTCCGCCTCCCAAGTAGCTGGGACTACAGGTACCTGCCACAATGCCCAGTTAATTTTTCTATTTTTAGTAGAGAAGGGATCTTGCTTTGCTCAGGCTGGTCTCAAACTCCTGAGCTCAAAGGATTCTTCCACCTTAGCCTCCCGGAATGTCAGGATTGCAGGCATGAGCCACTGTGCCAGGCCAGGATAAAATTTTAGATGATTCAAAGGAATTACTATTAATTTTATTAGGTGATATTGGTGTTACAGCTAGAAAATAAAATGTCCATATATGTGGAAACATTTAAGGATGAAATTATAGGCATTTTTTTCTATTTCTATTTTTTTAGAATTGTATTTTATTTTTTTAATTGTTTTTTATTAAATCATAACTTTGTACATTGATGCATTTATGGGGTTCAGGGTACTGCTTCGATATACAATGTGAAATGCTTGCATTGAACTAAGTAACACATCCATCACAATTATACTCATACCTTAATGTTTTTTTTTTGTTTTTTTTTTGAGACAGAGCCTCAAGCTGTCACCCTAAGTAGAGTGCTGTGGCATCACAGCTCACAGCAACCTCCAACTCCTGGGTTCAAGCGATTCTCCTGCCTCTGCCTCCCAAGTAGCTGGGACTGTAGGCGCCCACCACAACGCCCGGCTATTTTTTGGTTGCAGCCGTCATTGTTGTTTGGCGGGCCTGGGCTGGATTTGAACCCACCACCTCAGGTGTATGTGGCTGGCGCCTTAGCCACTTGAGCCACAGGCGCCGAGCCAATAGTTTTGAAATGTACCATTGCATCATGCACATTAGATAAGGTCCCCCCAAATAGCCTCCCTCCTCCCTTATCCCCCCTTCCCCTAGGCATTTGTTTTAAACTACTACAGCAAAATAAGAGAAAAAGATGGAGAAAGAGAGAAAAAAAAGAAGCAAAGGAAGAAAGAATAGAAAGAAAATAAAGAAAGGGGGAAGAAAAAGAAAAAAGGAAAGAAAGAAGGATGGAACGATAGAGAGAGGAAGGAATATTGGGAGGAGGGGGAAATAGAGAATGTGGCAATATATTTATTGTTATTGAATCTGGGGAGTGGTTATTGTAGTACACTGAATGAAAGCCCTCAAAGATAGGAGTTCCTAATTTGTGGAACCCGTAAATGCTACCTTATATGGCAAAGATTTTGCAGATGTGAGTATATTAATGATCGTGACTCAAGAAGATTATCCTGGATTATCCAAGAGGGCCTTCATCCAATCGCAAGTATCCATATAAAAGGGACAATGAGGGAGGTTTGACTTCAGACAAAAGAGGAGAAGGCACTGTGGCCACAGAGGCAAAGTGGTGAGGCCACAAACTGGGAAGGCCCGTAGCCACCGGAAGACACGAGGAACCAGATTCTGCCCTAGAGCCTCTGCAAGGAGCATGGCTCTGATGGCACCTTGATTTTGGCCCCGTGATACTGAATTTTGGGCTTCTGGCCTCTAGAACCATAAGGGAATAAATGTGTGTTATTTTAAGGCCCCAGGTTTATGGCACCTTATTATAGTCACCATAGGAAACAAATACAGGTAATACAGAGATTTATTATACTCTTCTTTCTCTTTTTGTGTATGTTTAAAAACTCTCCGAATAAAGTTGTGTTTGCGCATGCACGATTCGCAACTACGTATGAAATAGTCTTGCAAAGGAAACAAAAAAAGAACCAGCAAGGTCAGCCACCAGTTGACAGGAAATATGGGGAGGAACAGATTATAGAGACACCCTCAACAAATCAGACAATACAGAACGGGACAAACAGCCTGGTTTCTTCAACAAATAAATTGCAAGAGAGAAGAAAAGATGAAGGGAGAAACTACAGATTAAAAAAGACTTAAGACACCGGTGCAGTGGCTCGTGCCTATAATCCTAGCACTCTGGGAGGCCGAGGCTGGAGAATAGCTCAAACTCAGGAGTTTGGAGACCAGCCTGAGTAAAAGCAAGATCCTGTCTCTAGCAAAAATTGAAAAATTAGCTGGACACTGTGGCCAACGCCTGTAGTCCCAAGTACTCAAGAGGCTGAGGCAGAAGCATTGCTTGAACCCAAGAGTTTGAGGTTGCTGTGAGTGAGGCTGACACCATGGCACTCTAGCCTGGGCCACTGAGCAAGATGTCTCAAAATATAAAGTAAAATAAACTTTAAAAAAAAAGAATTGGACAGCGCCTATAGCTCAAGGAGTAAGGTGCCAGCCCCATATACCAGAGGTGGCAAGTTCAAACACAGTCCCAGCTGAGAACTTCAAAATAAAAAAAATATATAACAATAATAATAAAATAAAAGAACTAAATAATAATAAATAATAAAATAAAAATAAAAGAATTTAAAGATATATATGTCAATTGCTATATGAGAATCTTTTTGATCCTGATTCCACAAATAAAAGAAAAGCCCAGGCAAAGCAGCTCACACCTTTAATCCCAGCACTTTGGGAGCCCAAGGCTGGTGGATTACTTAAGTTCGAGAGTTCAATACCAGCCTGAGTGGGCAGTGCCTGTGGCTCAAAGGAGTAGGGTGCCAGCCTCATATGCCGAAGGTGATGGGTTCAAACCTAGCCCTAGCCAAAAAAAAAAAAATCAGCCTGAGCAAGAGTGAGACCCCCATCTCTACTAAAAATAGAAAAATCAGCCAGGCATGGTGGCGGGTGCCTGCAGTCCCAGCTCCTCAGGAGGCTGAGGCAAGAGGATTACTTCAACCCAGGAGTTTGAGGTTGCTATAATCTATGATGATGTCACAGCACTCTACCTAGGGTGACAGAGTGAGGCTCTGTCTCAAAAAAAAAAAAAAAAAACCAGAAGAAAAACAAAAGATAAAGATTGATGAGAAAATTAGAAATTTGAATGCTTAGGGCCAGCCATGTACTAAAGTGTTTTCCTGCAGGGCAGTGGCTCATGTATATAATCCTAGCATTCTGGGAGGCTGAGGCAGGTAGACTGCCTGAGCTCACGAGTTCGAGACCAGCATGAGCAAGAACAAGATCCATCTCTAAAAATAGCCAGGCATTGCGGCAGGTGCCTATAGTCACAGCTACTCTGGAGGCTGAGGCAAGAGAATCACTTGGGTCCAAGAGTTTGAGGTTCCTGTGACCTATGACACCTTGGCACTCTACTGAGGGCAACAAAGTGAGACTCTGTCTCAGGAAAAAAGAAAAATGTTTTCCTGACATTAACGTATTTAGCCTTCATAATTATGAAAAGGATGCTATTATTATCCCCACCTTAAAGATGAGGCAACTGTGATTCAGGAATAAAGTAAAAAAAAAATTGCCCAGGGTCACCACCACCCCCCAAAAAAGAAACTTGACCACTTAGCATAGTCGATTATGTTAAGGAATTAATGTTAACTATTGGGTGTGTTAACGATTTCATAGTTACTGTTAAAAAAAATAATTCTTTAGCCGGGCGTTGTGGCGGGCGCCTGTGGTCCCAGTTACTTGGGAGGCGGAGGCAGGAGACTCGCTTGAGCCCAGGAGTTGGGAGGTTGCTGTGAGCTGTAATGCCACGGCACTCTACCCAGGGGGACAGCTTGAGGCTCTGTCTCAAAAAAAAAATAATAATAATAATAATAAAAATTCTTATCTTTTAGAGATACACATAAATGTTAACAGATGAAATTGTACATTTGAGATTTGCTTCCAAATAAGACAGAGCCCATCTCCGTGGAAAAGGGTGAGTTGATAATTGCTGAAGTTGGCTGAGGGCCTATGGGGATCCATTATATCATTAAGGGCACTCTTGCATGTGTTTTCAACTTTTTATAATAAACAAAAGTTTTCTTATTTGCTTTTTAAAGCAATTCACATTTGTTTAGATTAGATTTTGAAGATCAGAATAGCAGTGAAAAAGAAAACCCTCCCAATGTTATAATTGTGTCTTGGGATGTAATTTTCCTGCAATAGCTTCTTCTTGGGATGCTAAGCGCTGTTATCTCATTCAATGTGGATGGAAGTGAAAATTATGTAACCTAGAAAGCTCTGCTAAATGACAGAAAAGGAGCCATAATAACAATGAAGATATGAAGATGCTTATCTCAGAAATGCATGTAAAGGGTTTGAATAATTTGTTTCATCAAATTTAAGAATATAATAGTCCAGGAAGAAGGAGGAGAGAGAGGGGAGAGGAGGAGGGAGGACAAGGGGAAGGAGGAGAGAGGGCATTTGGTGAGATATCACCTAATGAAAGGGCACATTTCAAAACTACTAAGAGTAAATTATAAATGTCTTACTACAAAAAATAAGTAAGTGATATGATGGTTATGTTAATCAGTTTGATTTAAGCGTTCCACCTGTATATCAAATCCTTACATTGTGTCCCATAAATGTATACAGTTATAATTCAATAAAAATTCAATTAAAAAAATTAAATTTAAAGATAATTTAAGAATATAAGAGAGAAGTGTTTATAAAATAACAAACTTTGTTTTTGTTTTGAGACAGTCTTACTTTGTCACCCTCAGTAGAGTGCTGTGGTGTCACCGCTCACAGCAACCTCAAACTCCCAGGCTCAAGTGATTCTCTTGCCCCAGCCCCACGAGTAGCTGGGATTACAGGTGCCCGACACAGCACTCAGCTATTTTTAGAGACGGGGTTTCGCTCTGGCACGGGCTGGTCTCAACTCCTGAGCTAAAGCAATCCACCCGAGTCTGTCTCCACCTATTTTTTATTATTGTTGTCATTGGTTTGTTCTAACAGGCCTGGGCCGGGTTCAAACCCACCAGCCCCAGTGCATGTGGCTGGTGCCCTAACCACTGAGCTACAGGCACCGAGCCCAACAAATAGATATTTTTGAACACCCTGGAGATGTTTTTTTCTTTTCTTTCTTTCTTTTTTTTTTTTTTTTTTTGAGATAGAGCCTTAAGCTGTCCCCCTGAGTAGAGTGCTATATGGCATCACAGCTCACAGCAACCTCCAACTCCTGGGCTCAAGCGAGTCTCCTGCCTCAGCCTCCCAAGTAGCTGGGACAACAGGCACCTGCCACAACGCCCAGCTATTTTTTGGTTGCAGCTGTCGTTGTTTGGCAGGCCTGGGCTGGATTCGAATCCGCCACCTTAGGTGTATGTGGCTGGCACCTTAGCCACTTGAGCCACAGGCGCCGAACCCTGGAGATGTTTTTCAAAGTCTGAAGACATTTTTGGTGGTCCCAAATGGCAGGTGGGGCATGCTGCTGGCATCTAGTGGCAGAGGCTAAGACGCTGCTAAACAACCTACAATGCACAGAGCAGCCCCTACCACAAAAATATTACTTGACCTAAAATGTTAATACTTCTGAGTTTAATAAACTCTGGACTATATTATCTATATTCCTAAGAGTTTATATATTCAAGTTGACCTAAAATAAATCCTTTTTGGTGGGTTCTGTGCCAGTAATAGAAAAAAAACTTTTTAAATCTCTTTAGGAGTCTTATCATCAGGAAAAGAAGGGATTGCTTATTTTAGGGGTTGCCTTATGTTCGTGTTTATTAAGATATTTTAAAGATTCATTCATGAAATAAACTTATCTTAAATTTTAAGTTAAATAAAAATACTTTAAACTGGCTCGGCGCCTGTGGTTCAAGCAGCTAAGGCGCCAGCCACATACAACTAAGGTGGCGGGTTCGAATCCCCAGCCCGGGCCCGCCAAACAACAATGACGGCTGCAACCAAAAAATAGCCGGGCGTTGTGGCGGGCGCCTGTGGTCCCAGCTACTTGGGAGGCTGAGGCAGGAGACTCGCTTGAGCCCAGGAGTTGGAGCTTGCTGTGAGCGTGATGCCACGGCACTCTACCCAGGGGGATAGCTTGAGGCTCTGTCTCAAAAAAAAGAAATACTTTAAACTTCAAATGACAGATGGATAGATAAATAGGTAGATGCAAAATCTGACTCCTCACCACCGTCTCTGCTAAGCCCTGGTCCAAGCCATCTATCTCCTCCCTGGACTGCAGCTTCCTCACGGGTCTCCCTGCTTCCACCCTAGCGCCCCCTTTTGTCTATTCTCAGCACCACAACATGGTTGAATCTCTTAAACATTAATTGAATCTCATCACTCCTCCACTTAAAACCCTCAAAACCCTGCCAGGTGCAGAGTCTCATGCCTGTAATCCTAGCACTTTAGGAAGCAGAGGTGGGAAGATTGCTTAAGCTCAGGAGTTCGTAGACCAGCCTGAGCAAGAGCAACATCTCATCTCTACTAAAAATAGAAAAATTAGCTGGGTGTGGCAGACATCTATAGTCCCAGCTACTCAGGAGGCTGAGGCAGGAGGATCACTTGAATCCAGGAGTTTGAACTATGATCACCCTAGTGCACTCTAGCCTGGGCAATGGAGGGAGACTCTGTTTAAAAAACAAACAAACAAATAGCCAGGCCTGTGGCAGGCACCTGTAATCCCAGCTGCTTGGGAGTCTGAGGCAAGAGAATAACCTGAGCCCAAGAGTTTGAAGTTGCTGTGAGCTGTGAAGATAAAAATTATTTTTTTAACAGTAACTATGAAATCATTAACACATCCAATAGTTAACATTAATTCCTTAACATAATCCTATGCTAAGTGGTCAAGTTGCTTTTTAGGGGGGTGGTGGTGACCCTGGGCAATGACAAAGGGTGACAAACTGAGACTCTGTCTCAAAAAAAAAAAATAAATAAACACTTCAAACCCCATTCCACTTAGAGAAAAAGCCAGAGTCTTTTAAAACACATGCAAAGCCCTCTAAGACCTGGCCTCATCCTCTAATCTCCCCAACCCTGTTCTATTCTCTCTGGCCTTCTTGCCTTTCCTCAACACACCATGCACACTACTGCCTCAACCTTCTGCACCTGCTGTTCTCTATCCTTGAAACAGTCTTCCCCAGACACTAAGTTCTGGAATTTCCTCAAATGCCACTTTCTCAGGGAGGCCTTTCCTGACCACTCTAGTAAACTGCAGCCATCCTTCCAACACTGCCTGGCACTTTGCAGTTGCTGGATAAAGTTTATTGCATGAATAAGCGAGATTAAACAAAAGAAGTGACTTATCCAAGGTAAGATAGCTGGTGGGTGGCAGAGCTGGAATGAGACCCAGATACAACAAACCCCAGTTTAGTCCTGCATGATTGCTATAAAGGTTTTGTTAAGTTCTTTCGGTTCTTAGAAACGGTCCTTCACCCCTTCACCTAAAGTGGATGCTTCACTTCTGTGAGCAGCCCTCCTTGTCTATAAATTGCAGATTGTTGGTGTGTTGTGATGCAAAATGAATAAAACCTACTTAGTCCATTTGCATTGAACTCCTGGGGGATAGAGAGATTGGGCCAGTGGCCTGGGGAATCTTCTTCACAGATTCCTCACAGCTGCCTCAGAGAGCAGCCTCCTCTGTGTTTTCCTATACACAGGGAACCATTTGTTGGTGTGACTCAGTGCAAATGAATAACACCTACTCAGTCCATTTTGCATTGAACTGAGAGACTCAAGGAGTCCGATACCAGCAAGCATTCCGCATGAGGATACAAGAGTGAGGCACCTCCCAACAATCCTCACAGACTTTTATTGCAATCTCAGGCATGAGAAAACAGAACAGTGACAAGCTTCAAAGAGAGAGTAAAGGTTAAAAAACAATAAGTTATTTTTTCAACTATGCCTCTGTCTTCCCATCATCTTATCACCACTAATACATAACTTAGGGCTGAGGCAGTATGCTGTGTCTAGTGAGTACTGGTTTTAGCACTCAGGGCCAGCTGTGATTCTTAGCTTTTGCCCAGACCATTCTGTCCCTAGCTCCTAACACTTTTAACACTTTCCTGACTCTTTTAGCCCTATCCTACAAAGGATAATATGGGAGGAAGAATAGATAGTGAAAAGAAGCTGGGTTTTAGAATCAAAGAAACTTGAGTTCAAATAGTATAGTGAAAAGAAGCTGGGTTTTAGAATTAAAGAAACTTGAGTTCAAATCTTGCCTGCCACACTCACTTTCTGTGTGAACTTGAAAAAGTCAAATTACCTCTTCAAGCCTCAGTTACCTAGTCTGCAAACTTTGAATAATCAATAGGAATAATCACAATCTCACTCTGTTAAGAATATGAACCCCCTCCCCCAAAAAATCTATAAAGATTGGAAAGGAAAAGCAAAACTATCATTTTCACAGACAATATAACTTTTTTTTTTGAGACAGAGCCTCAAGCTATTCCCCTGGGTAGAGTGCCATGGCATCACAGCTCACAGCAACCTCCAACTCCTGGGCTCAAGTGAGTCTCCTGCCTCTGCCTCCCAAGTAGCTGGGACCACAGGCACCCACCACAATGCCTGGCTATTTTTTGGTTGCATTCATCATTGTTGTTTGGCAGCCCGGGCTGGATTTGAACCCGCCACCTTAGGTGTATGTGGTTGGCGCCTTAGCCACTTGAGCCACAGGCGCCAAGCCAACAATATAACTATTTACATAGAAAAAATTACAGCAATTCAATGGACAAATTAATAGAACCAATAAAAAACTCCAACAAGATTTGTGAATATAAAATCAGTATGTAAGAAGCAATCACGTTCTTATGAGCAAATGATTAAACAGAAAATGTCTTTTTTTTTTTTTTTAATCACAGGCTTGTTCTCTAAATTTTTTGGGTGGGGGTGACAGGGTCTCCCTCTGTTGCCTGGACTGGAGTGCAGTGTCACAATTACAGCTCACTGTACCCTCCAACTCTCAGGCTCAAGTGAGCCTCCCAGTTCAGCCTCCTGAGTAGCTGGGACAATAGGCAGGCTCCACCATGCCCAGCTAATTTTTTTTATTTTTTAGAGATGGGATCTCAAACTCCTGGCTTCAAGTGATCCTCTCACCTCAGCCTCCCAAAGCTGAGATTACAGGTGTGAGCCACCATGCCTAGCTGAAATATGTCATTTTTAAAGAAGACACAATTTATAATAGCAAGAAGAATATCTTGGTTTTATTTATTTATTTTATTTATTTATTTTTGGCCAAAGAGGTACAAGATCTTGATGGAGGAAATTATAAAAATTATTGAAAAAAATAATTGGGGCGGCGCTGTGGCTCAGTGAGTTGGGCACCGGCCCCATATGCCCAAGATGGTGGGTTCAAACCCAGCCCCGGCCAAACTGCAACAAAAAAATAGTCGGGTATCATGGTGGGTACCTGTGGTCCCAGCTACTGGGGAGGCTGAGGCAGGAGAATCACCTAAGCCCAGAGGTTGCTGTGAGCTGTGACTCCACAGCACTCTAATAAGGGCAACAGGGTGAGACTCTGTCTCTAAAAAAAAATAATAAATAATTGAATAAGAAAAAAAATGGATAGATGTTCCATTTTCATGCATGGGACTGTCAATATCATAAAAATATAAATTCTTCTCAATATAATTTATAAGTTCAATGCCAGGCCCATCAAAATCCCAATAGAGTTTTCCAAAGAACTGTATAAGCTGATCCTAAAATTTCAAACAAAAAAGCAAAGAGCCAATAGTAGCCAAGAAATTTTTGGAGGGCAGGGCAAGATGGTTCACACCTGTAATCCTAGCACTCTGGGAGGCCAAGGTGAACTCAGGAGTTCAAGACCAGCCTAAGCAAAGCCAGACCCCGTCTCTACTAAAAATAGAAAAAACAGCCAGGCGTTGTTGGGGGCACCTGTAGTCCCAGCTACTCAGGTTGACGCAGGATTGCTTGAGCCAAAGAGTTTAGGTTGCGGTGAGCCATGATGATGCCACCGCACTCTATCCAGGGCAAAAGAGTGAGACTATCTCAAAAAAATAAATAAATAATATAAATTAGATTCCCTACTTCAACCTATATTTGGGACTAAATTCCAAATAGAATAATGACCTGTGAAAAATAAAATATAAAAAGTTTTCAGGCTCGGCGCCTATAGCTCAACCGGCTAAGGCGCCAGCCATATACACCTAAGGTGGCGGGTTCGAATCCCCAGCCCAGACCCGCCAAACAACAATGACGGCTGC
>NW_003852551.1:4283728-4292423 GCF_000181295.1 Otolemur garnettii
ACAAAAAAATAGCCAGGTGTTGTGGCAGGCGCCTATAGTCCCAGCTACTCGGGAGGCTGAGGCAAGAGAATTGCCTAACTAAGCCCAAGAGTTGGAGGTTGCTGTGAGCTGTGATGCCACAGCACCTTACTGAGAGTGACAGGACGAGACTCTGTCTCAAAATAAATAAAAAATAAATAAATAAATAAAATGAACATAGCCACCTGTAATAACATGAATAATAAACATAATTCCAAACTTAAAAAGTATGTTTCAAGAGGGTAAGCATAGCATGAGTATTATTTCTTAAAATTGGAAACATTTTTATGTTGGAGAATACAATACACGTCAATAAATCAAGACAAATTCAGAATATAATTACAATGGGAAAGAAACCAGGGGTGGGGCTAGTGTGGGTACAGGAAGCTTCTATTTATATCTGTGATAGTCTATTTAACTCAGCGGTGGATACATGGGTATTTGTAATGTTATTCTAGATATAGTCCGTATATTATATTTATCTTATATTCTATATATAATATATATTTATACATCTGTATAATATATACTATATGAGCCTCAGATTAGCCAAAATAATTTGAAGAAAGAGAAGATGAGAAGTCGGAAACACACTGAATCACATGTCAAGACTCCCTATAGCCTCACATATGGAGGCTCACTATAAATCTACGATAATTTAGACAGGGTGGTGTAGGGAAAGACACTCAGTGCAAAGGAACAGAATAAAGGGAGTCGCTGGAAGAAGGGGACTACTACAAAACCAGAGACCCCCCCCCAAGAGCCCAAAAGTACACGGGGCAGCAGGCTCCTTCTGAGACTCCTCCCTGGGATGGCCAGCCGTGAATCTTCTCTTCCTACTCATCACAACCTCAGTTTCTCTCTCACGTCCTCTCTGGCTCACACTCTCTCTCTTGCACTAACTCATCTTCCTGAAACTGTGGGTTAGAATCCAACTCTGCCACGTCATAACTCCATCACCTTGCACAAGTTACTCAGCCTCCCTGAGCCTCAGATTCCAGATTCTTCATCAGCAAAGCACCACTACACTCAGCGCGGAGTGGGTGTGTAAGGGACTGTGTCTGGCAACTCGTCCTCACTCTCCATTCCCCTCTTCCTCCTCTCCTCCCCCTCCAAGTCTCCCCCCCTCTGGTAAGGGCTGGAAGCACCTGCTGTCCCTCTCCAGCCTGGGTGCACCTTTAAAGGGCAAAGTGAGAACTGCTCCCAGCCCTATGTTCTCATGGGGATCACCTCGTCATGCACTGAAGCCTCAGAGGTGTAGCCAGGGTTCACAAGGTGGGTTCAAGGAGAGGAAAGCTGGCCCAGGGGACCTAGGGAGAGTGCCCTGGGGATTTAGGGCAGCAGAAGACTCCAGTTGGAAGGAGCCCTGCAAGAGGCCACTGACCTTGGCCTGGGCAGGGGAAGGCTGGGAAAAGCCCAGCTCCTGGGCGACTCCTCAGAACCTGAGAGTGGAAGGCCATGTTTAAGGTACATGTAAACATAAATGTCATGAGTCCAACCCAGTGGTTAAAAGACAAGTCTCCAGAAGTAACTCAGGCTTCCTCTGAGAGGGAAATTTGGTGTCCAGTGAACAAGAATAAGACTGGAATGTCTTTTCACTATGAACTCTTACATCTATTGAACTTTTAACTCACTAATGTATTACCTCTTTAAAAAACTTCTTTAAATTAAAAAAAAAGAGGTGAACTAGGGCAGCATCTATGGCTCAGTGAGTAGGGCGCCGGCCCCATATACTGGAGGTGGCAGGTTCAAATCTGGCCCCAGCCAAAAACTGCAAAAAAAAAAAAAAAAAAAAAGAGGTGAACTCTGGGACCAGACTCTCCTAATTTGAATTCCATTACTGCTTCTTAGCTTTGACACTTTGGACAAGTTTCTTAACCTTGAAGGCTCTTAACCTCTGAGCCACAGCAGTAAAATGAAGATAAAGGTACCTACTTCCTAAAGGTATTATGTAATCATATAAGATGATGCTTGTAAAAGCATTTAGCCTGGTGTCAGCTACCAGGAGGCATGTGACAAATGCTAGCTGTTTTTATTATCAGCGTGTGCTGAGTCCCAAGGCTCTAGGAAGCAGCGTCCAGAGAGCAAGAAGAGGCAGCCTCTCTGTCCTGCTCTTTGACGCAGCTGGGACCCTGGCTGTGCGCCTCCCCTCTTGCTCAGCTGTGCCATCCTGGGCACCCCCATGCATAAACAATGCCTAGGGAGATAGGGAGAATTGAGGATGGTATAACTGACTGGCCCAGCCCCTGTCCCTGCCATGACTGAGTAGTAGCACCCAAGGATCTTGTGGACCCATATGTGGGAGTAGGAGGAGGGTCCCATGATATGTGCAGGTGGTTGCATTGATGTATGTGTGTGTTTACACAAGATGTGTGATTATGTGGAGTGTGTTTGTTTGCAGTTGAATGGTGGGTCTTCACTGCATCTATCAGTGCAGTGACGTGTTGTGTGTCTGTAAAGATGTGTATCTCATCTTGTGGGTTATAATCTGCAATGTGTGAGGACATACTGTGTCAGTTGGGGACAGTGAGGGGTCATGAGTTGCATCTGTGGATGATGAGGGTCTGTTGTGTGTTGTGAGGTGTTCTGTGGGTGACCAGGCTGTGCTTTGTGTGAGGTGTGTGAGGGAATGCTGTCCCTGTGGGTGTATGTTAAAGATCTATAAGGGGTGAGAGGATGTGTGCGTGTCTGTGGGTGACAAGGAGGTGTTGAAGGGAGGGAAGTCAGATATCTCCTAGCTTTGTGCACCCTTCCAGAATCTGACCAGCTTCAAGCATTCTGCTGGGTAGCTAGACCGAATGGCCTAACCTGACCTCTCACCCAGGCCACCAGCCTCTTACCTGTGAAACAGCAGGGATGGTAGCATAGGAGGTGGCAAAGAGGCTGGGGGAGGGAGCTTCAGACAGCATGCTTCCTGGACAGCTTCTCAGGAAACTCAAGACTTGGGGATGACTGGGGAGGAGGCAGAGGCAGAGGATGACTCACTTTACCCTCCAATAGACAGCAGCAGGATAGAGGATTAGGAAAGGCCTGCCTGCCAACTCTGTTGGGTGTGTGGGGCATCTGAGCCTAGGGAGCCAGCTCCTTGGGTGGGGCCCTAACTCCAAGTTCATTGGAAATACCCACATCTGGCCAGGCAGTATGCATACCTGGTCAGCCAACGATGCTTGCTGGGCTGATCTCACCCATGCTGAGTCCCCCTATGAGGAAGGGCTGGGCCTGGACAGGCAGAGAAGGGAGAAACTGAGCCCCTTATCTGAAGGGATGATGGGCCCTGACCTAGAAAAGGTCCCATCCCTGTCCTCAGGAGCCCCTAGTCTGTGGGGGCCAGAGGCCTATAGCCCATCATACCTAGCATGATAGCTGGCATATAATAGAGATTTAGTAAATGAAAGTCATTTTATTTACCCCAGCTTCTGCATAGTGTCCCAGAGTTGGGGGTCAGCTCCTTTCCCCACATCAGACTCAGTTAGAGAACTTGTTAAAAATGAAGATTTTTTTCTAAAGCAGTTTTTCAGATTCCCCTCCCAGAGATTCTGACCCAGCAGTGCTGGTGGTAAGGTCCAGGAAATGAAATTTTAACTAGCACCTGTGCAATTCCAAGGTAGCAGTGCCCTGAGTAAAGCAAGCTTGGAAGGCTGCTGGAGGAAGAAGGGACTGGGTGGGAGAGAGTTCAGTCACCTAGCTGTTTTCTTGCCCATCTGTCCCCTTAAGAACGGCTGCCCTACTGAGCCACAGGTATGGGGTGAGTAGGCATCTCTGATGGAACCCCAAGTTCTATCCACACCTACCTCTTAGAGGACTGGCTGCCCCTGCCCAGTGGCTCCAGTCCTGGCTGAGTTAACTGGGAGCTGGTACTGATGTGAGGACACACACACACACACACACACACACACCTTGAATCAGAACCTGCAGGGAGACAAGAAAATGTCTTTTTTTTTTTTTTTTTTGCGACAGTCTTCCTCTTTCTCCCTGGGTAGAGTGCTGTAGCATCATAGCTCACAGCAACCTCAAACTCCTGGGCTCAAGCAATCCTTTGGTCTCAGATTCCCAAGCAGCTGGGACTACAGGTGCCCACCACAATGCCTGGCTAGTTTTTTTTGTTTATTTTTAATAGAAATGGTGCCTTGATCTTGCTCAGGGTGGTCTCGAACTCCTGAGCTCAAGCAATCTGCCCACCTCGGCCTCTTAGGGTGCCAGGATTATAGACATGAACCACCTCTTTCAACCAGAAAATGTCTTTTTAAGTTTCTCAGGTGTTCTCAATCCTTAGCTCTCTTGTCCAATTCTAGAAGCAGGGAAAGCCATGCTGGGGAGCAGGGTGGGGAGGAGCAGCTACTCTGTACCGCACGCACTACGCTGGGCACCTGGTTTCCCTGATGTCCTCAACCCTCAGGACAACACGCAGAAGTGAGAAGGAAACTGAGGCTGAGAGGTTTTAAGACCCGCCCTGGGTCTCTGTAGTGGAGCCAGGATTCAAATTCCAGTCTGATGCCAAATGCAGGCTTGTTGCCTCTATTTGCAATGTTTGTTCTATTTACAGAAATAAACAGGATCTCACTAGAGTTCAGAGACAGGCGTGGAGAAAGTGTTTTTACCCTCATTTTACCCAAGAGGGAGGTTAGCAGAGGTTCCCAGTCCTTACCCAGAGAGGGAAAATGACTTGCCAGGGTCACAAAACTAGTGAGTAGCAGGGCAGATACTCAAGGAGGTGACACCAAGCTTCTTCTGTGCTCATTCCACAACACCCCTGTAGCGCTCTGAGCCCCAATTCCAGTGATGAGAAGCGCTGATAACCTCCAGCAAGGAGGCTGATGATCCAGATATGCTGGGATGGGGTCAGGGGAGAGGGGGAAGGAAATGGAGAGGGACAAGCCCTGTTTTCCCGCGGTTCCTTCCTTAGAGCAGGCCCAGACCCATCAGCAGCCTCCCACGCACTTCCTCCTACCTCCACAGGGGCCTCAGGGCAGTGAGAGGGGCCAGAGGTGGGGCCTGGTTGTGAGGCCCCAGGAAGCAGCTGAGGCCACAGCCAGGGGAAAGGGTTCAGGTGACTAAACTGCCAAAGGGGTGACAGATGCTCTGAGTGGTTACACCTTCTTTTAAAGGAACAATTCTCATCTTACAGACAAGGGAGCTGAGGTTCAGCGATGAAGTCAGCCCAAGGGCCAGGGTGCTAACTAACCCTACCAGACTGGCTCTTTCCACTTCACCCACAGCTGTCCTCTTAGTCCAGTTGGCTGCATAGTGGGAAGTGAGGGGGTGGCGGCTATCTGCTCCATTATTCACACAGCAAAACACAGGAAGGAGTGAAGTGGCTCTTCCAGCCCTTTATTCTCTGGACCCTGGTGCTTCTCCAGCAAGGATTACCTACCCAAAGAGCTCCCCTTAACCTATTACTAGATGAAGGGGCTGGAGATACAGCCACTGCCAGGGTCACAGCTCCGCCCCAGAGGCCAGTCATGACTATTCTACCTCAATTCACTGCCCAGTGCAATCTTTTCACCGGGAGAAGATTGCTCCCAGCAGGGTTGTGAGATGGGATAGAACCTCTGCTAATCTTGCTAGTGGGTCTGTGGCTAACATGTGCCCGAAAGGAAATTGGAAGACTTTGGTCCTTCTGGGAAAATAGGATATCCTGTCCCAAACCCAAATTCCTTGATATGACTTCACATTTGCACCAGGAGTAAGAAAGGACATTTAATTCCACGAATAGGCTTTGCTCTTACACTGGGCCAACAACTGTTAGTGCTCCCAGCATTCTCTCTTTCATCCTTGCCAAAAAAAAAAAATTTTTATTTTATTGGTAACAGTAGGTGCACAGCCCCAGGGAATAAGGGTTGGTTTATTTCCTGTCCATTCCCCTTTCCCACTCTCCCAGTCACACTTACTATTACAGGTGTCCACGTGACCCGTTTTCTTGCCAATAACATTTTCTAGGAAAAATGTTGCTTCCTGGATTACTTCTTTCTGCTTAGCAGTTGTCATAAAGTGCAGTAATGCCACAACCCAAGCCCGCCAGAGAGGATGGAGGAGCAGCACAGTAAGAGCCTATTTCCAAGGGGAGTAGGAGAAGGGAAAAAACTAACCTAATGGGTACTGTGAATGCTACTTGGGTGACAGGTACACATATAGCCCAGACTCAAGCATTACAAAAATGATCCACACAACCTAAAACATTTGGGGTTGTTTTTTCTTTTGGAGACAGAGCTTCAAGCTGTTGTCCTGGGTAGAATACCGTGGCGTCACAGCTCACAGCCAACTTCCAACTCCTCGGCTTAAGCAATTCTCTTGCCTTAGCCTCCCAAGTAGCTGGGACTACAGGCGCCTAACACAACGCCCAGCCATTTTTTGGTTGTAGTTGTCACTGCTGTTTGGCAGGCCCGGCTGGATTTGAACCCGCCAGCTCAGGTGTATGTGGTTGGGGCCTTGGCCGCTTGAGCTACAGGAGTCACCAACCTAAAACATTTATAACCCCTTAAACTTTAAAATTTAAAAAGTTAAAAATTAGAGTGGCACCTGTGGCACTGGCCCCATATATGGAGGGTGGCAGGTTCGAACCTGGCCCCAGCCAGCTAAAGCAGTGATAACTGTAACAAAAAATAGCTGGGTGTTGTGGTGGGCACCTGTAGTCCCAGCTTCAGAAGGCTCAGGCAAGAGAATTGCCTAAACCCGAGAGCTGGAGGTTGCTGTGAGCTGTGACGCCACAGCTCTCTACCCAGGGTGACAAAATGAAACTGTCTCTAAAAAAAAGTTAAAAATTAAATTATATAAGCTTAACAATTAAATGAATTATATTTAAAAAACAAAAATTAGGCTTGATGCCCATAGCACAGTGATTACACCACCAGCCACATACACCGAGGCTGGTGGGTTTGAACCTGGTCCCGGCCAGCTAAACAATGACAACTGCAACAACAACAAAATAGCCAGGTGTTGTGGCAGGCGCTATTTGGGAGGCTGAGGCAAGAGAATCACTTAAGCCCAAGAGTTTGAGTTTGCTGTGAGCTGTGATGCCACAGCACTCTACAGAGGGCAACACAATGACACTTTGTCTCAAAAGAAAAAAAACAAAACTAAAAACAAAAAGCCTGTTGCCTTGGTGGTATTGTTGACCTCACAAGTAATATCTCCAACTGCCTGCCTCCATACTTATGTGAGCAAAATATTCCCTTGTTTGTTTGGGGGTTTTTTTGGAGTTTTTGGCCGGGACTGGGTTTGAACCCGCCACCTCCGGCATATGGGGCCGGTACCCCACTCCTTTGAGCCACAGGTGCCGCCTCCCTGATTTATTTTTTCCCAGTTATTCTTTGAAGCTAAAAACATTCCTAACAGGTACAGCAGCTACTGGGTTCCAGCTTTTAAACAGACCACTTTCTCCAGGAAACATATCCTGGGTATTCAAAGCAAGATCAAGGGTCCCCTCCTCAGAGCAGGGAATGCATTGCCACTTGCCCATGTGCCTTAGCTGTGAGGCAGGTAGCAAAGGATCCCCTTGTGCTCACCATTTTATTTCTAAGCCAATGTATTTACTGAATGAATCAACACACCTACAGCTAATTGCTGGCACAGCCCCTTGAGGGCAAAAATGAGCTTGCCAATGGCTGACCACAACTTACAAGGAATGGGTGTGTACACCCATATGCTGGAGTGAGGCGGGTGTCATTTTACCTGGTTAGAAAAGGGCCCCTACTCCCTGCACAGGGCAACCTGCATTACCTCACAGCAAGTACTGCTTTTGCAGGGTGACTATACACCTCTCTCCCTCTGCCTTGGTAGTTTGAGCCAGAGCCCCACCTATCCACCCACTGCTATACTCCAATTTGTGTGGTTTAGACGTGTTCTGCTATATTTAGGAGGACAGTAGGATACCTAAGCTTCTGTCCCCTCCCCTGGAGAAGCAAATCAAGGTTGCAGTGTAGACACTGCCTTTCATGTCATTGTACCTATTTCCTCATCTACAGGAATGGCAAAACTCGCATGAGTTACTCAGTTTTCCTTACCTTTACATTTCACATCACCTTTCTATTTCTCACTTTATGCTCCTCCCAAGTGCTGATCCTATCTCTCTCAGCCAGCAGGGCATTTGAGCATATGCTGTAAGCTGGATGCTTTCACACATTACTCCATCTCATCCTCAAAATAATCAGTATCATTTTGCACAGAAATGACAGGATATTGGCAGTGCCTACTGAGCACTATGGTAGCTACCTTATATATGCCATGAGTAATCCTCCCTAAAAGCTCCCACAGTGATTTATATTCTCATTTTGTAGATAAAAAAACAAGGTTCAGCAAATCAGTAGAAAGGAACCAGGGCTGTCCAACCTCAAGGCATTTCGAGGTTGGCCTACACCCCCAACAAGGGACTCATTGTTGGAATAATATCTGATGGAGAGAACATCAATGGTTTGGGTATAAAAATTTATTATACATAAAGAATATTACCACTAATGAATGCAGACAGACTAGGACACCATGGTAGTGAATGGAGGATGGCTAGTTCTTTGGAAAGTGAACAGGTTTAGGTGGCTTGGGGCCACGCTGATTGGTCAGCCAGACAGGAGGGTACACACCAGACACCAGGGCACCGGGGCATCAAGTGACTGCTCTGTGCCCAGGCTCCTTCCCTGCCTGATTTGGAGCTTTCAAGAATGACACCCAGAAGCAAGCAACTGAG
>NW_003852551.1:4292530-4297523 GCF_000181295.1 Otolemur garnettii
AAGTTTCTAACCATCACAATTCAGTGAAGTACAAAACATTAAGTTACTGGCTGTGGGAAAAGAAGGCAGCACCCATGGTGGCACCTTCCAATCTGGTTGTTCTAAGGGCAGGGCGGAGAGGAAGGTCTTTTTTTAACCAAGCCCCTCATTTCAATGTACAAAAGAATTACTCTGATCAATATTAAATTGGATTGAAAACAAAATGGACTAAAAAGCAAATCCTACTCTATGTTGGGGTGGAAGTGGGAGGAAAGAATGAGTCCTTCAAAGCAAGAAGGGAGACAGCTGGGGAAGGTTCTGTGGCTGTGACCCAAGGTGGTCACTCACGCTGCTCCATTTTTACTTTCGGTGGTCTGAGGAAGGTCCGATTTTTCTTCTCTTTCTTCCCCTTTGTATTTGCTTGAAAGTTTCGCCAGCTGTCCACACGACCATCTCGACTTTCCTAAGCACAAAAAAGTGTGAGGTGAGGAGACCATTAGAAAAAGGACCTGAACTTGCCCTACCATCCACCCAGTCTAGCCTTCTGGAAAAATCCAAGAGTAGAAGAGAACAGAGCTTTTCTCCCACTCCCTAAGGCCCAGGCAAATGTCACAGCACCCCTAGAAAGTAGGGTGTGCTACAGGTTGGAAGAGAACAAAATGAGAAACACTCATCACATCAACAAGGCCCAATTTGCTGTGGACCTCTGGGCTAGATGTTTACCCTGTTATCTCTCATTTTCACAAAAAGCAGACGATGGTGTGTTAAGGCACCAGCAATTTCACAAACGTTAACACCGAGGCTCAGAGAGGTGAAAAGCCATACAGCTCAAAAAGCCAGTATGAAAAGCCATACTTTCTCAAAGCCATATAGCTAGCCAGCAGTACAGACACTCTTCCCCCCAATTTGGATGACGGCTCCAAAGCCAGCATAATACCTAACTGGTTGTGCTTAAGAGGGCCACTGGGATCTCCACCTCATAATGAGGGCTATTCATATTCTCTTTTCATATTTGAATTGGGACAAAGACAAAGTCATCACCTTTGTTTTTTTTAACAGAGACAGAGTCCCATTTTATCATCTTTGGTAGAGGTCTGTGGCGTCACACAGCTCATAGCAACCTCCAGCTCCTGGGCTTAGGAGATTCTCTTGCCTCAGCGTTCCAAGTAGCTGGGACTACAGGCACCTGCCACAACGCCCAGCTATTTTTTTGTTGAAGTTTGGCTGGGGCTGGGTTTGAACCCGCCACCCTCAGTATATGGGGCTGGCGCCATACCCACTGAGCTACAGGTGCCGCCCAAAGTCATCACCTTTGGTTAGGCAACCCTTACCCTGAATCCTAAATCCTATAGAAGACCAAATGTTGCTATAATCCAGAAATTGGCCAAACACCTGAAGGATGTAACCAGGGTGTCAAAGAAGAGTCAAATTCAAAAGATACATGTATAAGTCTCTCTGCAGGCAGAACACTGGGGTCAAAACAACTCTCGTTTCTACTAATAGACTTCTAAGCAGAGGGCTACTCCTACATTCATTCCCTAAGTTAAACATGCAATCCATTTTTCTTCTTTTTGTTTTAGAGACAGGGTCTCATTCTGTTGCCCAGGTTCGAGTGCAGTAGCACAATTAGCTCACTGCAGTTTTGAACTCCTTGGCTCAAGCAATTTTCCTGCCTCCACAGATGTGCACCACCACACCTTGCTAATCGCAATCCATTTTTCTTGATCCCAGCTGGCAGCTGTGCCTACCACAGTCTCTCAAAATCCTTCCCAAGGCTCTCACTGCTCTTCACAAGGCTGCAGAGCTTCTAGGAGGCTGAGCTAGGAACAGATTCATACTCCATAGTTCCCACTCTGCCTCACATGTCCCACTTCCCTCTGCCTGCCTGCCTCAGTCAGTCCTGTGAATGCTACAAGAACCAAGTTTCCTTATTCTGAAAAAAGAATCCTTGGCCACCTTGGACATTTTTTTTTTTTTCAGTGACACAGTCTCATTGTCGTCCTTGGTAGAGTGCCATGGCATCACAGCTCACAGCAACCTCCCAGCTCTTCCACTTAGGGGATTCTCTTGCCTTAGCCTCCCAAGTAGCTGGGACTATAGCCGCCTGCCACAATGCCTGGCTACTTTTTTGTTGCAGTTTGGCCAGGGCCAGGTTTGAACCTGCCACCCTTCGTATATTGGGCCAGCGCCCTACTCACTTGAGCCATAGGCACCGCCCAGCCACCTTGGAAATTTACCTCAAAGTTTTTCTGCCACTCTCTTTCTCGTTTGGCTTTTTCTTGAGCTTCAATCTCTTCTTCCCTTTGTCGTTTCCTAGGAGGAAAACCAGACCACAGTATTGATAGAATGTGTTAACCATACATGTTAAGGCATCTCACCACAGAAGTACACATACATAATAAATCAATTCTCCAGAAGTCTATAAATACGGATGTCTGGTAAGGGCTCAAAGCCCTTTGGTGAATGTCTCCTTAAAACATGCAGATGAGGGGTTGTGCCTGTGGCTCAGAGGAGTAGGGCACCAGCCCCATATGCCAGGGGTAGCAGGTTCAAACCCAGCCCTGGGCAAAAACCATAAAAAAAATAAAAAAATAAAAATAAAAATATGCAGATGAGACTGTGGGCAGAAGTGTGGGAAAAGAACTATCTCTGTTACCAAGGTAGATAAATAAGGTAATCAAAGCCCAATGAATAGTAATCTGAGGTTTTTGGCTAAGTCAGTGATAAAGCTATATGGAGAATACAGGCTACCTTATCTCAACAGAATGACCATTATAACAGTAGAAGTTCTTTTCTGTCCCCCTAGCTAGAATGCTGTGGCATCAGCCTAGCTCACAGCCACCTCTAACTCCTGGGTGCAGGCAATTCTCCTGCCTCTGCTTCCTGAGTAGATGGAATACAGGCATGGGTCATAACACCCAGCTAATTTTTCTTTTTTTTCTTTCTCTTTTTATTGAGACAGAGTCTCACTTTGTCACCCTCAGTAGAGTACTGTGACATCACAGCTCACAGCAACCTCAAACTCAGGCTCAAGCGATTCTCTTGCCTTAGCCTCCCTAGTAGCTGGGACTACAAGTGCCTATCACAATGCCCGGCTATATTTTTTTATTTGTTTAGCAGGACCAGACTGGGATCGTACCCACCATCCCCAGAGCATGTGGCTGATGCCCTAACCACTGAGCATGGGTTTCCTAATTTTTCTATTTTTAGTAGAGATGTGGTCTCAATCTTGCTAAAGCTGGTCTCAAACTCCTGAGCTCAAACAATCCTCCCATCTCATTCTCCAACTAGAGAATGCTAGAGTTATAGGTGTGCTAGAGTGCTAGAATTATAGGTGTGAGCCACCATACCCAGTGACAGCAGCAGTTGTTAAGACAATCTCTGGACAAAACCCTATCCCAAAGGAAGACATTTTACACAACCACCTCAACTAGCAATATTTAGTTATTAACTAAATACCAATTAACAATACAAAATATGCAAAGCAATACTTCTGATGTTCAAAAGAAATCATACTTTAGATGACTTAGCTAGTTTAGAGCAATATTTTAGTCAACACATTTTACAATACTATTAATATATACTTACCAAAGTTATAGGCACTAGTCCCACCAAAGGTTCCAGCCTCACTAATAATAGCCTCAGCAGCTAAGGCACCAGCCACATCCAGTGGAGCTGATGGGTTTGAACCAGCCCGGGCCTGCCAAACAATGACAACTACAACAAAATAGCCGGGCGTTGTGGCAAGTGCCTGTGGTCCCAGCTCCTTGGGAGGCTGAGGCATGAGAACTGCTTAAGCTCAAGAGTTTGAAGTTGCTATGAGCTGTGACGCCACGGCACTTTACTGAGGGCAACACAGTGAGACTCTGTCTCAAAAAAAAAAAAATAGTAATAGCCTCAAGAACTCAGCCTCAGGCCAGGCACAGTAACTTACACCTAAAATCCTAACACTCTGGGAGGCTAAGGCAGAAGGATCGCTTGAGGTCAGGAGGTTAAGACGAGCCTGAGCAAGAAAGAGACCCCCATCTCTACTAAAAATAGAAAAAATTAGCCAGGCACTGTGGTACATGTCTGTAGTCCCCAGCTACTCAGGAGGCTGAGGCAGGAGGAATGCTAAACCCAAGAGTTTGAGTTTGCTATGACGTAGCCTAGGCTAGGCAATGGCACTCTAGCTCAGGCAACATAGCAAGACTCTTGTCTCTGTCTTCAAAAATAAAAAAGGAACATAGCTTCTTTCACTTCAGGAAATTAGGAAGAAAATACAGTATAGGCAATTCCTAGGTTACAACTGAGATTGGTTCTACAGGTTTGTTCTTGAGTTGAATTTGTATGTAAGTTGGAACAGGTACATTTACCTATTACCTTCAACAGCCTCCATTCATAAGTTTGAGTCGTATGTTAGTCAGATATTTGTAACTTGGAGACTTACTGTAATAGCTGTTTCTAAGTGGGAGCTGCACGTAAGTCGAATATTTGTAACTCAAGGACTGTGTATACTCTTGATTATAAATAAACTCCCTAAGGACGTATCTGCTCAATATTTCCGAAAGGTCAAAGAGAAAACATCTTACCCTGGTGACTCAAAAGCTTGACTGTTTCAGACATCTATATTAACAGTCTATTAAATGATGTACATTAATTTCTTCTTCAGAAAAATCCCCAAAGACCAATGTTAGTTAATGTAAGTATTTAGACACAGTTTAAATGAATTTATTGACATATACCTTTCATGCATCTCTTTGGCTTCTCTCTCTTTCCTTTTAATTTCCAGCTCAGCAAAGAGTTTCATGGTCTGTTTATATACCGCTTGTTTGAACTATAAGAAAATTAAGAACAAAAAAAAAAAATAAATATTCTGCCAGCAACAAGAATCAAATACTTTCAGCTGGAGCTCAAGATAAAGCAGATTAGAACCTGGCAAGGGAAAAATGTTCTTCAAAGAGGACCACTTAATGATGCTGCCTCTTTTAGGAGATAACACATCCACCAAAGAGATCTTTTTTTTTTTTTTTTT
>NW_003852551.1:4300907-4303921 GCF_000181295.1 Otolemur garnettii
AAAAAAAAAAAAAAAATCCATGATGTAGATTAAATAGGGCCTATATTCTAAAATCAGATGGTGGAACAAAGAGTGATACATGCAGAAAAAGGGAAATAAAGGAGCCCCAGATTTCTGTGACCTGCCAGGCACTGCTCAGCAAAAGCAATGCTGACAAACCTGAGACTCTAATAAGGACAAACATTAAAGGGGTGATGGAGTCAATTATCTTTTTTTTTTTTAAGAGAGTTTCACTTTGTCACCCTCGGTAGAGTGCAACTGCATCACAGCTCACAGCAACCTCCAGGCTCTTGGGCTTAGGCAATTCTCTTGCCTTAGCCTCTCAAGTAGCTGGGACTACAGGTGCCTCCACAATACCTGGCTATTTTTTGTTGTTGTTGCAGTTTGGCCAGGGCCAAGTTTTAATCCGTCACCCTCGGTATATGGGGCCAGTGCCCTACTCACTGAGCCATGGGAGCCACCCTACACTGGTAATTCTCAATTCTGTTTCTTGAGACAGAGTCTCACTTTCTCGCCCTAAGTAGAGTGCCATGACTTCACAGCTCACAGCAACCTCAAACTCTTGGGTTCAAGGGATTCTCTTGCCTCAGCCTCCCCAGTAGCTGGGACTACAGGCACCTGCCACAACTCCCAGCTAAAATGTTAAACGTTCTTAACAACTTAGAAGGACCAAAAAGGATCTGTAAGAATCTTCAGAAAACAAAAGACTAAACAGGCCAATTAAAAGAAAGGGAAAATAGGACTGAGAAGAAACTAATAAAATACTGAAACAGAACAAACCCACACTAAGGGGCTGGCAGAAAAGATGACCCAGTCATTCTCAAGCCTTATTACATACAAGATAGGACCATTTGCTGTGACCAAAATCACTGAAGCAAGATGTTGCAAGCAAGTTTCCCTAGTAAGATAGACTCTCCTCTATTAATCTTTTAAAAACAATTTTAAATACGTAAGATTTAAAATGACTTTAAATTTTTCAGGCTGCTAAGGCAATCAAGTGTTTACGTAGAATCTCTCTCTACCAATCTCTCCTAAATAACTCACTGGATTAACCAATGCTCTCTATTTCCTCTGTAAAACATTACCTAGAGCATGATTAGCACACAAGACTAATAGATAGCTGTCTCTTTAGCAAAAGTAAGTTCCCGGCTCGGCGCCTGTGGCTCAAGCGGCTAAGGCGCCAGCCACATACACCTAAGGTGGTGGGTTTGAATCCCCAGCCCAGGCCCGCCAAACAACAACGATGGCTGCAACCAAAAAATGGCCGGGCGTTGTGGTGGGTGCCTGTAGTGCCAGCTACTTGGGAGGCTGAGGCAGGAGACTCGCTTGAGCCCAGGAGTTGGAGGTTGCTGTGAGCGTGATACCATGGCACTCTACACAGGGGGATAGCTTGAGGCTTCATCTCAAAAAAAAAAAGTAAGTTCCCAAACTTGTGTATGCCAGTTGCAATCACTAGTGTACTCATGTGATTTAAATACCACAGAAATTAATGAAAGTGGTTATAAAAATAAATGCTTATTTCCTTGAAAGAGTCAATAAATGTGAGTCCCTATAACTGACTCCTGTTGAATTAGGTACAACTGAGGCATTAGGAAAAGACTGAAAAAGGAATCATAAATATCTAGAATTTTGCTCTTGGTTTGCTTCACAAGTACCTAAGTCAGAGGTTCTCAACCTGTGAGTCGCAGTCCCTTTTAAACAATGAAAATACATTGTGTCATTAGGAAGGTTAAGAACCACTGACCTCAGTTTTCAATATATTTCAAAAGCAATCAAAAGGTAGAAACTATACTTTGTGTGTGTGACTTATAAAAGACTCAACTGTGAACTCCAACCAACAGAGGATTCATTCAAAAAGGCCATAGCCTTGTATCAAAAAGGGTGAATTGAAAAAAAGGTGAATAGGGCCAGGCTCAGTGGCTCATACCTGTAATCCCAGCACTCTGGGAGGCTGAGGTGGGTGGAATGCCTGAGTTCACAAGCTTGAGACCAGCCTGAACAAGAGCAAGACCCAGTTTCTAAAAAATAGCCAGGTGTTATGGCGGGTGCCTGTAGTCCCAGCTACTCAGGAGGCTGAGACAAGAGAATCATCTGAGCCCAAGAGTTCAAGATTGCTATGAGCTATGACACCATGGCACTCCACCCAGGGTGACAGAGTGAGACGCTATCTCAAAAATAATAATACTAAAAATAATTAATAAATAAAGGTGAATGAATATATATTTACATATTTTAAGTTAAAATAAAATGTTGATAGCACATACTCATCATTCTTGTGGCTTCTCTCTCTTTAACCCACCAATGAGTATAGACCCAATCACACAAGATAAGGTGGCTTTTTCCATATTTAACTCACCAACTCAGGATCATCCTCCTCTACAACTGTAGGTTTTCCTTCCTTCTTTAATTGTTTTTTTCGCTCTTTCACCTAAAAAGAATTTTTTTCATCAAAAGATGAGCACCCATAGTTTGTGAACATCCACAACTGACAATATGATATGATATGTGCACTTTCGTCCAGGTATAACAAAAAGTTTTCATTAAAAAAAGATGAGCTTCTCCCCTTCCCCCCTCCAAACAGCAATGCAATCAAGGAAAACTAGGTCCTTTTCCTAACTTCACCTAAAATCCAATCTACCAGGAAGGATCAAACGGGACCAGCAAAATATTATCCTCAACTCAGATCCAAAGAGCCTTGGATGCATTGAACAGGTCACCCACTTGTCTTTCTTAGCTTGTGGTTATGTGCTTATGGCAAAAAAATATATATTTGTCAAGTTTTAGGAGAAGCTACAGAATTTGTGATATTCCACTTAAGAGGTACTTTTTTAGCATTTCTACACTCAATTCTTGATCATTTTCACTATGAAACTTAAACTAATAATTTTCACATCACATTAACTTGGTATTTTTATCACTTTGGACACCCAAGAGCCGAAACATCTTAGCTGGCCCGGGCTGGGTTTGAACCTGCCAGCCTGTGTATGTGGCCAGTGCCCTACCTACTAAGCTAT
>NW_003852551.1:4304062-4304435 GCF_000181295.1 Otolemur garnettii
ACGACACTACCCATAAAATAACCAGTCTATTACCCTACTAAAAACCTAAGTGCTCTCCAACCTCCGAAAGGCCCTACTGCCACCTTGTGGTCAGTAAGCCTAAGGATGGCTTCCCTACAAGCAAAAGACAAAAGGATTTCTTTTCTTTTTTTCTTCTCTTGTATTGACTGGGCCTACAAAAGTGCCTGTTTCCAACACAGCGCCAGTAGGATATGATTATGGACTTCTGTCTCCTCTTTTATTCACTTTCTTTATATAAATTGGACACATTATTATTATATGTTATAAAGTTGTTTCAGATTACAAAACTCTTCAAATGAGAAGTTTCATCTACATTCACTCCCAATTGAAATAGCTCTTTTTTTTTTTTTTT
>NW_003852551.1:4304662-4306163 GCF_000181295.1 Otolemur garnettii
CCGAGCCTGAAATAGCTCTTATAAATGGCCTCGAGATTCTAGCCCAAGCAAGTAAAAAATTAAAACAAAAACCTTTCTTAACATTTCATCATTAGTAGATACATGTAATGTCTTCAAGAGCAGAAAAAAAAAAAAAAATGCCAGCTGAATTTCTTTCAAATAGTCCTTCCCAACCCTGTTATTAACATGAACGTATCTCTCCCATTTTTTAAAAAACTTACTCATATCTCCTAAGCTAGCCTTTGGTAAGCCCTTGTTCCACACTCTTCGCAGGAACAAGAACAAAAAACAAGAGTCAAGAGTTATCATGACTAGGAAAGTGGCTGCTCTACTTTTCTGCTCTCAGAATGGGGTGACGTGGCAGTATGTTATGAGAGAGTGAAAACAACCCATTTTCTGTAACACAGGCCTGCTAGAGAAGGAGGCAGGAGCAGTATCCTAGCCATTCCTTATCCAGAGCTCTTCTCTTAGAAGAGACTGTAGCTTTAGGCACACACTATTCATAACCACCACAACAAAGTGGCAGAAATCATGTTAAGTAACCACAAGTTATGCCAGTAGGCATTGCCATGTTAAGAGCTGCCCTCCTACAACGTGCCCAAGGCTTGCTGATACTTCCTGTAAACACAGCAGCACTATAAATACTTACAGTGTGTTCCACGTATTCTTTTCCTGCCTGAATTACATCCAGGGCCCTCTTCTTTTGTTCCTGATCCAGTAGCAACTTGTAAGCTTTGTCCACAGCTAATGCAAAACATTGAAATTAACTGTTTCTGCAAACACCCTCTGAAAGTCTGAACTATACTCAGGCAGTGTAAATGGACTTGTGCTGTCTAAAAAAGCATTCCCTATTTTGTTAAGTTATTTACTGTTGTTAAACTAATTTTTTAAAAAAACATACAACTATAACAATGACTTTCCTTGAGAGCCTTGGGAAAAAATTACATATGCACTCAAGGCTAAATATACCACATCTAGATTTAATTCAGTGATAAAATATTTCCAATATTCTTTATGTTCAAAGAAAAAAATGATCCTATGCAATAATAGTCTTTGTTGGCACATAAAAGTTTTAACAAAACAAAGTTAAGGTCTACTTCTTAAGCAGCAATATTTTGCTTTGGAATGACAACTGTTCTACTGAAAACCACAGCTTCTTGGTGACCAGAAAACTATAACATTTTTTCTTGATCAAGGAAAAGGAACAGTTAGTCCCTATCATTTACAATACATGACTCAGAAGCAGGTAAATTTACAAATACCTTCAAAAGCCTTTTGTGCCCTGTCAGCATCATCTTGATTTTTGTCAGGATGCACCAATATGGATAACTACGATAAGAGAAAAGTTTGTTAATAAGACAAACATTTAGTAACTCTTGGTCTGCAGGCTCTCTACAACCAAAAGCTCTAAGGTACTGTGGCAAAAAAAGACTCTAAGCAAGAAGCACACATTCTTTTCATAATTGGGAAACATCTCAAGTTTCTTTTCTTTTTTTTTTTT
>NW_003852551.1:4306587-4312371 GCF_000181295.1 Otolemur garnettii
TGCAGCCATCATTGTTGTTTGGCGGGCCTGGGCTGGATTCGAACCCGCCACCTTAGGTGTATGTGGCTGGCGCCTTAGCCACTTGAGCCGCAGGCACTGAGCCAACATCTGAAGTTTCAATCGCAAAGTTGAGAATAAATGAAAACCTAGCATTATGAAGATGAGTAATAATTTGGGGGAAGAGGGGGATAGAAAAGTATCAAGTTTCTATTATGGGGTTGGGCATGGTGGCTCACACCTGTAATACTAGTGCTTTAGGAGGCTCAAGTAGAGGATTACTTGAGCCAGGAGTTCAAGACCAGCCTGAACAACACAGCAAGTCCCTGTCTCTACAAAAAAATTAAAACTTTAGCCAGGTAAGGTAGAACATGCCCGTACTCCCATCTGTTCAGGAGGTTGAGGCAGGATGTGCATAGGAGCCCAGGAGTTTGAGGCTGCAATTTGCTATGATGATACCACTGCAGTCTAATCCAGGTGACAGAGGAAGACCCTGTCTCAAAAAAATGAAAAGTTCCTATATGTTCCTTATATAGGTTGAGAATCCCTAATCCCCAAATCTGATATCCAAAATGCTCCAAAATCTCAAACTTTTTTGAATGTCAGCATGATGTTCAAAGGAAATGCCCATTGGAGCATTTTAAATTTTCAGATTAAAGATGCCCAACCAGTATTCTGTAAATATTCTAAAATATGAAAAAATCTGAAATCCAAAAGAAAATCTGAAATCTGACACTTCTTGGTCCCAAGCATTTAATAAGAGATACTGGGCTGGGTGAGGTGGCCCACTCCTGAAATCCTAGCACTCTGGGAGGCCAAGGCAGGTGGACTGCCTGAGCTCACAGGTTCAAGACCAGTTTGAGCAAGAGTGAGACCCTGTCTCTAAAAATAGCCAGGAGTTGTGGTGGGTGCCTGTAGTCCCAGCTGCTTGGGAGGCTGAAATAAGAGAATTGCTTCAGCCCAAGAGTTTGAGATTGCTGTGATATATGACACCACGGCACTGTACCACACATCAAAGTGAGATTCTATGTCAAGAAAAAAAAAAAAATAAAAGAGATTCTCAACCTGTGCTGAACACTAAGAGGGATAAAAAGCAGATACAAGACATAATCTATTTCCTGAAAGAACTTCTTACATAAAACAGTGTTTCTCAATTCTGGCTGTGCTCCAACCTTGTGAAGCTTTTCAAAAATAGAGTGGTCTTGCCCGGCACGGTGGCTCACGCCTATAATCCTAGCACTCTGGGAGGCCAAGGGGGTTGGATTGCCTGAGCTCACAGGTTCGAGACCAACCTGAGCAGGAGTCAGACCCCACCTCTAAAAAAATGGCTGGGCGTTGTGGCAGATACCTACTTGGGAGGCTGAGACAAAAGAATCACTTGAGACCAAAAGTTTGAAGTTGCTATAAGTTGTGACACTAGGGAACTCTACCAAGGATGACAAGTGAGGCTCTGTCTCAAAAAGAAAAAAAAAAAAAAATTGAGCAGTCTGGCCTGGTAAGGTGGCTCATGCCTGTCACCCTAGCATTCTGGAAGGCCGAGGTGAGTAGACTACTTGAAGTCAGGAGTTTGAGACCAGCCTGAGCAAGAGTGAGACCTTGTCTCAACTAAAAATAGAAAAAACTAGCCAGGCATTATGGTGGGCTCCAGCTACTCAGGAGACTGAGTTAAGAGGTCACTTCAGCCCAGGAATTTGAAGTTGCTGTGAGCTATGATGACATAGCACTCTAGCCAGGGCAATAGAGTGAGACTGTCTCAAAAAGACAAAAAAACCTCCACAAGTGATTCTTTCAGACATCATGGGTAAAAACCACCCACGTACTATCACTGACAGATAAAACCACCAGTTGGAACAGAGAGAACTGTGGTGAGGGATAATAACAAATGTGAACCTAAAGCTAAATTTGGCATTCCTGAAACCATAATCCTGGGTCTTGGCTTTTGTTTTGTTTTGAGAAAGAGTCTCACTCTGTCACCCTAGGGTAGAGACCCGTGGCGTCACAGCTCACAGGAATCTCAGATTCCTGGGTTCAAGTGATCCTCTTGCCTCAGACTTCAGAGTAGCTGAAACTACAGGCACCTACCACCACACCCAGCTAGTTTTTCCTACTTTTAGTAGAGATGAGATCTCACTCTTGCTCAGGCTGGCTCAAACTCCTGAGCTTAAGTGATCCACCCACCTTGGCCTTCTGAGTGCTGAGATTACAGGCATGAGCCACTGTGCCCACTCTCATAATGCTGGGTTTTAATATTAACTGCAATCACTTATTAGCTGAGACCCTGAGGAACCCACTTAGCCTATCTTTTGTCTCAATTTCTGTAAATAGGACAATACCAGGTGCCTGCATCTAACTGGATTGTTGTAAGGATGAAAAAAAGTAATGTAAATATAGAAATGAGCACACTGTTTAACACCTATTGATCATAGCACAGAATGAGGACATACTATGTGCCAAGACTAAGTGCTTGCTATACAATATCTCATTCAAATCCTTATAACAACTTTAACATTATTATATACTTTTACAAATAGGGTAGCAAGCACAGAAAGGCTAAAAGTTCACAATGCTTGTAAGTGGTACAGTCAAGACTTTGTTTAAGTCATATAGCTCCAACTACTATACTATTAAGCCATATTAATTACTAAGAACTCTTATTACTGAATTCTTTATGTAGCTATATAAAAAGTTAAGTCTTTATTTTCGTGTTTCGTAGAGAAGGGGTCTCACTGTGTTGCCTAGGCTGGTCTCAAACTCCTTAACCGCAAGTGATACTCCCAAAGTGCTGGAATTACAGGAATGAGCCACTATTCCCAGCCAAAAGTTGTTTTGACTCTGGACTTTAATGCTTATTAAATTAGGAACAACTGCTAATGCATTATATTAGGAAATATTAAATTCTACAAAAAGTAAGAAAAAGCTAAATATAAGTATAGAGGAAAGCTCAGGAAGGAAAGAAAAAGCTCTAAAGTTATATAATGGGAAATGATTGCACAGACAAAAAAACCATTTGGCTTCAGAGTAGATCAGAAGATGACTATGAGTCAGCAATATGGGGAAGGTTACTATATTAGAGAAGAAACCACAACCTGTGCAGGAGTGAGACCCTGTCTACTAAAAATAGAAAAACTAGCTGGCTGTTGTGGTAGGTGCCTATAGTCCCTGCTATGGGGGAGGCTGAAGCAGGAAGATCTCTTGAGCCCAGGAGTTAAGGTTGCTGTGAACTATGATCACATCACTGCACTTTAGCCTAGGCAACAGAGTGAGACCAAGGGAATGAGAAAGGGAAAGGAAAAAGGGTTAAGGGTTAATTAGCTGTCAAAACTGGAAGGATTTTTTTTAAAGGTTGTATAAAACTTTGCAGTTCAAGTTATGAAACATTAAGAATGGGCAAGAGAGGGCAGTGCCTGTGGCTCAAAGGGGTAGGGCGCCAGTCCCATATGCTGGAGGTGGTGGGTTCAAACCCAGCCCCAGCCAAAAAACTGCAATAAATAAATAAATAAGAAAGAACATTTATTAAAAAAAAAAAAGAATGGGCAAAAGAGAGGACAGCGCCTGTGGCTCAAAGGAGTAGGCCACCGGCCCCATATACCAGAGGTGGCAGTTTCAAACCCTGCCCTGAAAAAACTAAAAAATTAAAAAAAAAAAAAAAAAAAAGAATGAGCAAGAGGCTCGGCGCCCATGCAGCTCCCTGGTTAGGGCAGGTTCAAACCCCATCCAGGCCTGCTAAAACAACAACTACAAAAAAAAAAAAAAAAAGCTGAGCATTGTGGCAGGTACCTATAGTCCCAGCTACTTGAGAGGCTAAGGCAAGAGAATCACTTAAACTCAAGAGTTTGAGGTTGCTGTGAGCTGTGACACTACAGCACTCTACTGAAGGTGACATAATGAGACTCTGTCTCAAAAAAAGAACGGGCAAGAGTCAGAGGTCGCAGATCTCCTTTCTGGGGAATTTCAAAAAGTACTCTTTGTATTAATCCAGAAAGCTCTTGGATATTTGCTGAAGTTGGCAGCAAATATAAAGATAAAATTATTGAGGCATGGGATATTTAAAAGATGTTACAAAGCATTTGACATGTTTTCTCCTGGAAGCCAGGGGATTTGGTTAAGTATGACTCCATACAACAGTGTCTTTCCTTTTTTTGAGACAGAGTCTCAAGCTGTCCCCCTGGGCAGAGTGCCGTGGCATTACAGCTCACAGCAACCTCCAACTCCTAGGCTCAAGCGAGTCTCCTGCCTCCACCTCCCAAGTAGCTGGGACCACAAGCGCCCGCCACAACGCGCGGCTATTTTTTGGTTGCAGCCATCATTGTTGTTTGGCGGGTCCGGGCTGGGGATTCGAACCCGCCACCTTAGGTGTAAGTGGCTGGCACCTTAGCCCATTGAGCTATAGGCGCCAAGCCACAACAGTGTCAAACTATTTTATCTCCCAGCATGCTTAAACCTACAGTTAAACTCTTTTGGTACACTTAAATTATAGTAATCAAAAAAAAAAGAGCAAAAAAAGGGGGAGGTGGCTCATGCCTATAATCCCAGCACTTTGGGAGGCTGAAGCGGGTTGACCACTTGAACTTGTAAGTTTGAGACCAGCATGAGCAAAAGTGAGACCCCATCTCTAAAAATAGCTGGGCATTATAGCGGGCGCCTGTAGTCTCAGGTACTTGGGAGGCTGTGGCAAGAAAATCACTTGAGCCCAAGACTTTGAGGTTGCTGTAAGCTATGATGCCATAGCACTCTACTGGGGGCAAGAAAATGATAGTCTGTCTCAAAAAAAAAAAAAAAAAAAAGGAATGTGCTTTGAACTTCTTTCAAAAATATATTAATGATCTTTAAAAATTTTCACAGCATGGCCTGGGCCCATAGCACAGGGGTTACGGTGCCAGCCACATACACCAAGGGTGGCAAGTTCAAACCAGCCCAGGCCAGCTAATTAACTGCAACAAAAAAATAGCCAGCATTGTGGCAGGCACCTGTAATCCCAGTTTCTTGGGAGACTGAGGCAAGATAATCACTTAAGCCCAAGAGCTGGAGGTTGCTGTGAGCTGTGATGCCACAATACTCCACTGAGGGCAACATAGTGAGACACTGTCTAAAAAAAAAAAAAAAAAAAAGGCAGTGGCACGTGTGGCTCAGTAGAGCACCAGCCCCATATACCAAGGGTGGCAGGTTTAAACCCAGCCCTAGCCAAACTGCAACAAAAAATAGCCAGACATTGTGTCGGGCACCTGTAGTCCCAGCTACTTGGGAGGCTGAGGCAAGAGAATCGCCTAATTCCAAGAGCTGGAGGTTGCTGTGAGCTGTGATGCCACAGGACTCTACCGAGGGCAACAAAGGAAAGACTCTGTCTCTAAAAAAAAAAGAAATTTGCAGCATACCTAAGATCCTCTCATGGCACATCACCTGAAAATCACTACCATACAAGCTCTACTATTCTATTCTACCTTGCACTTCTCTCTCTTAATTAAGGGGTTGGAGAGACTCTATTTGAATATAAAATTCATTCTATTCACAGTCAAGCTATGGTCATTAAGTTAGATTTTATGTCACTCTGAGTTTTTTTTTAAAAAAAGTTACAAAGCCTCAAGTTAAAAAGGAAAAAAAAGGCTCCGCGCCTGTGACTCAAGCGGCTAGGGCGCCAGCCACATACACCTAAGGTGGTGGGTTCGAATCCCCAGCCCGGGCCCACCAGACAACAATGATGGCTGCAACCAAAGAAATGGCCGGGTGTTGTGGCGGGCGCCTGTAGTCCCAGCTACTTGGGAGGCTGAGGCAGGAGACTCGCTTGAGCCC
>NW_003852551.1:4312552-4313917 GCF_000181295.1 Otolemur garnettii
AGTCTCTTGCCTCAGCCTCCCAAGTAGCTGGGACTACAGGCGCCTGCCACAACACCCAGCTATTTTTTTGTTGCAGTTTGGCTAGGGCCAGGTTTGAACTCACCACCTTCAGCATATGGGGCCAGTGCCCTACTCACTGAGCCACAGGTACCACTCGGCCCCAAGGTTTTCTATCAAGCCATAACAGCAAGTGCTAGGAGAATTATGTGCTTCATAAAGTTTCAAAAGGTTCAAACTCCATCTAAAATAGGGAAATAGTTCTGTACCTGTCGAAACCTCTTTTTTATTTCTTCATCTGTGACTTCAGGATCTATCTGAAGAACCTGGAAGAATCAAAACCAAAACTGTAAAGGAGTTTAAAAGAATTGATGTTTGTATTTACAAAATGTCCCATATTATATGCATTACAATTAGTATCTAAAACAGTGCTCCATGTTCTAGAACACTGGCTAGCACACAGTTCTAAAAAGTGCTTAAGAAACTTGAATGATCAGGCAGCACCTGTGGCTCAAGGAGTAGGGTGCCAGCCCCATATGCCAGAGGTGGTGGGTTCAAACCCAGCCCTGCCAAAAAAAAAAAAAAAAGATTTCAGCTCTTAAACTAATAAAGAAGCACATACATTAAAAAAAAAAAAAAAAAGAAAGAAACTTGAATGATCAAACCAATAACAGAATAACAGCTCTGTCTTACAGTTCTAAATAGGATAGTTATAATAATTTTACACCTTGAGACATATTTTACACCATGATAAAATTCTGCATTTCTCTTTCATTCAAGAGAAGCCTCCCCCTACCTTATTTATCTTTGCAAACGTGGAAAAAGCATAGCAGAGAGAAAATCAAGCCGATTTTCATCTTAAAATAAAAATGGGCAATTTATAATTTATATAGCCCAGTGGTTTCAACCCAGAGTGAACATCAGAATCACCTGTGGAAACCTGATAGCAATATCTAGGACCCACTGGAGGAAAGCCTGATTCCAAACTGGTGGAGTAGGGGTGGTGCCAAATGGTAGGAACATCTGTATTTTTTGAGCAACACTGTTTTAAACACATTTAATTATTCATCAACCTTGTGCTGCTCTTGACATTCCTCACCAAGGTTGTGACTCCATCACCACAAAGGTTTACATTTACAAAGTAACTACTACCTGCTGAACACACTGCTATGTACTACTAAAACTGCAAATGTAAGTAGAGGAAACATTTTTTAAAATTACAATTTAATGTGGGCGGTACCTGAGGCTGAGACTGAGGCTCAAAAGGGTAGGGCGCCAGCCCCATATCCCAGAGGTGGCGGGTTCAAACCCAGCCCCAGCCAAAGAAAAAAAAAATTACAATTTAATGCTTGGTGCCCATAGCACAAT
>NW_003852551.1:4316829-4317959 GCF_000181295.1 Otolemur garnettii
TGCAGGAGTCTAAGAGGCACCCTGTAGCAGTAGAAGCTGGATGAGGTGCTTAAGACCAAGGAGAGTATGAAAAGTGTCCACAAGGAAAGGTCATACAGGGTATAAGAACCCAAGCAAGTTAGGCTGGGCATGGTAGCTCATGCCCGTAATCCTAGCAATCTGGGAGGCCAAGGTGAGTGGATTGCCTGAGCTCACGGTTCAAGACCAGCCTGAGCCAGAGTAAGATCTCATCTCTGATAATAGTAGGGCACTGGGTAGGGGACCTGTAGTCCCAGAAACTCAGGAGCCTGAGGCAAGATCACTTGAACCCAAGAGTTTGAAGTTGCTGTGAGCTATGATGCCATGACACTCTACTTAGGGCAACAAAGTAAGATTCTATCTCAAAAAAGAAAAAAAGAACCCAAGCAAGAAAATTCTCACAAATGGGCAGCTAAGCACAGGATGTGGAAGCCTGAGCATGGTGAGGAAAGTGGCCATCAGGAGATCATCCAATACAGAAAGTAGGCCATGGAAGTTAAACACTGGCACGGGGAGCTGGAACCTGAGCAGAGTGAAGAGGGCCTTCATACAGGGAACTGGAGTCAGAGCCCAAGTAAGATGAAGGAGGTATTTGTGGAAAAAGATACCCTAACAAAGCCAGGGCAGACTAGGGAACCTCAAGTCCATAATGACAAATAAATGATCTAAAATTTTAATAAGGGCAAAATATTTACATAGTTTCAAAGTACCTCCCCTATTAATTAAATGGAGCTAAAAAGTAACTTCATAAAGAAATGTAGACAAGGGCAGCACCTGTGGCTCAGTGGGTAGGGCAGCAGCCCCATATACCGAGGGTGGCTGGTTCAAACCCAGCCCTGGCCAAACTGCAACCAAAAAATAGCTGGGCCTTGTGGCGGGCGCCTGTAGTCCCAGCTACTTGGGAGGCTGAGACAAGAGCATCACTTAAGCCCAAGAGTTTGGGATTGCTGTGAGCTTTAATACCACGGCACTCTACCAAGGGCATCAAAATAAGACTCTATCTCAAAAAAAAAAAAAAAAAGAGCATACTCATAAACAGGCAGCCTGGCATAAAACATCAGAACCTAAGTACCATAAGGATGTTAATATTAGAGCTTAGACTGGTGCAGGAG
>NW_003852551.1:4318224-4319660 GCF_000181295.1 Otolemur garnettii
AAATCTAGACGATACCTCTTTAATTAACTGATCCAGTTAACATCAGCAATGGGATAAATGCAAAGCATGCATCATATTCTAGGTTGCAAAGAAATGCAGTGGCCAGGCATGGTGGCTCACGCCTGTAATCCTAATACTCTGGGAAGCCAAGGTGTGTAGATTGTGTGAACTCATAGGTTTTAGACCAGCCTAAGCCAGAGTGAGACCCTAGCTAAAAATAGCCGGGCCTTGGGGCAGGCACTTGTAGTCCCCGCTACCTGGGTGGCTGGGACAGAAGACTCACTTGAGCCCTGGAGTTTGAGGTTGAAGTGTGCTATAATGATGCCACTGCACTCTACCATAGGTGACAAGAGTAAAACTCTCCAAAAAAAAAAAAAAATCAGAAACAATGAATGAACCTGAAAAACAATATGCTGGCAGCGCCCATATCTCAGTAGGTAGGACACTGGCCACACACACCTAGCTAGGCTGGCCAGTTTGAACCCAGCCTGGGCCAGCTAAAACAACAATGACAATGGCAAAAAAAAAAAAAAAATAGCCAGGTATTGTGGCAGGCGCCTATAGTCCCAGCTACTTAGGAGGCTGAAGCAAGACAATCAGCCTTAAGCCTAAGAGTTTGAGGTTGCTGTAAGCTGTGATACCACAACACTCTACGCAAGGCAATAGCTTGAGACTCTGTCTCAAAAAAAAACAAAAAACTTTATGCTAAGTAAAATAAGCCAGGCACAAAAGCAAAAAGCAAAACTACTATATATGATCTACTTATATGAGATACCTATATTAGGCAAATTCAAAGAGAGAGAAAGTATAGTAGATGATACTGAGGTGGAGAAGGGGATGGAGAGTTAACATTCAACGGATATAGTTTCTGTTTGGGGTAATAATAAAAAAGTTCTGGAAACACGGTGTGTGACATACCTTTTGGGGGCAAGACACAATTGTAAGAGGGACTTTACCTAACAAATGCAATCAGAGTAACCTGGTTTCTTGTACTCTCAATGAATTAAAAAAAAAAAAAAAACCAACAATAAAAGAAAAAAAAAGTCAGCTTGGTGCCTGTGGCTCAAGCAGCTAAGGCACCAGCCACATACACCTGAGCTAGCGGGTTCGAATCCAGCCCCGGCCCACCAAACAATAATCACAGCTACAATCAAAAAATAGCTGGAATTGAGGCAGGCGCTTGTGGCAGGCACCTGTAAGTGCCTAAAAAGGTCCCATCTTCACCCTTCAACCCGGCCCCAGCCAAACTGCAACAAAAAATATCTAGGCACTGTGGCAATCGCCTGTAGCCAAACTGCAACAAAAAATACCTGGGCACTGTGGTAATTGCCTATAGTCTCATCTACTCAGGAGGCTGAGGCAAGAGAATCGCCTAAGCCCAGGAGTTGGAGGTTGCTGCAAGCTGTAATGCCACAGCACTCTACCAAAGATGATAG
>NW_003852551.1:4319924-4321672 GCF_000181295.1 Otolemur garnettii
TGCCTGTGGCTCAAAGGAGTAGGGTGCTGGCCCCATATGCTGGAGATGGCGGGTTCAAACCCAGCCCCAGCCAAAAACTGCAAAAAAAAAAAAAAGAAGAATTGGTGTAATATTTTAGGTGGGTTCCTCGCCTGCAGCCCCAGTTACTTGGGAGGCTGAGGCAAGAGAATTGCCTAAGCCCAAGAACTAGAGGTTGTTGTGAACTGTGATACCACAGCACTCTACCGAGGGCTACAAAATGAGACTATGTCTTTAAAAAAAATTTTTTTAAATAAAAAAAAGGAAAATAAAAAGTTCCCCAAATTCCAGCATTTTAGATAAGGGATATTCATCTATACCACAGAGATTCCATCATACAAATTAAGTATGTGTTCCATTGTAAGTATGCCTACAGCTCTGCAAAGCTCCCCCATCCTACAGGCCATAGGAACATCAACCAGCTCACCTCAAATGGGTTCAAATTGAAGTAAGAGGAACCAGGACGGGTCAATCTTTCAATTTGATTTTTGGATGTTAGAACCGAGTCTCTCTTCTCTATTTGTTTCACCTAAAATTATGGAAATTAAACACTTCATTAATAAAGCTCAATAGAAAACTCAATTGTCTATCTTAGCACAATACTTAACTGTTAAGTTCAGCAAACATTTACCTATGCATCTACCATGTACAAGATGTTTTGCAGAACACTTTGAAGAATAATTATAATAGCTACCACTCATTGAATTTTAATAATATAAAACTTTACATATATCTGTTAATCTCAACAACACTATATAGTAGATCTTCTATTATCCCCATTTCACAGATAACAAAACTGAGACTTAGACAGATTAACTGACTTGTTCCCAATTACCCAATTTGTTTTTTGTTTTCTGGTTTTTTTTTGAGACAGAGTCTTACTTTGTTGCCCTCGGTAGAGTGCTATGGCATCACAGCTCATAGCAACCTCTAGCTCTAGGACTAGGGCAATTCTCTTGCCTCAGCCTCCCAAGTTGCTGGGACTACTTGCGCCTGCCACAACGCCTGGCTACTTCTTTTGTTGCAGTTGCCACTGCTGTTTTTTTTTTTTTAGTTGGCCAGGGCCGGGTTCAAACCCATCACCCTTGGTATATGGGGCCAGCGCGCTACCCACTGAGCCACAGGCGCCACACCAATTACCCTATTTGTAAGTCAGAATTTTAACCTGAATAGTTTGACTCCAGAGTAGGAATCAAGAAGATTCAAAGATGGCTCAGTGACCGTAGCACAGGGGTTATGGCACCAGCCACATACACTGAGACTTGAGGGTTTGAACCCAGTGCGGGCCAGCTAAACAGTAACACTTGCAACAAAAAACAGCCGGGTGCTGTGGCAGGCGCCTGCGGTCCCAGCTGCTTGGGAGGCTGAGGCAACAGAATTGCTTAAGCCCAGGAGTTTGAGGTTGCTGTGAGCTATGACACCAAGGCACTCAATCCCAGAGCAACTGAGTGAGACTGTTGCTCCCCCCACCTGAAAAATAAATAAATAAATAAATAAATACATGTCATGAGCTCAATAAACATTGGTTAAATAATGACAAAATGAAGGAGCCTTCATTTTGTTTTTATTTTTCCTTTTTGGAGATAGTCTCACTCTGTCACCCAGATTAGAGAGCTATGTTCTCAGTCTACCTCAAACTCCTAGTTCAGCTGGTTAGCCTTCTGCCTCAACTTCCAAGAAAACTGGGACTACAGGTACCTACTACAATTCCCAGCTAATTTTTCTATTTT
>NW_003852551.1:4322758-4324588 GCF_000181295.1 Otolemur garnettii
TGAGGTGGGTGGACTGCCTGAGCTCACCAGAGTTGGAGACCAGACCCCCTTTCTACAAATAGCCAGGCATTGTGGGGAGCAACCATAGTCCTAGCTACTTGGGAGGCTGAGGCAAGAGAATTGCTTGAGGTTCCAAGAGTTTGAGGTTGCTGTGAGCTGTGATGCCACAGCTCTCTACCAAGGGCAACACAGTGAGACTCTGTCTCAAAAAAATGATGAACATGACACGGTCCTTAAATGAATAGCCCACAGCCTGCTGGGGAGCAATTCCACTCCTTAAACCCATGCCAACCTAAAAAGGTCCCATCTTCACTCTTATTTCACTGAAGAAAGATGCTCTCCTTTAGCTTTTATGAAATCTTTTCTTATACATTAACTCCGTTAATCCTCATGAAAACTCTTGTTTTAATAATAAAGCTCTCCCGGGCGGCACCTGTGGCTCAGTGTGTAGGGCGCCAGCCCCATTATCGAGGGTGGCGGGTTCAAGCCAGAGCCAGAGCCCGAGTCTGGCCCCGGGCCAGGCCCCAGCCAAACTGTAACAAATAGCCAAGCTACCCGCCTGTAGTCCCAGCTACTCAGGAGGCTGAGGCAAGAGACTCGCCTAAGCCCAGGAGTTGGAGTTTCCCGTGAGCTGTGACGCCACAGCACTCTACCGAGGGCGAGAAAGTGAGACTGTCTCTGGAAAAAAAAAAAAAAATTAAAGCTCTCCTTTTGTAGACGTAGAAACTGCAGATCTGTAAAATTAACGTCTTGAAAGAATTCAATCCCAGGTTAAATGCCTTGCAAGAACTAAATCTCAGATTCTCTGACTCTAAATGTCATGCTTTTCTTTCATTTATTCATTCATTCACTCAACAAACATTTACTGAGCATCCACTATGTACTAGGCGCTAGAGATGCGGTAGTAAACGAGGCTCAAACCGAGCTTACTCCTGTTCTATCACAATACCAGTTATAAAACCCCAATTAGCCAGGAGTGGTGTCAGTAGCCTGTAGTCCCAGCTACCCCAGAGACTGCGGCAAGAGGATCGTTTGACCCATGATCGCGCAACTGCACTCCAACCTGTGATAGAGATCCCGTCTCAGAAACAAAGCAAACAAACAAAAAAACCCAAACTATTTCACCTCCCCAAACTTCTTCGCGAGTAATAAAAATAGCCGCTAATACGACTCATTGCAGAAGACTATGAAAACAGAACGTTTGGGGGGCCAAAACGGCTAAGTCACCCCCCAGGAAGTTCCCAGCCCGGGACTCTGCGGACTTGGGGCACTTTGCCCGCGCCCAAGCACTTCGTTGGTCACACTCGCCGCTTCCCTCTCTTGGTGGGCCACTGGCTCCTCTTCTGTTGCCCAGGAGATCTCCCAGCAGCTATCAGCGGGAGACACACATACACACACCCCCAGCCCCCGCCACACCGAAGGCCGGGCAGGAGAAGGCGCTTAACGGTTCAGGCCTTCGCCATTAGCTTCGCACACTGGGAGACCAGGCCCAAGAGGGTCGCCCCGGGGCCACTATTCCTCACTCTCTGTTCACCTCACTGTAGAAGGTCATAAATGCTTCCTCTGTGCTGCCTCCGCCACCCGAAGTCCCGCTCTCTCCCGAAGCCGCCATTTTCCCGGCCAGCCACCACGTGACCTTTCTGCGCAGGCGCTGGGTCACATGATTCTTAGAGGCCCGCCTCTCTAGCCCTGCCCCCCAGCTACCCTTAAAGGTCTCCCAACCCAGAGAATTTTAACCTAGGTGGATTTTTTAATTTAAATGAAATGTACATAACATATAATTAACGACTTTAAGATGAACAATTTAATGGCCTTTCCAACATTCACAAT
>NW_003852551.1:4325461-4327391 GCF_000181295.1 Otolemur garnettii
GCTCACAGCAACCTCCAACTCCTGGGCTCAAGCGAGTCTCCTGCCTCAGCCTCCCAAGTAGCTGGGATCACAGGCGCCCGCCACAACGCCTGGCCATTTTTTGGTTGCAGCCGTCATTGTTGTTTTGGTGGGCCCAGGCTGGATTTGAACCAGCCACCTTAGGTGTATGTGGCTGGTGCCTTAGCCACTTGAGCCACAGGTGCCGAGCCACTTTTCTTTGTCTTTTCTTTTTTCTTTTTTGAGACAGAGTCTCACTTTCTTGCCCCCTGGTAGAGTGCCATGCATCATAACTCACAGCAACCTCAAACTCTTGGGCTCAAGCAATCCTCTTGCCTCAGCCTCCCCAGTAGTTGGGAATATAAAGTGCCCGCCACAACGCCCAGCTAATTTTTGTTGCAGTTGTCATTGTTGTTCAGCCACAATGCCAAGCTATATTTTAGAGATGGGATTTCACTCTTGCTCAAGCTGGTCTCCCAACTCCTGAGCTCAAGCAGTTCACCCGCTTCAGCCTCCCAGAGTGCTGGGATTACAGGTGTAAGCCACCGTGCCCACTGTTTGACTGTTTTGAGATAGTGCTGCTATGAACATGTGCTTGTATTTGTTTAAGTACCTGTTTTCAACTTGGGGTGGGGGGTTGGACCTAGAACTGAAAACTGCTGAGTCATGTGGCGATTCTATATTTAATTTTTTGAACAAATGCCAAGTTGTTTACCACAGTGGCTGATCTGTTTTGCATTCCCACAAGAAATGTATAAGGGTTTCAGTTTTTCCACATTCTCACTAACAGTTATTTTCCTTTTTAACTTTAATTAATATAATATTAATTATCAGTTATATTGCCTAGGTGGATCTTTTCTACAAGCTCAGCAAGATCTTCCACTGGATGCTTCGCCTAGGAGATGATCAGGAAACAGCAGTATTTCAGAACTAGAAACAGTTTCTGAAATGGGAATGGCACTAAATGATCATCTAAAAAACACACCAAACTATTCTTACTAGGTAGTGAGTCTATAAGATCATTATTTCCATCATTCTGTTTTTGTGTTTTTCCAAATTTTCTGCGAAGAACATTTGAAAATTTGCTCAGCAGACATTTCTCCTTCCCATTTAAGGAATATAAACCAGGAATGGTATTTTCTCAACCAAGTAAAGATCAATAAAACCAGTTCTGCTGTTCACTCACTGTGGTATATGCCTATAATCCCAGCACTTTGGGAGACCAAGGCAGAGTTCAAGACCAGTCTAAATGACATAGCAAGACACCCTCTCTACAAAAAAGTAGACAGGTTAGAAAGGAGTAAAAAACAACAACAACAACAACAGGGGCGGCGCCTGTGACTCAGTGAGTAGGGCGTCAGCCCCATGTACCTAGGGTGGCGGGTTCAAGCCCGGCCCCAGCCAAACTGCAACAAAAAAATAGCCAGGTATTGTGGAGGCGCCTGTAGTCCCAGCTACTCAGGAGGCTGAGGCAGGAGAATCACCTAAGCCCAAGAGCTGAAGGTTGCTGTGAGCTGTTGCTGAGATGCCACAGCACTGTACCTAGGGCAACAAAGTGAGACTCTGTCTCTAAAAATAGTAAAAAATAAAAATAAATGGTTTCTGAATTTAAACAACAACAAAAATAGATAGGTGGTGGAAGGCACCGGTAGTCCCAGCTATTAGGAAGGCTAAAGTGGGAAGATCACTTGAGCCCAGGAGTTTGAGTCTGAATGAGTGAACTATGACTGCGCCACTGCGTGCCAGCCTGAACACCAGAGTAAGGCCTGCTCTCTAAATTTAAAAAAAATATCTATTTCAGGCGGGCGGGGTGGCTCACACCTGTAATCCTAGCACTCTGGGAGGAGTGGATTGCTAGAGTTTAGGAGTTTTAGACCAACCTGAGCAAGAGTGAGACCCACATCTCTACTAAAAGTGAAAAAAACTAGCCAGG
>NW_003852551.1:4327880-4329329 GCF_000181295.1 Otolemur garnettii
CTCTTTCCCACCTCTTCCCCCTCGCTCTTCTCTACTCTCCCTCCCTCTCTTCTCTACTCTCTCCTCATCTCTCTCCCCTCTTCTCTCTCCTCTCCTCTCTTCTCTTCTCTTCTCTTTTTCTCTCCTCCTTGGTGCTGCTCTGCAGCCTCCCTCCCCCACCAATAAAGACCTTTCATACAAAAAAAAAAAAAGAAAGAAAAGAAATTTAAACTGAGACTTGAGAATAAAATATTAGTGAAACAAAGGAATACTGGTATCTCCTAAGAGATTAAGGCGGTACACAGAGGGTGCCACATTGTTTTTTTGCACCCCTGGTTTATATCTATGTAGACATAGATAAAGACATAGATATATGCCTGTTGGATATCAGGACCTTGGACGTCAGCGTTCTAGACATAGCTCCCCCCAGCCCCTACATTCCCCATCTTTTGTTTGTTTTGAGACAGAGCCTCAAGCTGTCCCCCTGGTAGAGTGCTGTGGCATCACAGCTCACAGCAACCTCCAACTCCTGGGCTCCAATGAGTCTCCTGCCTCTGCCTCCCAGGTAGCTGGGACCACAGGTGTCTGTCACAACACCCAGCTATTTTTTGGTTGCAGCCATCATTGTTGTTTGGAGGGCCTGGGCTGGATTCAAACCCACCACCTCAGGTGTACGTGGCTGGTGCACGCTTGAGCCACAGGCATCAAGCTTGTTTGTTTTTGAGACCGTCTCAAGCTGTCACCCTGGAGTGCCCTAGCGTCACAAGTCACAGCAACCTTTAACTCTTGGGCTTAAGTGATTCTCTTGCCTCAGCTTCCCAAGTAGCTGGGACTACCGGAACCTGCCACAACACTCGTCTATTTCTTTGTAGTTGTCATTGTTGTTTGGTGGGCCCAGGGCTGGATTTGAACCCGCCAGCTCTGGTGTATGTGGCTGGTGCTGTAGCTGCTTGAGCTACAGGCGCCAAGCCCATTCCCCATTTTATTGATGCTAGTAAGCCAGAAAAAGGAAAGCTTCCTTGGGCTTTTAGTAATAATGACTTTAGGCGGTGCCCATAGCTCAGTAGGTAAGGCACCAGCCACATATCACCGAGGCTGGCATGTTCAAACCTGGCCCGGGTACAGCTAAATAACAATGACAACTGCAACAACAACAACAACAAAAAATAGCTGGGCATTGTGGCCTTGTGGTGGGCACCTGTAGCCCCCCTGTACTTGGGAGGCTGAGGCAAGAGAATTGCTTGTGCCCAAGTGTTTGAGGTTGCTGTGAGCTCTGACACCAGGGCATTCTACTGAGGTCGACATAGTGAGACTCTTGTCTCAAAATAATAACAATAATAATAATAACAATGACTTTAGGGCTGGGATGGGCAGCTCAAACCTGTATATTCCTAGCACTTTAGAAGGTAGGTTTGGCGCCTGTGGCTCAAGTGGCTAAGGCGCCAGCCACATACACCTAAGGTGGCGGGT
>NW_003852551.1:4329990-4335506 GCF_000181295.1 Otolemur garnettii
ACACACACACACACACACATATATATATAAATTAGTCAGGTGTGGTGTCACCGGCTTACAGTCTCAACTAGTTAGGAGGCTGAAGCAGGAGATGGCTCAAGCCAAGGAGTTTGAGGTGGTTGTGAGCTGTAACACCCGTGCACTGTAGCCGGAGCCACTGCATGAGACCTTGTCTCAAAAAACAATAACATTAGGATTGGAATCTTGGGCAGGAGGTGGGCTCACACCTCATTTGGAGGGTCGCAAGAGCCCACATTTCGACCTCTGACACTCTCCTTACCCTTCTCTCCAACCTCTCTAGAAAGTCTCAGACGCCTCCAGCCCTAAGCCCTTGTTTGCGGTTGGCTAAAAATAGACCCACCTGGTGCTCCTGATTTGCTATAAGCTCCAAGAGTCCCGCCTTCTCTCTCCAATGAGTCGCTACTCCTAAATTCTTCCCGCCCACCCCCTCATCAAATAGATTGGGAGCCAGGCCCTTCTCGCCATTAGCGCGTTCAGGAAGGCTGTCAGGAGAGTGAGCAGAGAGGACCGGCTCTAGCAAAAATGGCAGTCTCGGCGCAGGTGGTGCGGTCGCGCTTTGGCATGTGGGGCGTAAAGGCCGTACAAGCCCGCGGCTTCGCCTCGGATCAGGTACGTTGCAGCAGTACCCGCTGCCCCAGCCCTGGACGCGTATTCCCTCTTTGCTTCCGCACCTTTAGTAATATCCCTGTCTCGCTTTAGCCCAGCAATGTCGACAGGAGCGCGGGCTCGATCCGGGAAGCTGGTGGGGCGTTCGGAAAGAAAGAGCAGGCGGAAGAGGAACGATATTTCCGGTGAGGCCCACCAGGTCCCAAGAACAGGCTTACGTCTTCCAGGGCCTTCCAATCCTTAAACTTCCAGTCGCCCCATCTAACCCTATCTGGTGTCTTGGGGCGCTTCATCCCCCAACACATTACAACCTGACATTTGAGGACTCCGGCTGTTGCCACTATATTGCTCTTATCCTCCTGCTAAACAGTCCTGCTAAACAGTCCAGGGCTCCCAAACCCAAACCATTTCCACCGGCTGGTCTCCGGAACTCTCAACCCATGGCTCACCCTCCTCCTTTATCAATTACCATCGTCCCCTTCATGTTCTCCCAGTGTCCGTGAAATTCCCCCATTTTCTTCACACAGCGTGTGGCTCTGACCATCCAATACTTGCAGACCCTCAGAACGCGACTCCCTGGGCTTTCCACCCATGTTATTATGCTCATTCTTCCCCTCACACTTTAACTTGGCAAGCCCATGTTCATTACCTAAAGCTTCAGACCTCAGCCATTTCTAGACCCTCACCCATCTCCAATTCCACCAGAGCAGGTGGGTCATAGGAGCTGGTGGCACCGGCTTATGATTGGACTTTACCCTCTCCTTCAGACTTTTGCCTTACTCAGCCCAGCCCAGACCCTGGGCTGTAGATTTCCCTCTCCCTCTTAGAAGTAGTGAGTGGGTTGGGCCTTTCTGAGCCCTGAGTTATCTTTAGTCTACTTCTGTCCACACTGGGGAGTAGGGAGGAACTAATCTTCTTTCTGCCCATTATTGAAAATTGTCATATATGGAACCAGCCATTCCAGAGAACCAATATATGACCCTCTACATTTTATAGTTAAGGAAAACTGAGAGCTAAATGTGGGTGAACCAATGTTTTAATCTAATCCCTTCCTGAGACCTAAATTGAACTGCCAAATACTGTCTATGGAATAGACTCCATTTATGGCCCTGACAAGGGCCACCTTTTTCTAGGCAAAGAAAGGCCTAGATAAATTGGAGTAGAGATGATATGTGTCCTTTAACCACACCCCTTTCTCTCTCTCTCCCTCCTTTTCTGCCTCCTACTACCCCAAAAGTGACTCAAGATCTCTGGGTTGTTCCTCTGATAAGGTATTGGGGATTCAAGTCATATCTCCTTGGAGTTTTCAATTTTAAAGAGGACTCTGAAAGGAATAGCTCATCAATGATGGAATTTCAGGCAATAGCACAAGGAAAATGGAATCATTTTGGTCATCTCCTTAAGATGGGTACACCTCAATTTAAGATGGAGATTGGGGATTAAAAGAGGATGACCAGCCAGACTCCATGATATTGGGACTCCTATACTTTGCCTTAGGTATAGGTTATGCTTAGAGATCTCTTTAGGGTTTAGGATTGAGATTAAACCCTGAGCCACTGTGTCCTTGTAGGGCGCAGGCTAAAGAACAACTGGCAGCCTTGAAAAAACACCATGAAGATGAGATCGGTCATCATAAGAGGGAGATTGAGCGTCTACAGAAAGAAATTGAGCGACATAAGCAGAAGATCAAAAAGCTAAACCATGATGATTAAGTGCACAGAATTCCCCATAGAACGGCACATACCAGTGCCTATTTCTATGTAAACATAGTTCTGGTTTAATTAATATTTGTCTGTGTGCTACTAACAGATAATAAACTGTCACCAGTGAACTGTATCTGTTGCCTTCTATGTGGAACAGGGTAGAGGGACAGACACTACTGGACTGCTAAAATGAAGTAGACAGATCCCTGCCACAGGGAGCTGACAATCAAAGTACAATATGATAAGTGATGGGATACAACTCAGGGGGGATGGCCCCGTATACCGAGGGTAGTGGGTTCAAACCTGGCCCCGGCAAAAAAAATAGCCAGGTGTTGTGGCAAGTGCCTGTAGTCCCAGCTACTAGGGAGGCTGAGGCAAGAGAATCGCTTAAGCCCAGGATTTGGATGTTGCTGTGAACTGTGACACCACGGCACTCTACCAAGGGCAACAAAATGAGACTATCTCTTAAAAAAAAAAAAAGAACTCAGGGGCAAGAAGGAATATGACACAGACAAGGGACTCCTCCCTAGTCTAGATAGAAGTGTTCAGAGAAAGCTTCTTGAAGGATAAACCCCAATCCAAAGTGAAGGCAAGGAGCAAACTAGAGAACAGAGAAGGATTATTGCTTCAAAAGATGTGATTCAAGGTACCAACAGTAATAACACCATTTGCCACTTATAAAATGGTTTAGAGAACTCTTCGTAGGAATTAGTCATCAATATTGTAATTTTGCAGATGGAGAGAACTGGAATTAGCAGTCATGTATTGCCTATAGTCACTCAGTACATGGAAGTGGAGAATTGCAGCCAGGTTTTGTGACTGCCTGCTGATCCAAGTCTGTTAGTAGTGGAACACAGGAATTATTTCTTAGGATATATTTTGCTTTGCCCTGTGTGTGCTTGTTTCAAATTAGACTTTAAGGCCTATTTTAATTAATTTTTTCCTTTTTTTTTTTTTTGAGACAGTCTAGCTCTGTCACCCCAGGTAGAGTACAGTGAGGTCATCATAGCTCACTGCAACCTCATACCCCTGGGGTCAAGCAATCCTTCTGCCTCAGCCTCCTGAGTAGCTGAGACTACAGTTACCAGCTGCCATGCCTGGCTAATTTCTGTATTTTTCTTTTCTTTTTTTTTTTTTTTTTTCGAGACAGAGTCTCAAGCTGTTGCTCTGGGTAGAGTGTTGTGTCACAGCGCACAGCAACCTCCAACTCTTGGGCTCAAGTGATCCTTTTGCCTTAGTTTTTCTATTTTTTGTTTGTTTGTTTGTTTGTTTTGAGACAGAGTCTCCCTTTGTCACCCTTGATAGAACACCATGGCATCTTAGCTCACAGCAACCTCCAACTCTTGGGTTCAAGTGATCCTCTTGCTTCAGCCTCCCAAGTAGCTGGGACGACAGCACCCATTACAATGCCTGGCTATTTTTTATTGTAGTTGTCATTGTTCAGCAGGCCCAAGCTGAGTTCAAACCCACCAGCCCTGTTGTATGTGGCCTGCACCCTAACCACTAAGCTATAGGCACCAAGCCAGTTTTTCTATTTTTAGTAGAGACAGGGTCTCACTCTGGCTCAGGCTAGTCTCAAACTTGTGACCTCAAACTATCCACCCACCTTGGCCTCCCAGAGTGTTATTACAGGCGTGAGCCACTACACCTGGCCAATTTCTCTTTTTTGTAGAGACAGGGTCTCAATCTTGCTCCAGCTGATCTTGAACTCCTGGGCTCAAGCAATCAATCCTCCGTCCTCAGCCTCCCAGAATACCAGGATTACAGGCATGAGCCACAGCACCCAGGCTTAACTAAACAGTTATACACTCGTGTGACTCTTCTAGGCAAAAAAAGTTGAGATGATATTTGGGCCGTTTAGGAAAACATTTTCATTTCACAGGTTCAGTATATTGTTTGCCTAGAATTGTGATGAGTCATTTGTTACAAGACACTATTAAAGGCTTGGCACTTGTGGCTCAAGTGGCCAGCCACATACACCTAAGGTGGTGGGTTCAAATCCAGCCTGGGCCCGCCAAACAACAATGACGGCTGCAACCAAAAAATAGCCGGGCCTTGTGAACTAGATTGTTATGAACTAGATTGATGGACCATTGTAGTACAGGTAATTTTTCAGGAAATCTGTTGACAATTATGGGTAAAGAATACTTACAGGCTGAGCATGGTGGCTCATGTCTGTAATCCTAGCACTCTGGGAGGCTGAGGCAGTGGATTGCTTGAGCTCAGGAGTTTGAGACCAGCCTGAGCAAGGGGGAAACACCATCTCTACTAACAATAGAAACACTAGCCAGGCATCGTGGTGGGTTCCTATAGGGAGGCTGAAGCAGGAGGATTGCTTGAGCTTAAGAGTTTGAGGTTGCTGTGAGCTGTGATGATGCCACAGCGCTCTACCCAAGACACAGTGAAACTCTGTCTTAAAAACAAAACAAGGGTGGCACCTGTGGCTCAAAGGAGTAGGGCGCTGGCCCCATATACCGGAGGTGGTAGGTTCAAACCCAGCCCCTGCCAAAAACTGCAAAAATTAAATAGATAAATAAATAATTAATTAATTAAAAAAAAAACACAAAAGGCCCAGTGCCTATAGCTCAGCAGCTAAGGTGCCAGCCACGTACACCTGAGCTGGCGGGTTCGAATCCAGGCTGGGCCTGCCAAATGACAATGGCAACTACAACCAAAAAAAAAGCCAGGCATTGTGGCAGGCGCCTGTAGTCCCAGCACTTGGGAGGCTGAGGCAAGAGAATCGCTTAAGCCTAGGCGCTGATGATGCCACAGCACTCTACCCACGGCAACAGCTCGAGGCTCTGTCTCAGACAAAATAAAACAAAACAAAAACACAAAAAGGCAGATTATTAAAAATTAAAAAAACTAACTATACACATTTAATACAGCTCTTACTATGAGTGCTACTTTAGCATTTAGAAATAAAATATGGGCTTGGCACTTGTGGCTCAAGTGGCTAAGACACCAGCCACATACACCTAAGGTGGCGGGTTCAAATCCAGCCCGGACCCACCAAACAACAATGATGGCTGCAACCAAAAAAGCATAGCCAGGCATTGTGGCAGGCGCCTGTGGTCCCAGCCACTTGGGAGGCTGAGGCAGGAAACTCACTTGAGCCCAGGAGTTGGAGGTTGCTGTGAGCTGTGATGCCACAGCACTCTACCCAGGGGGATAGCTTGAAGCTCT
>NW_003852551.1:4337230-4339726 GCF_000181295.1 Otolemur garnettii
ATTCTCTTGCCTCAGCCTCCCAAGTAGCTGGGACGACAGGCACCTGCCACAATGCCCAGCTATTTTTTTTTTTTTTGAGACAAAGCTTCGAGCTGTCCCCCTGGGTAGAGTGCCAGTGGCGTCACAGCTCACAGCAACCTCCAACTCCTGGGCTCAAGCGAGTCTTCTGCCTCTGCCTCCCAAGTAGCTGGGACTACAGGTGCCTGCCACAACGCCCGGCTATTTTTTGGTTGCAGCCGTCATTGTTTGGTGGGCCCGGGCTGGATCTGAACCTACCACCTTAGGTGTATGTGGCTGGCACCTTAGCTGCTTGAGCCACAGGCACCAAGCCCCAGCTATTTTTTTGTTGCAATTTGGCAGGGCTGGGTTTGAACCCACCACCCTCCGTATATGAGGCCAGCACCCTACTCACTGAGACACAGGCGCTGCCCTCCAATAAAATTATTTAACAATTGTATAACTGTATATTTTTTTCTGCAGTTTTTTGCTAGGATCAGGTTTGAGCCTGCCACCCTCCGTGTATGGGGCTGGCACGCTACTCAGTGAGCCACACACAGTGCCCTGCAATGAAGTTATTAAACAATTGTACAACTATATACATGTGTGTGTATATATAGATATAGATATAGATATAGATATAGATATAGATTTTTTTTTTTTTGCAGTTTTTCGCCAGGGCCGGGTTTGAACCCACCACCCCCGGTTTATGGGGCCAATGCCCTACTCCTTTGAGCCACAGACACCACCCAACAATATATATTTACAGAGCACTTTGCAATTATTTGTTCTTTAAATCTGAAGATTTTTTTTTTGGCAAATAAGTTCTTTCCATTAGTTTACGTTTTTTTTCCTTTTTGCGATTTTTAAATTTCTTTATTTTCTATATACCTGACCTTAGCATAGACCCCATGTGTTAAGAGTTCAGGCCATCAGACTCACCCATTTTAGACTTCAGTTAATAATAAAGTTCCATTATTTGTTAGAGCAGCTCTCAGAACTCAGGGAAACACTTTATATTTACTAGTTTGTTGTGAAGAATACAACTTGGGGACAGCCAGATGAAGAGATGAATAGGGCAGGGCATTAGGGGGAGAGCAACCGTGGAGCTTCCATGCCCGCTCTGGACCCACCTTCCAGGTACCTCTATGGTATTCAGCAACCTGGAAGCCTAGTTTAATTTTATAGCCACAGGAACTGAAGCAGGGAAGTTACTGTGAAGTAACTTTCACGAGGTCACACTATCAGGTTTCTGCTGATCAAGGTCTTTACTTCAGAACTCTTGCTCCCACAACCTTGAGTGTTCCAGTGTAGTGGTACAGCTATTAGTTCCTTCCTCAATCTGGAACAAATAAGATAATGTGTGTGGACATCTGGGGATAGGTAGTAAAAGCAAAGGCTCTTGGCAGTAACTGTGGAAATGCCTGTGGTTAACATTGGCATTATCTTCTTGGCTATGACATAAACCCCTTCAGCATGTGTATGCATGCCTACATGATGCAAACACACGTTTGCAAAAGAACCTAGTTTGAGATTTTTACAGCAGTAAATCTAAGTTGTAGCTCTCAGCACAGAGTATACATTGAAAAATACCTGAGAAGCCTTATTTTATTTTATTTTATTTTTTGAGACAGAGCCTCAAGCTGTCGCCCTGTGTAGAGTGCTGTAGCATCGCAGCTCATAGCAACCTCCAACTCCTAGGCTCAAGTGATCCTCTTGCCTCAGCCTCCCAAGTAGCTGGGACTACAGGCACCCACCACAACGCCTGGCTACTTTGTTGTTGCAGTTTGGCCAGGGTTGGGTTTTTTTGAGACAGAGTCTCACTTTGTCACCCTCCATAGAGTGCTGTGGCATCACAGCTCACAGCAACCTCCAGCTGTTAGGCTTAGGCGATTCTCTTGCCTCAGCCTCTTGAGTAGCTGGGACTACAGGTGCCTGCCACAGCGCCCGGCTATTTTGGTTATAGTTGTCATTGTTTGGCAGGCCCAGGCTGGATTCGAACCTGCCAGCTCTGGTATGTATGGCTGGCACCTTGGCCACTTGAGCTACAGGCCCCAAGCTGAGAAGCTTTATTAATAAAACTTTAGAGTGGGACAGGGTGGCTCTTCCCTGTAATCCTTAGCACTTTGAGGCTGAGGGGGATACAGTGACCAGAGTTACAGTGAGCTATGATCACACTACTGTACTCCAGCTTGGGCAACATAGAGACTCTTGTCAGCAAATAAATAAATACACTTCAGGACTAATTAAATCTCAAGGCTATCGCTGCCATACATTCTTTTATGTGATTCTTTTGATGAATGTGAGCAAAGTAAATTGAAAACCTGTTGGAAATAATTTCTTTTCTTTTTTTTTCTTTATTCTTTGAGACAGAGTCTTACTATGTCGCATCAGTAGAGTGATGTGGCATCACAGCTCACAGCAACCCCAAACTCTTGAGCATAAGCGATTCTCCTGCCTCAGCCTCCCAAGTAGCTGGGACTACAGGCACCTGCCACA
>NW_003852551.1:4340622-4343513 GCF_000181295.1 Otolemur garnettii
TCCGGGCTGGGGATTCGAACCCGCCACCTTAGGTGTACGTGGCTGGCGCCTTAGCCGGTTGAGCTATAGGCGCCGAGCCTGAACATTTGTTTTCTTTAAAGTACATACAGAAGAGTAAAATTGCTGGGTCATTTGATAATGCTATATTTAGCTTTTTTTGTTGTTGTTGCAGTTTGGCCGGGGCTGGGTTTGAACCCACCACCCTCGGTATATGGGGCCAGCACCCCACTCACTGAGCCACAGATGCCACACTATATTTAGCTTATTGAAGAACCACCAAATTGGGTTAGGCTCAGTGGCTCACACCTGTAATCCTAGTACTCTGGGAAGCTGAGGTGGTTGGATTGCCTGAGCTCATGGGTTCAAGACCAGCCTGAGCAAAGCCAGACCCTGTCTCTCCTGAAAATAGAAAAATTAGCCAGGTGTTGTGGCAGATGCCTATAGTCCCAACTACTCAGGAGGCTGAGGCAATAGGATCGCTTGAGCCCAAGAGTTTGAGGTTGCTGTAAGCTATGAAGCCCTGGCACTCAACCCCCCCCCCAAAAAAATGGAAGAACCACCAAATTGTTTTCTGAAACAGTTGCAGCATTTTTTATTCCTGCCAGCAATGTACCAAGGGTTCTGGTTCTATCACATCCTTGCCAATACTTATTATATCTGAGTTTTTGATTCTAGCCATCCTAGTGGACGTAAAGTGGTATCTCTAGTTGGGCGTGGTGGCTCACGCCTGTAATCCCAGCACTTGGGAGGCTGAGAACAGTAGATTGCCTAAGGTCCCAAGCTGGAGACGAGCCTGACCAAGAGTGAGACCCTGTCTCTAAAAAATAATCAGGCATTGTGGTGGGCACCTGTAGTCCCAGCTACTTGGAAAGCTGAGGCAAGAGAATCACTTAGGCCCAGGAGTTTGAGGTTGCTGTGAGCTGTGATGTCAAGGTACTCTACCGAGGGTGAAAAAGTGACACTCTGTCTCAAAAAAGAAAAAAAAAGGTGGTATTTCATTATAGTTATGATTTGCATTTCTCTAATAAATAATAATGTTGAGGATCTTTTCACGTGCTTAGTGGCTATTTGTATATCTTCTTTGGAGAAATTGCTATTCAAGGCTTGGCACCTATAGCTCACGTGGCTAGGGAGCCAGCCACATACACTGGAGCTGGTGGGCTCGAATCCAGCCTGGGCCTGCCAAACAACAACAACAACGATAACCAAAAAATAGCCAGGTGTCATGGCAGGTGCCTGTAGTCCCAGCTACCTGGGAGGCTGAGGCAAGAGGATCGCTCAAGTGCAAGACTTTGAGGTTGCTGTGAGTTGTGATGCCACAGCACTCTACCCAGGGTGACAGCTTGAGACTCTGTTTCAGAAAAAACAAAAGAAAAGAAATTGCTATTTAAGTCCTTTGTCTATATTAATTAGGTAATTTTTATATCTGTTGTTGAGTTATAATTTTTTTTTTTTGAGACAGAGTCTCACTATGTTGCCCTTGGTAGAGTGCCTTGGCATCACAGCTCACAGCAACCTCACACTCTTGGGCTTAAGTGATTCTCTTGCTTTAGTCTCCCAAGTAGCTGGGACTACAGGTGCCTGGCACAACACTGGCTGTTTTGTTGTTGTTGTTGTTGCTGTTGTTTTTGTTTTGAGACAGAGCCGCAAGCTATCCCCCTGAGTAGAGTACTGTGGCATCACAGCTCACAGCAACCTCCAACTCCTGGGCTCAAGTGAGTCTCTTGCCTCCGCCTCCCAAGTAGCTGGGACCACAGGCACCCGCCACAATGCCCGGCCATTTTTTGGTTGCAGCCATTATTGTTGTTTGGCGGCCCGGGCTGGGGATTCGAACCTGCCACCTTAGGTGTATGTGGCTGGCACCTTAGCAGCTTGAGCCACAGGCGCCGAGCCTGTTGTTTTTTTTTTGAGACAGAGCCTCAAGCTATCCCCCTGAGTAGAGTACTGTGGCATCACAGCTCACAGCAACCTCCAACTCCTGGGCTCAAGTGAGTCTCTTGCCTCCGCCTCCCAAGTAGCTGGGACCACAGATACCTGCCACAATGGCTATTTTGGGGGGTTGCAGCCATTATTGCTGTTTGGCGGGTCCGGGCTGGATTTGAACCCGCCACCTTAGGTGTATGTGGCTGGCGCCTTAGCCACTTGAGCCAACACTGGCTATTTTTTAGACACAAGGTCTGGCTCTTGCTCAGAACCTATGAGCTCAGGCAATCCACCCACCTCAGCCACTCAGAGTGCTAGGATTACAGGCTTGAGCAGCCTTGCCCAGCCTTAAAATAATTCTTTGTATGTTCTGAATACTACTAAATCCTTATTTCCTCCCATGCTCTGGGTTGCATTTTTATTCTTTCTTTTTTGTTTTTTAGAGACAAGAGGCTCACTCTTGCCCCAGGCTAGAGTCCCATGGGGTCATAGCTCACAGCAACCTCAAACTCCTGGGCTCAAGCAGTTCTCCTGCTTCAGGCTCCCAGGCCACTATACTTGGCTTTGTAGGTTGCTTTTTGACTTTCTTAATATTAATATCTTTGGGGGGGTTAATTTTTTTTTAAGGTGGGGTCTCATTCTGTTACCAGGGTTGGAGTGCAGTGGCATGTTCATTCATTTTTGAAGTTACATCATGTGAGGGAGGCAAATATACATGTTAGCTGGGCAACAGCGGCTTATGCCTGTAATGCCAGCACTTGGGAAGCCAAGGTGGGTGGATTGCCTAAGCTTACAGGTTTGAGACCAGCCTGTGCCAGAGTGAGACCCTATCTGTAAAAATAGCCAGGTGTTATGGCCAGCACCTGTAGTCCCAGCTACTTGGGAGGCTGAGGCAAAAGAATCACTTAAGCCCAGGAGTTTGGCTCGGCGCCTGTGGCTCAAGCGGCTAAGGGGCCAGCCACATACAC
>NW_003852551.1:4347030-4348269 GCF_000181295.1 Otolemur garnettii
AAAGTGCATGCTGCCGCTTTCGCTGAAGAGACGTGAGGTCTGAAACCGTGTTGCGCGATCATGGGTCAAAATACAATCCTAGCCACCATTTATTAAGCTGCTACTAACTGCCAGACACCGTGCTCCAAACATTTAAATATTAATGGTGATAGCCACCTTTCTTGAACACCAACTATCTTTCAGTCACTGAGCCTTAAAGTAAGGATAGTAACAATATAAATAATAACTACAGTTTATTGAGAACTTAGTCTGCACCAAGCCTTGCTAAAGGGCTTGCATGCGCTAGTTTTAACTCTCCCAACAGCCCCGTGAAAGTAAACTAGTGCTCTATTTTACACAGCAGGAAACTCAGGTTCAGAGAGGTGAAATAACTTGCCGGTGTTCTCACAGAGGAGGTTGAAACTGGAAACTTAAATTCCGATAACGGTTCCAAGTCCAGATTTTTTTGGAGGGTGGGGACACGGAAATCTTTTGGGAGTACGGAGGGGTTAGGAGAGGATAGTGGCAAGGGCAAGGGGCGGTTGCTCCACGGTTGGACCTCAGGGTCTGACCCTCGGAGTCAGGGAGGTTTAGAACCTCTGGGCGTGGAGAGGTGAGGGGGAGAAGGAGAGGAGACAAGAAAAAGTTGTTTTTCTCTGGAAATGTTAAGCTTCTGGGGCAGCCTATTGAGGTGTAAGTGGTCCTGGACAAGGAGCCTGGTCTCCATTTTGTGACCAACTTTCGGGGGACCTTGGGCAAATTCTTTCTCTGCGAGAGAGAGAGAGAGTACGCCAAAAACAACAGGATGTGCGTTTGGCCTATGAAGTCTTTGCTAGCAGTAGGGCGAATCTTTAACAACCACTCGATCTTTACTTAACTGTTGCCTGGCTTCTCTTCAAGACCTTCAGGCGGTGACTTGCTACCAGACAATCCCATAAACTCAAAACGGTTTAGGGCAGCCCTTTCCAGGTTCTCTCTCACAGAGCTGTAGCAGGATCTGGCCTGCAGGGGGGGGTCGAGGGCTCACTCAGCCAACAACAACAAAAAACTGGAACTAAGAAATTTGCCCAAAAGCATCTAGTAGGTTAGTTTTAACATTTTATTATTTATTTATTTTATTTTATTGAGACAGAGTTTCACTATGTCACCCTCGGTAGAGTGCTGTAGCATCACAGCTCACAGCAATCTCAAATTTGGGGCTTAAGCGATCCTCTTGCCTCAGCCTCCCAAGCAGCTGAGACCACAGGCACCCGCCACAAC
>NW_003852551.1:4348402-4350410 GCF_000181295.1 Otolemur garnettii
AACCTCAAACTCTTGAGCTAAGTGATTCTCTTGCCTCAGCCTCCCAAGTAGCTGGGACTATAGGCGCCAGCCACAATGCCTGGCTATTTTTCTTTTTGATTGCAGTTGTCATTGTTGCTTAACAGGCCCGGGCCGGGTTGAAACCCACCACCCTAGGTGTATATGGCCGGCGCCCTTGCTGATTGAGCTACAGGCGCCATCCAATATTGTATTTATTTAAAAGGGAGAACTTTCCCAAATCTTAAGGTTTCTGTTCAACACCAGCTCTCTCCATAGTGGCTCCTAGGGTTAGAGCTAATTTTAATTTCGTTTTTTTTTTCTTTTCCCCTTGCTTAAATGACAAGATCTTGCTCTGTCGCCCAGGATACAGTGCAGTGGTCAGATCATAGCTCACTGCAGCTTCTAACTGCTGGGCTAAATAAATCTTCCTTCCTCGGCCTCCAGAGTAGCTGGAACTACAGGCAAGCATCACCACCACACCTGGCTCAATTTTTTTTTTAAGACTCCAATATTCAAAATAAATTTCTTTCTTTTTTCCTTTTTTTTCTTTTTGGCTGTTATTGTCGTTGTTGAGGCAGAGTCTCACTCTGTCACCCTGGGTGGAGTGCCATGGTGATGTAGCACACAGCAACCTCAAACTCCTGAGTTTGAGCAATCCTCTTGCCTCAGCTTCTGGAGTAGCTGGGAATACAGGAGCCCACCACAATGCCCAGGTAGGTTTTTTTTGTTTTGTTTTTTCTATTTTTAGTAAAGACCAAGTCTTACTCTTGCGCAGGCTGATCTGAAACAGCTGAGCTTAGGCAATCTGCTTTCCTCTGCCTTCCAGAATGCTAGGATTACAGGTTTGAGCCACTGCCCTGGCTTATAAATTTCTTTTTAATAGATGGGGTCTTGCTATGTTGCCCAGGCCATTCTCTAACTCCTGGCTTCAAGTGATCTGAGCTTCTGGCATCAAGCAATTCTCAGGCCTCTGGTCTACCAAAGTGCTAGGATTACAGGCTGATTTATTTGTTTTGCAGATAAGGAAAAGATTCTAAGAGCTTAAAAAAATTCTATTTGGGTCATATGACTAAACACTAGCACCTGAGTTGCCAGACTCCTGGAAAGTGCTCTTAGGAGATAGTTGGCTCTGTTTCCAGGAATCTGTGGGTGTCCTGCTCCCTAATGTACAACTCCAGGGGACAATTTCAATTTTGATTGCGTAGCTTGACAGCTCAGAGTTTGTCAGCTCTCTGCAAGAAGGACTTCCCTCAGCACCTAGCATGATGCCTGCTAAATGAGTAATTGAATGAATGTGTGAATAAGCCTTGGGGTGGGTCTTCTTTATCAAACCAATTGGAGTGAGGCTTCTTTACTGAAACCTCCCCCCAGGTGGTAATTGTGTTCTGAGACTGGGGGATGGTAAAGTAAAATAAGAACTCAGAAAATAACCTCTGCGGTGGTAAATCACAGCCCCAGGAATGGTCCTAGTACAGTCATTAAAAAAAGTGATCCCAGAATTTGAGATTCAAAAATTAATTCAGGAAAAATGAATACAGAATAGATGAGAATTCCATTGGGTCATACATAATCTGGGAGAGGATCTAAGCTGAATAAATCTCAAAAACATTTCCTTCAAACTCAGTCAAGACGTATCCTTGAGCCTGGGACGTGATTGAAGAATTAAAATAGCTTCGGCCAATCAGTGGCCTCAACATTGCTGATGCAAGAGTAGAGAGTATGGCAACAGAAGATCTTTACTAAACCAAAAATACAAGGCATGGGGGAGGGGAGGGATGTGCCCAGGCAGTGGCACCCTGCCATACCCCACTGGGCTGGTATCTTCAGCACTGAATTTCCAAAGCTAAGCACAGTGCCTGGTACACACTAAATAGTAAATAAATATTTACTGGCTTGGCACCTGTGGCTCAAGCGGCTAAGGCGCCAGCCACATACACCTAAGGTAGTGGGTTCGAATCCAGTCCGGGCCCGCCAAACAACAATAATGGCTGCAACCAAAAAATAGCCG
>NW_003852551.1:4350637-4351922 GCF_000181295.1 Otolemur garnettii
GAGAAAGAGGGAGAGAAGGAGGAAGGAAGGAAGGAAGGAAAGAGAGAAAGAGGGAGGGAAGGAGGAAGGAAGGAAGGAAGGAAGGAAGGAAGGAATTACTGAGTGAAAGAGGGAGGGAAGGAGCTGGAGTCCTGACCAACAGATTTGCTCTGAGTAGAGCCAGTTCAGTGATCTATCTTTTCACTTGTTCCTTTTGCTCAGATTCCAGCTGGCCTAGCCATATTTGCCTGATAACGTGGCTTTCCACCGAGGGTGTCCCGCAAAAGAGGGATGTGTTGGGCCATCAGTTACAGGCCACTTGACAGTTACATTTCTCACTCCCAATTAAGCTTCAGTTCTTTTTGCCAGCCTGCTTCTTACGCATTCCCATCCTCTTGTCACAGGTGTGGTGGAGTTTCTGCATTGGCGACATTCCTGACTGGGTTTGAATCCTTACTCAGCATATTAGTAAGCTATCTCATCTTGGCCCATATACTTCTTGAGCCTCAGTTTTCTCATCACTCACACGGAGACATCATAGCCTGCTTCACAAGGTTGTGGTGAGAGTTGCATGAGACATTGGGTGTATCCTGGACCCTTGCTGGAGTTCAGTAAATGTTAGTGCCTGTGCCTCTTCCCTCCATTTCTTTCTTGGAGACTGGTTCACAAAAGATCATCTAATTGGTAATATCAGTATTTTTTGCCTTTCCTCCTCAAACTCTTCCTCCTTACTAACTTTGTAAGTAGCTTTGGGAATGCTTTGGTCACTTGAAGAGTCTAAAGGGTTGTTCTACAAAGTAACTCATATTCATTCATTCAAAAGTATTTATAGGCATACTTTGTTTTATTGCACTACAGAGATACTGCATTTTTTTTTTTATTATACATTGAAGGTTTGTGGCAACCCTGTATCAGGCAGGTCTATCACTGCCATTTTTCCAAAGGCATGAGCTCACTTCATGTATCCATGCCACATTTTGGTAATTCTAGCAGTATCTCAAATTCTTCCTTATTATTACATCTGTTATGATGATCTGTGATCAGTGACTGTTCATGTTACTATTGCAATTGTTTTGAGGTACCCCAAATTACACCCACATAAAACGAATAAATATTTTGTGTTATAACTGCTTCACCAACCTGCCATCCTTCCCCCCCCCCACAAAACCTCCCTATCCCCTGAGACATGATATTGAAATTAGGCCAATTCCGGCTAAGGCGCCAGCCACATACACCTAAGGTGGCGGGTTCAAATCCCCAGCCCGGACCCGCCAAACAACAATGATGGCTGCAACCAAAAAATAGC
>NW_003852551.1:4355272-4358016 GCF_000181295.1 Otolemur garnettii
TGCAGCCGTCATTGTTGTTTGGCGGGTCCGGGCTGGGGATTCGAACCTGCCACCTTAGGTGTACGTGGCTGGCGCCTTAGCTGGTTGAGCTATAGGCACCGAGCCAAAAGTGGTTTCTTGAGATAGAATCTCCTCCTGGTAAATACAGCTAAAATGACAACAAAGGATTTAAAATATTATATGAACTTCCTTGATAGAGCAGCCGCAAAGTTTGAAATATTTTAAGCCCATTCCTGAGACCTGTTAAAAGTAGAATCTTTTTTCTCCTATTTTGAAAGAAGCTCTGTAAGTAAAACCCTATCAAATGCATTGCATTCCACAGAGAAATCTTTCACAAAAGGAAGTCAACAGATGCAGCCAATTCATTGTTGTCTTATTTTAAGAAATTGCCTGAGCTACTCCAATTTTTAACAATAACTATCATCATCATCAATCAATATTGATCAAGATGAAGGCAAAGACCCTTCACCAGGGAAAAGATTACTTCACCCTAAAGCCTCAGATGAACATTAGCATTTTTAGCAATAAAGCTTTTTTTTTTTAAAGAGACAGAGTCTCACTATATTGCCTTTGGTAGAGTGCCATGGTGTCACAGCTCACAACAACCTCCAACTCCTGGGCTTAGGCGATTCTCTTGCCTCAGCCTCCCAAGTAGCTGGGGCTACAGGCACCTGCTGCAACGCCTGGCTATTTTTTTGTTGCAATTTGGCTGGGGCTGAGTTTGAACCTGCCTCCCTTGGTATATGGGGCTGGCACCCTACTCACTGAGCCACAAGCGCCACCTTTTTTTTTTTTTTTGAGACAGAGTTTCATTTTGTCGCCCTCGGTAGAGTGCTGCAGCATCATAGCTTACAGCAACCTTAAACTCTTGGGCTCAAGTGGTTCTCTTGCCTCTGCCTCCCAAGTAGCTGGGACTATAGGCACCAGCCACAACGCCCAACTACTTTTAGGGACAAGGTCTTGCTCTTGCTCCTGCTGATCTCAAACATGTAAGCTCAGACAGTCCACCTGTCTCAGCTTCCCAGAGTGCTAGTATTATAGGTGTAAGCTACTGCGCCCAGCCAGCAAGAAAGTATTTTTAAATTAAGGTATATACATTATGGGGTTTTTTGCACAATGCTATTTCACACTTAATAGACTACACTATAGTACAAGCAAAACTTAAATGCTGGGAAAACCAAATAATTTGTGTTACTTCCTTTATTGTGACATTTACTTTATCAGCATGATCTGTAATAGAACTGGTGATATCCCAAAGGCATGCCTGTATACTAGCAGGGGATAAAAAGACCACTTATAGGGCCAGGCATGGTGGAGGCAGGAGGATCCCTTGAGCTCAGGAGTTGGAGACAAACCTGAGCAAGATGAAGATCCCCTCCAACTCAGGGAGCTGAGGCAGGAGGATGGCTTGAACCCAGGAGTTTGAGGTTGCTGTGATGGAGACCAACAGACACCATGGAACTGAAGCCTGGGAGACTCTGTCTCAAAAAAAAAACAAACAAACAGTGGTAACACAGTTTCTGCTTTAAATTTAAGTTTCCTCATTTTGTATAAGTGGTAAATGACATACTCCATTATTGGGTGGAGGGAAGGGGTAAGGTCTCATAAACGTGACATTGATTCTGCATCAAGTTTGGAGACCGAGGTAAAAAGAGGTAGAAAGAATGTGTTTAAGATGTTGAGAAGTAGGTGAGATTGCTTTCAACTGAGCTGAAGGAGCTTTCTTTCAACTGAGCTTTCTTTCTTCCTTTTTTTTTTTGAGACAGTCTCAAGCTGTTGCCTTGGGTAGAGTGCTCTGGCATCATAGCTCACAGCAACCTCAAACTCTTGGGCTCAAGTGATCCTCCTGCCTCAGTTTTTCTATGTTTAGTAGAGATGGAGTCTGGCTTTTGCTCAGGCTCGTCTTGAACTTGTGAGCTCAAGCAATCTACCTGCCTCAGCTTCCCAGAGAGCTGGAATTACAGGCATGAGCCACAGTCAGAAGCAAGGCTTTTGGAAGGAGTCGGATCACAAACAGGAAGGAAGGCATTGAATGTTGGATACAGTTTCAATGGGCAGAGATTTGTAACAGGAGTACTTAAAAAAAGTGCAAAGGCCAAACAGGGAACATGGGTGTGGCAGATGATAAGAAAAAAAGGTTAACTTGAGGCACATTTTGGCAAGCCTGGAATGTCAATATAGGGGCTTAATCTTTATTCTGTATGAAATACCAGTGAAGCTTTTTTGAGCTGGACATTGACATTACAGAGTAAATTTCCTAAATAAAAACTGAATGGGGAGGGGCCTGTGGCTCAGTGGGTAGGGCGCTGGCCCCATATATCAAGGGTGGCAGGTTCAAATGCAGCCCTGGCCAAACTGCAACAAAGAAATAGCTGGGTGTTGTGGCAGGCGCCAGTAGTCCCAACTACTCGGGCGGCTGAGGCAAAAGAATCGCCTAAGCCCAGGAGTTGGAGGTTGCTGTGAGCTGTGTAACACCACAACATTCTACCCAGGGTGATAAAGTAAGACTGTCTCTACAAAAAAAAAAACTGAATTGGACATAGGACAGTTTAGAAGGAAATTTGATGCAATGAAAGATTCAATGACCAAGGGCATATTATTGGCAGGAAATCGTGCTAGGTGGCATTTGACAAGAGACAAAAATGTCAAGATGGGGACCCTGCCCTCAAGGAATTTATAATCGGCGCGGTGCCTGTGGCTCAAGCGGCTAAGGTGCCGGCCACATACACCTAAGGTGGCGGGTT
>NW_003852551.1:4358167-4374109 GCF_000181295.1 Otolemur garnettii
GAGCCCAGGAGTTGGAGGTTGCTGTGAGCGTGATGCCAAGGCACTCTACCCAGGGGGATAGCTTGAGGCTCCGTCTCAAAAAAAAAAAAAAAAGGAATTTATAATCAAAAGGGTCAAATAAGACATGTACACAAAAATCACAATACAATGTAGAATATCATAAGTGTTAAAACAGAGACCTAGCCCTAGAGCCTTGAGAGCTCAGGAGTGAAATTAATGTTCTTTTCTCAAGAAGCTGGAGGCAGAAGATCAAGTCAGAGTCTGATCTTTGGGATCATAAGCCCAGATTCGGTTTCAGAGGTGACCTTGGGGGTTTGGTCCATCCCTACCCCCTGACAGGATTCCACATCTTGAATAAACAATGACTTTGAAATGGAAACAAAGGCCAGGAACAGTGGCTCACTCCTGTAATCCAAACACTCTGGGAGGCCAAGGAGAGAGGGTCCCTTGAGCTCAGGAGTTCAAGACCAGCCTGAGCAAGAACGAGACCCCATCCGTTCTAAAGATAGAAAAATTAGGTGAGTGTTGTTGTAGTGGGCACCTATAGTCCCAGCTACTCAGGAGGCTGAGGCAGGAGGATTACTTGAGCCGGAGAGTTTGAGGTTCGTGTGAGCTTGGCTGATGCCATAGCATTCTAGCTTGGGCAACAGAATGAGACTCTGTCTAAAAAAAAAAAAAAAGCAACAAAATAAGGACCTGTGAGGGAAAACTGTGAAGGAAACTAACAGATAAATTCCACTTTGAGGTGCAGATAGAGGTAACTTCCTGGCAAAAGGAGAGTTGAAGGCTAGGAACTGGGTGAGATCAGAGAGAGCATGCCTGGAGAGAAAAGGGATACAGAAACTAGGAAAGCACCCACGTTTTAGGGAGTGGGTGGAAAAAGAGGAGTCAGAGAAGGAGTGGCTAGAGGCAGAGGTGAGAATAGACTGAGCAGAACACCTTGTTACAAAGTTTCGAGGAGGGTGGCAAGGCGCCTCTAGTCCAAAGGAGCAGAAGGGGAAGAAACTGCAGCAACTGGGATTGAGGTTAGACATCAGGTAACCAATGAGATTTCAAGGAATGAAGCCTTTTCCAGAGACTCCACAAATAAGGCGAATTATCCATGTTTGGCACACTTGAAAGTAGACTCCTCCCCAAAGCCAGGGTTGTGTACTCTAACTTTCAGAGTTCACCTCTGTAATTAGCACCACTGGATACGCAGGTACCCAATCTCTCCTAAACCCTAACCAGTCCCTCCAGGAACTGAAAAGATGAAGAATTCATTTGGGAGAGATTTCACACCCAGCTTTCTGGCCCAGCCCGGTAAAGTCCCCTTTTATCACGCAGACCTAATGACTCTCTGAGCTGTCACTGTTTTCTGGTATTGCCTGCGATCTGACTAAACCCTCTTGCAAAAGTTTGCAGCATTTGTCCAAGGCCGACTACAGCTCCCAGAGTTCCCGGGCACTTCCCGGAGCCGATTGGCGGACCTGTTGGCTCCAGAGGGAGGTGTCGTCCCCTCCTCCCCGGGAAACAGACATCTGATTGGCTGCGCCGAGGGCTTTGTGTCCCCGCCCTCCCCCGGGGACCGCAGCGGGCTGAGGGGCTCTGCCAGTGTCAGAGCCCGGCGAGCGCTGGCAGTTCCGCGGCGGGGATGCTGAGGAGCGCTGGGTCCGCGAGCAGCTCTGGCCACTGCGGACTTCCGAGGCCGTGAAAACCCCTGCGCCGCGGCCAATCCCAGGTCCCCAAGGCCATTCACCGTTCCAGAAGCTAGACTGGGGGAAGAGTCCAGCACAGCAGCGGCCGTTCTGCGATTTCAGAGGGTTCTGGAACCCCGAGAGACACCCTGGGGTTCTAGAACCTCCCCAGCGGCTCCCAGTCCCGGCTTCCTGCGTGCGTCCGTCCAGAACCCCCTCCGGTGCACGGGTCGTCGGCGAGCCGCGGCTGGGTCCTGGCGCACAAGATGATCGTTGCGGACTCTGAGTGCCGCGCGGAGCTCAAGGGCTACCTGCCGTTCGCCCCGGGAGGCGTCGGCGGCCAGGGGCCAGGAGAGGTAAGCAGCGGCGGAGCGACGCCACTCTCCCTTTGAACCCCGAGCCGCTTCTTAGCTTCAAGCTGTCCCGAGCCTAGTCTGTGCGCCCCCCCTCCCTCCCCCGGGCTCTGGGAGAGGGAATGGAGCGCGTAACCCAGGACTGGGGTTGCATCAACTGACAGCCTCGGCCATCTCCACCCCTCCCCCTCCCCTCGGGGCAATGGAGCTCTCCTGGCTCCTTCGGACTCCTGGCCAATGAGGGGTAGCCTTTTCGAAGCTCAGGGTTTAGGCTCCTGTTGAGAGCGTCTTCAAGTCCAGGCAAATCCCGGCCAGAGCTGCCCGACCACTCCTCCTCCCCGCCCCCTTCCGCAGATTCCCTTCCTCTTAGCGGGGGCCCGCAGGCAGAGGACTCTTTCTAGGATGCGTCCCGGCTCCTATCCCCCGGCGCGGGGAATGGGCTACCTGGACTGGCCAGTGAGAGTCGACCTTGTCTCCATCCAACCCAACTACACCCCTGATTTGGAAGGGGGACGCGGATGTTCTGGGGGCTTGGCAGGCCGCCCGGGACTCTGCGGTTACTGTCAACACTGTGGGTAGAGGGGACAACCCCAGTCACGTATTAGGCTGTGCCCTACTAAGTAAGTGGTCTAAGGTCCCAGAAGTTCGTTTCACAGGAAGTCCCCACGGCAGAGCCCGGAGAGGCTTTGCATGGAGAGGCTTTGCGCTGGGCCCTGGAATAAGGCTGGACCTAAACTAAAAATTTGCGCGCACACCTCCCTCTCCCAGCCAGCAGTGATAATGGATAGTTTATCATTTATTTAGTACTTAGCACCTGGCCAGGGTTGAGTTTCGGCTTTTCCCTAAGTCCTCAGGACAAAACCAGCAAAATACAAGCTATATTATAGCCCCATTTTACTGGATGAAAAAATGGAGGTCCAGGAAGTACTTAGAGGTTTTCTTCACCAGCCCCACCAGGTAGCTCATTCTTTGGCCTGGGTGGGTATCTCTAGGATTATGGGGAGTGTTTGGTACTGCAGAGAGTTTTGCTTGTTTTTAGGACTGGAGCATGGCGGTGTTCTAGTACCAAGCTGGGTGACCTCTGGAAAATTTCTGCTTGGTTTCTGGGGGTCCTACCTCCAGGTTGCATGGTTTGTGTCCTGGATTTTGTTTTTCTTTTCTTTTTTTTGAGACAGAGCCTCAAGCTATCCCCTTGGGTTAGAGTGCTGTGACTTCACAGCTCACAGCAACCTCCAACTCCTGAGCTCAAGCGAGTCTCCTGCCTCTGCCTCCCAAGTAGCTGGGACCACAGGTGCCCGTCCATAACGCCTGGCTATTTTTTGGTTGCAGCCGTCATTGTTGTTTGGCAGGTCCGGGCTGGATTCGAACCCGCCACCTTAAGTGTATGTGGCTGGCGCCTTAGCCACTTGAGCCACAGGCGCCGAGCCGGTCCTGGATTTTCTATTAGCTTGTTTTACTCTTACCCACCATGTTCAGGAGCCGGATGTGGAGGAATGACCCTCAATCCTGTCACTTCTCTGCTATGTGACTTTGACTAAGACACTTTACAGAGTGTTTCTCTTTAAAAATGGTAATAATGTTACCATTGAGAGCACCTGGGTGCTAGAGCAAGCCAGCTCTAGGTTCATGCCCCAGCCTTTGGCTAACTTACTGTGTGGCCTTAGCCTAGACCCTGGTGATCACTTCTCTCTTCCCCAGTTTTTATAAGTGTCTCCTAGGACTATTTGGGAGAATTAACTCAGAATTCAAGCAAAGGCTAAATTTGGCACAGTCAGTGCCTAGCGCATAGTAATGGCATCAGACATTTGAGCTGTTATAAAATGTGGCCAAGGTACACATTTCTCTTAACCTGGAGTGTCCCACTCCAGGAACGTCTAAGCCTATTCCTGCCTGTCTGCCTGAGGTGAGAGTTGGTACATCCCTCTCCAGGGCAACACCTGGGAAGTGGTCTAGGGAGAAAATAGTGTCTCAGGTGGTTTAGGCAGGCTTCGAGGCCTTTAGACAGAAGCTCGGTTTGATCCATGGGGAAAACTGGTGAGGTCTGGAATATTTCTATGTGTTCTTTTTTGAGAAAAGTGGACTTTGGGAAGATATCTGGTCTAAGTGGGTCCTTAGAAGATAGTATGGTACTGATTTTATAGAGCCTGGTGCCCAAGGCCCCTCAGCTCCCTGTTATTTCACTACCCACCCCTTTTCAGGGCAGCTGGGGCCCTCAAATGTGTATATTTCCGGAAAGTTTCGAGGACTTTACACTAGTTAGTGCTGCCCTAACTACTGTAAAGTTAGGGAAGCCCTTCCTCCCCAGGCAAGTCCCCTTGTATATCCTTTTCCAGTCCTCCTCCACTGTTGGAGCTTTAGTCCCATTGTGTGAAACAGTTGTGTAATTAGGTGTTTCTTGTCTGTCTCCCTTGTTGGACTCAATACACCTTGCTGGTCTCCTCCCAGCACTGTTCTTTGTACCTATAACTATTTGCCTCTTGTTGGTGTAGGTGATCCTTGTGAACTGCTCAATCTTTGGAGTCAGATTTGAGTTGTGCCTATCTGGGAGAAGACTTTTCTGAGCCTCAGAGACCTGTCTCTAAACAAGGGATAGATAACGAGACTTAGTTCCCTCTGGGTGGTTGTGAGGAATCAGATCAGATGTAAAGCACTTAGCCTGGTGCCCAGTTCATCACAGGAAGACAAGTATAAGGCACACCCCCTCCCCCCCCAAGAGGGTTAGAGGAGCTGCATAGGCCATATCACTGGGCCTTCCTCTAAGGTGTAAACTCAGGCAGATTTCTAAGTTCAGCGCTGGGGTGGGGGGTGATAGCGTCTGCCCCCTCCTGGCAGCAGAGTGAGCCCTGGGGCTCTCAAGCTCTAGATAAGGTATCAAGAATAAAGACTGGGGCTGGGCTTGGTGCCTGTGGCTCAAGCGGCTAAGGCGCCAGCCACATACACCTGAGCTGGCGGGTTCGAATCCAGCCTGACCCGCCAAACAACAACAGCTGCAACCAAAAAATAGCCAGGCGTTGTGGCAGGCACCTGCAGTCCCAGCTACTTGGAAGGCGGAGGCAGGACACTGGGAGGCAGGACACTCGCTTGAGCCCAGGTGTTAGAGGTTGCTGTGAGCTGTGATGCCACAACACTCTACCCAGGGTGGCAGCTTGAGGCTCTGTCTCAAAAAAAAAAAAAAAAAAAGACTGGGGCTGGCATTCTTCCCTTCTTTCTTTGGGATGCCGCACCCATTCTCTCTCTTACTCCTTTTCTCTCCCCAACCCCATATTCCCTTTTCTCTCTCATCTCTTCCCTCTACTCTTGTCCTTCTCTCTAATATAAAATAAACTTCTACTTTTACATTTAAGAAAAAAGAATAAAGGCTGAACTGAGGCAGGAGGATCACTTGAGCCCAGAGTTTGAGGCTGCAAGGAGCTACAATCTTACCTCTACATTCTGGCATGGGTGAAAGGGTGAGACCCCATCGCTAAATGAATAAATAAATGCTGGGGCTTCTCTAAGAGGTCATTGTGAGAAGTGGCTCACAATGCAAGCCAGAGTGAATTGGGTTCAAATCTCAGATTGGACACTTAGTCTTGTGTGCAAAATAGAGCCCCCCACCCCCAAATGGGTGAAAATTAAATGGAACCTGTGTGCAGGCTCAGCGCCTGTAGCTCAGTGGCTAGAGGGCCAGCCACATACACCAAAGCTGGCAGGTTTGAATCCAGTCTGGGCCTGCCAAACAACAATGACAACTACAACCAAAAAAAAAAAAAAATAGGCAGGTGTTGCAGCAGGTGCCTGTAGTCCCAGCTACTTGGCAGGCTGAGGCAAGAGAATTGCTTAAGCCCAAGAGTTGAAGGTTGCTGTGAGCTGTGGAGCCATGGCACTCTACTGAGGGTGACAAAATGAGGCTCAGTCTCAAAAAAGAAAAAGAAAAACAATCTGTGTGCAATTACCTGAGCTAATATAAAAACATGTAGCAAGTCCTTAAATTAGCCAAGCACTGAGATCTAAGGCCACTACCATCTTTACAACTTGCCTGAAGACCTTCCTGTTGAGTGGCCACCCAGCAGGTTGTCTGACTTCAGTGTTCCTGGTGGCCCTATAGGAATAGTTACCTTTGGTTCTCCCTCTGACCCACACTAGGTGACCTGCCCCTTCTGGGTTTCCCTTTCTTTTATCTGCTAAGTGGGACTGGAATCGAGCCTTCATCAGGCATGCTGAACCTGTGCTATCCAAGATGGCAGCCCTTAGCCATATGTGGCTATTTACATTTAGATAAATGGAAATTAAATAAAATGAAAAATTCATTTTTTTATTTTGTTGCATTAGTCACATTTCAAATGCTCAGCAACAGTGATGAGGGACTCCCATATTTTCTGGACAGTGCAGTGATAAAGCATTCCATCATAGCAAAAAATGCTGTGCCAAACACTGGAGTAGCAACAAGGAACTAGGTTCAGTGTGTTCTCTCAAGGTGAGAAACAGTGTGACAGGTGCTGTGGTTGTGGACAGAAAGTGCTTTTACTCCTGGTGAGCCTCAGGTGCAAACACCTGGAGATTAGTGAAACCTTGAGAAATGTAGAGGGTGGAGAATCTTTTCTGCACTTGCAGGGTTTATATCCCTGAGCTCTCTTTCTTCCTTCCCAGCTAAGCACCCAGAAGTGAGCTCTGAGCTTTAGACCTCATCCATAAAATGAGGCCCCTAGTAGTAGCCTTTACCTTAAAGTCTAGCTAGTGTATGTGAAGTCAGTGCTTAGCCAGCGGTAACCAGTGTGGTTACAAACCATTGTGGCTTTTGACTCCCCATGCCAGGGAATGGGGAGAGAGCTGATTTGGAGATATCATCTCTAGGCAATAGAACCTTGCCTTGCCTGCTTCCCCTGAACTTCCCCTGCAGTCAAAGTCAGAGAGGCATTTGGGGCCTTGGAGCCATGAATCAAATCTACTTGATCTTGCCTTCAGGGCTTTATACTGTTCCCTCTGGCTGGAATGCTGGTCCCCCTAGAGCAGTGGTTCTCAACCTTCCTAATGCCTTTAATACAGTTCCTGTGGGTCAAGACCCACAGGTTGAGAACCGCTGCCCCAGAGTCTTTTACAGGCCCTCTTGCCTTCTCATCATTTAGATAATCAGTTCAAAGGCCACCTCCTCAGTGGCTTTTCCTGTTTTCTTACTCTAAAATAATGCATACTGTTCCACCCGTTGTATATTCATTGCTTTATTTCACTCACCTTACAGAATCTATGATATGAAATCCTATTCATTTGTTTGTCTTTTGCCATTAGATCCAGAATTGTATCAAGGCCAAGACTTTGCCTTTTCACTGCTGTGTTCTTGCTGGCTGTAATAGACTGTCATCAAAAGCATTTGTTGATCATACATAAGTGAGATTGACAGTAAAAAAAAAAAAAATTCTTTTTTAATTTGTTGAATGAACAAATTAATCCTCTTTCCACCTGAAAAGCACTTAGCGCAGTGCCTTATGCTTGAGAAAGTGATAAATAAATGATGCAAACAATGGTCCTCACCCTGGCTGTATATTATGCTGGGGCCCCACCCTAGACAATTAAATTAAAATTGCTAAAGGTAAGACCTTGACATTAATATATATATTTTTAATTGAAATGGGGTCTTGAGTTTCCCAGGCTAGTCTCCTGTCTTACCACCTGGCTTCAGTATTTTTTTTTTTTTTTTTTTTGAGACAGAGTCTTGCTTTGTTTCCCCCCTGACATCATAGCTCATAGCAACCTCAAACTTTTGGGCTCAAACAATCCTCTTGCCTCAACTTCCCGAGTAGCTGGGACTACAGGTGCCTGCCACAATGCCCAGCTATATTTTGGAAATGGGGTCTTACTCTTGCTCAGGGTGGTCTCGTACTCCTGAGCTCAAGAGATCCACCCACCTTGGCCTCCCAGAGTGCTAGGATTACAGACATGAGCCACCACACCCAACCTGGCTTCAATATTTTTAAAAAAGCTCCTGCCACTGCACTCCAGCCTAGGTGTCAGGGCAAGACCCTCTCCCCATAAAAAGTAAATAAATAAAATAGTCTCAAAGAGATTCTAATATACTGGCTTGGTTGAGAAGCTCTTGTTTGAAATAACAATGAGGTTAATGATAGCTTGCTTTTATTAAGTGCTAATTGTGATGGAAATACTGTGGTAAGTTGTATGATATTAGCTCATTAAATCCTCATGACTACCTAGTGAAAACAGGTCCTGTTATCCCCATTATTTGGTAAGAAAACTGAGGCTTATATAGCTAATAGATAGTTGGTAGAGCTGTCAGTTGCACCCAGACAGTTTGTGTCAGGATCCCCGATCTTTTAACTGTACATTATTATTATTATTGCTGGAAAATGATGGATCTAGACTGCTCCCTTAAGGACCTACAGCTATCAGCTCCTGGGTCAGATTTTGCAGTGAGCAGTGATTCTTGTTCCTCCCCTGCACCTCTGGTGGGCCCTCTCTGCCCTCCCCTCCCAGTTCTGCCCTGCCCTACTCCTGCTGTAGTTTTCTGTCTGTCCTCAGGTCCCCTGTGGGGGAGGCCCACTTTGTGGAGTCAGCAATCCTTATCTCCCAGACTGAGCTATTGGGCTTTTTCTCTTTGGTGAGGGAGGAGGAAGCTGACAAGGGAGTCCATGGAGATTGTGGTGGTTACTACGCTGAACTTGGACCAGCCTGGCTGGTAGCTCCCAGAAGTATAGGCAGAGAGGGACCTGAACAGCTCAGCTGCCTTTTGAGAGGTTCGGTACTGAAAATGAGAGGTTATTCCAAGTCATGAGTGGAGTCCAGGTTCTGTGTGGGCAACGTGGCCTTTATTCACTCGGGTGCTAGTGGCCTGAGATCAAAAAAGAAGTCAGCACGTGGTTTAAGGCGGGGTGGGAATATAAGGGTTTGGGAAGTAGAGATTGGCTCACTCATTCCTTCCTGGGCGGGACTTGTGCTTTCTTTCTGTGTCCCTGCCCTCCCTTCTATTTGGGCGGGTCCCTACATTCAGTCCTATCACCTTCTTTGTCCAGGATTAAGGCCCAAAACATCTAGGTAACTTTCCCAGAGCTCCATAGCCAGTTAATGACAGAATTGGTATACCCAGTTGGTACCCCTGAGACTTCCAGGTCCCATAGCTCCTTCCTTTCTTTGCAGTCTTCCAGGGTCCCAGAGGTCTGCCTCCTTCAGGGCGCTATGGCTATCTGAGAAGGAAGGTTCAATTATAGATTTTAGCCCCTGGATAGCTGGGGACTGATATTAATCTAGAACTTAATGGAGAGGGGAGAACTGGGGGACCCCTGCCTCTTCCCAGTGACAGCATGACTCTGATTTGGGTAAACTGTATCTAAGGTGAATGCTGAGAGCCTCCCCAAACCGAAATTAATGAATAAATAAAACAGCCTCCCTGAAATTCATCTCTAGGACTAGAAGTAGCATATTTAGTGAGTACATGATTCTGGTGGTTTCTTCTGTGTGTGTGTGTGTGTGTGTGTGTGTGTGTATGTTTAAAAGAGGAAGGGATTTATTTTTTAAGATTCTGATGGTTTCTAAAGATGCTCAGACATACACGTTAGAATAATCATCACCATCACCTTGTACACCTGCTCTGATTCCCTCCGTGCCCTTCTGCAGTCTCTACTTTTCTTCTATTTCTTTTTTTTTTTCCCTTGAGATAGAGTCCCACTTCCTTGCCCTGGGATTAAGTGTTGTGGCATCATTGTATCTCACAGCAACCTCAAACTCCTGGGTTCAAATGATCCTTCTGCCTCAGCCTCCAGTGTAACTGGGACTACAGGTGCCCACCACAATGCCTGGTGAATTTTTCTACTTTTAGTAGAGACAGGGTCTCACTCTTGCTCAGGGTGGTCTTGCCCTCATGAGCTCAAGCAATCCACCTACCTTGGCCTCCCAGAATGCTAGGATTATAGGTGTGAGCTGCATTCTCTATTTTCATTCATAGACTAGTATGAGTGACACAGCCCTGCCTTCCATAAAATGCGATCTGGTAGTAGAAAGACATAAAACAGATAATAAGCACTGGGTGTGGTGGCTTATGTCTGTAATCCCAACACTTCGGGAAGCTGAGGCAGAAGGATTGCTTGAGCCCAGGAATTCAAGGCTGCAGTGAGCTAGAACTGTGCCACTGCACTTTTAGCCTGGGTGACAGTGAGACTCTGTCTCTAAAAAACAAATGATCAAAACCCAGGCATTAAAAGATAGCATTTTGGGTGGCACCTGTGGCTCAAAGGAGTAGGGCACCGGCCCCATATATCGGACATGGCAGGTTCAAACCTAGCCCTGGCCAAAAAAAAAAAAAAAAAGAAAAAGCATTTTTAGAGGCAACAGCCCTGGTAATTGTGGGGTCATAGATAAGCATCATAAAAAAGTTCCTAGACCTTGAAGGATAGTAAGAGTTACCTTTGCTGACTTGACACCTGTAGCACTGAGAGGAGGTGCTAAGGGCAAGAGAACTGCTTAAGCTCAAGAGTTTTGGCTCGGTGCCTGTGGCTCAAGCAGCTAAGGTGCCAGCCACAAACACCTGAGCTGGTGGGTTCGAATCCAGCCCAGGCCTGCCAAACAACAATGACGGCTGCAACCAAAAAATAGTCAGGCGTTGAGGTGGGTACCTGTAGTCCCAGCTACTTGGGAGGCTGAGGTAAAAGAATCGCTCAAGCCCAAGAGTTGGAGGTTGCTGTGAGCTGTGACGTAACAGAACTCTACTCTTCACACTTGTCTCAAAAAAAAAAATAGAGCTTTGCAAAATAAGTGTCCAGTGTCCAGTGGGAGGGCAGTGGGACTAATTTATCTGGAAGGCCATGGGAGGAGGAGGTAGGATTTTAGGCCAGTTGATCAAGTTTACATTTCAGAAAGTTAATCTGGCTTCTGGATGGACAGGAGAGGACAGAGCAGTGGAGACAAGGAGACAATTGGTGAGGCGGTGGTCCAGATAAGAGATAGTAGCAGTTAGTCTATGAAGTAGTGGTGGGAAGAGGATAAGAAGGCTTCTGAGATACTTGGTTACCTGGTTGCAAGATACAAACAATGGAAGGCTTTTTTTTTTTTTTTAAATTGAAACAGAGTCTCACTTTGTCGCCCTCTGTGGAGTGCTGTAGCATCATAGCTCACAGCAACCTCAAACTCTTGGGCTCAAGCGAGTCTCTTGCCTCAGGCTTCCTGGTAGCTGGGACTATAGGCACCTGCCACAATGCCCGGCTATTTTTCTTTTTGTTTAGCAGGCCTGGGCCAGGTTTGAACCTATCAGCCCTGGTGCACGTGGCTGCCTCCCTAACTGTTGAGCTATGGATACCCAGCCGGGAGGCTTCTTATACGAATTCCCTGGGGTTGCTAAGAAGGCGGTCTCCTGGAGATATGCAACATGATACCCATATATATCCCCCATCCAAGCAATCCTGGGTCTCGTGGGTCCCTGCACAGTTTCTGAAGAATGCAACCTAGAATGAATCTTCTTCCTTATTTACCCTTGTGCCACCTGCCACTTTCCAAGTAGGTGTACATTTTCCACTTGGCTCCTCTGTGCAGGGTATACCAGAAGGGTGGTTTTAAAAGCTCACTGTAGCCCCTCTGTAGGGTAGAGGGAGGCAGCAAAAGAGATAACCATCCTTTTTATTCTTCCCACTACCACCCACTAACCTTGATATGTTCCTCCCAGGAGCAGAGAGAGAGCCGGGCTCGGCGAAGTCCTCGAGGACCCAGTGCCTTCATCCCAGTGGAGGAGGTACGTTTGGAAGGGGTAAGGAATCTTTGGTGCCTGGGAAGAAAGGACATGGGATATTGGTTGGGGTGGGGGGTAGTTTCAGTTTCTTAAATTGAAACTTTGACACTACCATTTCAGTTTCCTGATTCATTTAATCCATAAAACAGCTCTGTGAAGCAGGTACTGTGAAGCCCATTTTACTGGGAAGAAATAGGCTCGAAGAGATAAAGTACTAATAATACAGCCAGGTAATGGCCAAACTTTTGATTGCCAGATCAGTGTCTGTTTTTCCTGAATAAGACAGAACTATCTATATTTCTTTTCACCCCTGACTGTGTATATATCACAACAAAAATATTTTTTGCTTCAACAGTAATAGATGTTTATTACTATTACTATTACTATTTTAAAACAGTCAAATTTAGCAGTAGGTAATGTTAATAAGCTCTGATAACCCACTACCATTAGACCAGCCAATATAGGTTTATCACTAAAAAAAAAAAATTTCCAGGCCAGAAATGGTGGCTTATACCTGTAATCCTAGCACTATGAGAGGCCAAGGCAGAAGGATCACTTGCGCTTGGGAATTTGAGACTAGCCTGAGCTAGAGTGAGACCCTGTGTCTACTAAAAATAGAAAAATTGGCTTGGCACCCATAGCTCAGTGGTTAGGGTGCCAGCCACATACACCGGGGCTGGTGGGTTCAAACCCGGCCCAGGCCTGCTAAAAACAACAATGACAACTACAAAAAAGGAAAGAAAAATACCGGGTCATGGTGGTGGGCACCTGTAGTCCCACCTACTTGGGAAGCTGAGGCAAGAGAATCTCTTAATCCCAGGAGTTTGAGGTTGCTATGAGCTATGACTTCACGGTACTCTACCCAGGGCGACAGAGTGAGACTCTGTCTCAAAAAAAAATTAAATAAAATAAATAAAAATAGAAAAATTGGCTAACTAACCACGGTGGCTCATGCTTATAATCTCAGCACTCTGGGAGGCAGAGGTGGGCCAGTTACCTGAGCTCAGGAGTTAAGACCAGCTCTGAGCTAGAACGAGACCTCCATCTCTAAAAATAGCCAGGCATTGTGGTGGGTGCCTGTAGTCCCAGTTATTTGGGAGGGTGAGTCAAGAAAATCACTTGTGGCTCGGCGCCTGTGGCTCAAGCGGCTAAGGCGCCAGCCACATACACCTAAGGTGGCGGGTTCGAATCCCCAGCCCAGGCCCGCCAAACAACAATGATGGCTGCAACCAAAAAATGGCCAGGCGCTGTGGCGGGTGCCTGTAGTCCCAGCTACTTGGGAGGCTAAAGCAAGAGACTCGCTTGAACCCAGGAGTTGGAAGTTGCTGTGAGCTGTGATGCCATAGCACTCTACCCAGGGCGACAGCTTGAGGCTCTATCTCTAAAAAAAAGAAAAGATTCGATGAAATAATGTGGGGAAATCTCCAAAGTCAGGCACACCATGGAGAAAGCACTCAGGATAAGTGAACTATTTTGCACTTGCCCCCCACACCCATGGTTGCATGCATTTGCTGTGTTAGAATGAAAACTCCATGGCCAGGCACAGAGGCCCATGCATGTAATCCTAACACTTTGGGAGGCTGAGGTGGGTGGATTGCTTGAACTCAGGAGTTCAAGAATAGCCTGAGCAAGAGTAAGAACCGTCTCTTTAAAAAAAAAGAAAGAAAAGAAAAAGAAATATCCAGGCATTGTGGCCAGCGCCTATAATCCCAGCTACTTTGGAGACTGAGACAAGAGGATCTCCGGAGCCCAGAATTTGAGGATCCTGAGAGCCATGGCACTCTATCCAGGGGGACTTTGTCTCCAAAAAAAGAAAGAAGAATTAAAGCTCCAGGAAGGGAGGAGAATGTGTACTTTTAGTCTCTGTGCCTGAGTTTTCCTATCTATAAATGGAGAAGATAGTACTCTAATTTTATAGTTGTGAGAATTAAATGAGGTAATATATATAATGTGGTTGAACAGTTCTTGGCATATAGCATTACACATATAAGTCTTGGCTATTATTATATAGGGTCCCTAATAAGTATTATTAGTTTAATCACTTACTAAAATGTCTTTTCCTCCGTGTCCCCCTTTTTTGGAGCATGGCGGTGGTTTTCGGTTTATTTACAGCAAAGAATACAGTAATAAATACAGTGGGCAAAGATGTACTATCTTTAAGGACAGGAGGGAAACCCATGGTCTTTCCTTTGCTTTGCAGGTCCTTCGGGAGGGGACTGAGAGCCTCGAGCAGCACCTAGGGCTGGAGGCACTGATGTCCTCAGGACGGGTGGACAATCTGGCAGTGGTGATGGGCCTGCACCCTGACTACCTTAACAGTTTTTGGCGCCTGCACTACCTGCTGCTACATACTGATGGCCCCTTGGCCAGCTCTTGGCGCCACTACATTGCCATCATGGTGAGCCTGTCTGGCCTTCACACTTGTAGGGGCAGCTACGTGGACGATTCTGTCCTTGGATCTCTTTGCTGGGAGCTTTCTGAGTTGATTCCATAGGCAAGAGGGGAAGGCAGCACAGAATGGAGGAAAACCCTGGATTTTTCTGACCATTCATAGAATTTTAGGTTTTGCGTAGAGGCATTTTTAGTGCCTTCTTTGCAGATTGGGAAATTGAGGTATAACAGGGTCAGGTTACCTGTAAACTGGTGGCAGGGCTGAGGTTAGAACCTAGGTTTCCTACCTCTTAGGCAACAGTGAGTCCTGGGATATTCCCCTCTGTGGGAATACCCACCTTGAGCAGGGCACCGAAGGAAGAGGGTAACCCAGGTCTGTCTACCACTTCTGTAGGCTGCTGCCCGCCACCAGTGTTCTTACCTGGTGGGGTCCCACATGGCTGAGTTTCTACAGACTGGTGGTGACCCTGAATGGCTGCTGGGCCTCCACCGGGTCCCTGAGAAGCTGCGCAAACTCAGTGAGATCAACAAGTTGCTGGCACATCGGCCATGGCTCATCACCAAGGAGCACATTCAGGTGCAGTGGGCAAAGAGGCGGGACCCTGAGGGAGCACAGGGGCCTGGCTTGGGCATGGAGGGCAGCCCAGGGGCAGGCACTAAGCACGTCTGGTTTTCTTTCTCCTCCAGGCCTTGTTGAAGACAGGCGAGCACAGCTGGTCTCTGGCCGAACTCATTCAGGCCCTGGTCCTGCTCACCCACTGCCACTCACTGGCCTCCTTTGTGTTTGGCTGTGGCATCCTCCCAGAGGGGGACCCAGAGGGCAGCCCTGCCCCACAGGCACCATCGCCCCCCAGTGAGCAAAGCAGCCCCCCCAGCAGGGACCCATTGAACAACTCTGGGGTAAGTCCCAGACCTAGATCTTGGATGGGGAAGAAGCTGGCATGGTCTTTGGTCCTTGTGTGGAAGCTACTACTTCCCTGTCTCCACACACTGAGAGGCCATTAAGAATTATTAGGCGGTACCTGTGGCTCAAAGGAGTAGGGCGCCAGCCCCATATACTGGAGGTGGCGAGTTCAATTCCGGCTCTGGCTAAAAACTGCAAAAAAAGAAAAAAAAAACAAGTTATTTGACTTTAAGACTCAGTTTCCCTACTTTTGAAATAGGAATAGGACCCCTACCTACAGGGGGTTGTAAGGATTAAATGAAATACCATGTAACTGACCTCTCAGTACGTGGCCCATGGGCCCAGAGACTACCAGTTTTTAATGCTTTAGTATTTTTTTGTTCAGGGCTGGGTTTGAACCCGCCACCTCCAGCATATGGAGCCGGCGCCCCACTCCTTGAGCCACAGGCGCCGCCCAATGCTTTAGTATTTTTAAAATACAAAATTTGGCCTGTAATCCTGGCACTTTGGGAAATCAAGGCAGGAGAATTGGTTGAGGCCAGGAGTTTGAGAACAAGAGACCCTGGCTCTACCTAAAATAACAAAATTAGCTGGGTATGGAAGTGCATGCTTGGAGTCTCAATTACCTAGGAGGCTGAGACAGGAGGATCACTTGACCCCAGAAGTTTCAGGTTGCTGTGAGCTATGATGCTGCTGCTGCAGTCTAACCCAGGCAACAGAGCAAAACCCTATCTCCAAGCAAAACCAAAGTTTGCCTCTTACTCCATAATGTGGCTTTTTTTTTTTTTTTTGAGACAGAGCCTCAAGCTGTCCCCCTGGGTGGAGTGCCATGGCATTACAGCTCACAGCAACCTCCAACTCCTGGGCTCAAGCGAGTCTCCTGCCTCCGCCTCCCAAGTAGCTGGGACCACAGGC
>NW_003852551.1:4374252-4379779 GCF_000181295.1 Otolemur garnettii
TTTTTTTTTTTTTTTAAGACAAAAATACACATACTTTACAAAGTTCCTTACCAATGAGAGAAGTTGATGCTCAGGGAAGATGTGTCTATATTGTAGCTTCATAAATTTTACTTTGGCAAACACAGATCATGTGAACTGGCCACACAATGGCTGGCACAGAGGCTGCACTAGGCCTTTTTGATTATTCAGGAAGGCCTGGCATGTGGGAAGGATGTGTGGGGTTTGCCAGATGCCGGGGGAGGAGGAATAGATGGTCACCCCTGGGCCCCTCCTCAGGGCTTTGAGGCTGCCCGCGACGTGGAGGCCCTGATGGAACGCATGAGGCAGCTGCAGGAGAGCTTGCTGCGGGACGAGGGAGCATCCCAGGAGGAGATGGAAAACCGCTTTGAGATTGAGAAGTCAGAGAGCCTGCTGGTAACCCCCTCAGGTACAGAATCATGGTCATCCAGGCTCCAGGGTCCACCCACTTCTTACCACTTCTCTGGTGGTGGAGCAGCCCCTTCTGTGCACCATACCTCCTATATTCCATAGGCAGCCACCTCTCAACTTCTCTTCCAAGAGGTTCCAAACTTGGGCTTTGGGCTCAAACCTACCTTTGAATCCTGGCCTGTTAGCCTTTCTGGCTTTGTGACCACTGACAAGTCACTTTCTGTCTCAGGGCTTCCAGTTGGTCTGTGGGATACACACAGGACACAAACAGGACAACAGAAGCTTGGCTCTTAGCACAGAGCCTGTCTCAGGGCAAGCAGCTGCATAAATGACTGTTACTATACTAGGGGCCTCGCCTCCTAGGTCCATGGCCTGATCCACCCCGTTCCTCAGGCTGGGTGTTAGCTGAAGCCCTGCTCCCACTCACCGTCCCTTTCTGATCAGGTACTCTGTACCTCAGCTTCACTGTGACTTCTTTCTGGTCCTCAGCTGACATCCTGGAACCCACTCCACACCCAGACATGCTGTGCTTTGTGGAAGACCCCACTTTTGGATATGAGGACTTCACCCGGCGAGGGACTCAGGCGCCCCCAACCTTCCGTGCCCAGGTAGGTCTGTCTTCACTAGTGTTGGCTGTTGCTCCAGATTTATGAATAAGCAGGGGATAGATGAATGGTTCTAGAGCTGGGTATCTTCTTTTCCTCAAGATTCCATGAGGGCAGCAGGGCTTCTGTGAATCCTAAAAGGACCCATCTGTACCCTAAACTCAGGGGGTCCTGATCACAGGGAGGAGGTCATCACCAAGGTGCATCTTCCTTGGCTTCTGAGGCCCGGAGCAAGCAGCATGTTAGATGTGTGGTGTAGGGAGGGAGCATTATGGAAAGTCAGGGTGTACTCCTGAGGACAGGGTCTCTTTGACCTTGGGCTCCAAAGGGTTTGCTCACCAACCTCTTCCCATGTTCCTAAGGATTATACCTGGGAAGACCATGGCTATTCATTGATCCAGAGGCTCTATCCTGAGGGTGGGCAGCTGTTGGACGAGAAGTTCCAGGCAGCCTATAGCCTCACCTACAACACCATGGCCATGCACAGCGGTGTGGACACCTCCATGCTCCGAAGGGCCATCTGGAACTACATCCACTGTGTCTTTGGCATCAGGTGAGCACATGTCCCATCTCCCTAGGAATGCGTGTACCACAAGTCTTTACTCTGGGCTCACAGTTGTCTTGTTATGTTACCCAGGCTGGGTCTCAAACTCCTAGCCTTAAATGATCCTTTCACCTAAGCCTCCCCAAAGTGCTGGGGTTATAAGTGTGAGCCACCTCACCTGGCCTTTTTCTTTTTAATTTTTTTTACTAGATCTAAGTCATAAGATATGCAGCTATTAAATATTACAATAGCTATTTTATTGCCATGAAAAATATTCAAACTGTACCGAAAGAAAAAAAAGCTGGTTACCAATGAGAATCTTTGTTGTGTTCCTTTTTTAAAACGTGCATGCATGGAAAATGTGTGGAAGACTCTACACTAAATGTTATTTACTAGTGGTTGTTTCTTCATAGTACAATGTGATAAATTACATTTTTATCTCATTGCTTATTAAATCTTTTCTGATTTAAATTTTTTTTTAGGGCGGCACCTGTGGCTCAGTGAGTAGGGCGCCAGCCCCATATACTGAGGGTGGTGGGTTCAAACCTGGCCCTGGCCAAACTGCAACAACAACAAAAAACAAATAGCCAGGCATTGTGGCGGGTGTCTATAGTTCCAGCTACTCGGGAGGCTGAGGAAAGGGAATCGTCTTAAGCCCCAGAGTTGAAGGTTGCTGTGAGCTGTGACGTCATAGCACTCTACCAAGGGCAACAAAATGAGACTCTGTGTCTAAGATAAATAAATAAATAAATTTTTTTTTTAAATTGACAGGATCATATTTGACATTCTGCAATTTTCTTTTTTCACCTAACAATCTAGTGGGAATCACCTTTTTTTTTTTTTAAAGACAGACTCTCTGTTGTCCTAGGTAGAGTGCTATGGCATCTTAGTTCACAGCAGCCTCAAAATCTTGGGCTTAAGAGATTCTCTTGCTTCAGCCTCCCAAATAGCTGGGACTACAGGTGCCTGCTACAATACCAGGCTAATTTTTCTATTTTTAGTAGAGACAGGGCCTTGAACTCATAGGCTCAAGTGATCTACCTACCTTGGCCTTCCAGAGTGCTAGGATTATAGGCTTGAGTCATCATGCCCAGCCTGACCCACCTTTCCTATAAGTATGAGTAGATCCTTTATGCTTGTTAACCACTGCATGGTATTTTATTATGGATGTATTATAATTATTCAATTATTTTCCTATTGTTGGACATTAAGGTTGTTCACAGCTTTTTACTGTTACATCAAGTTCACTTACTAGTCTTATACATAAGTCCTTGTAGATAAATCCTAGATGTGAAATTGGTTGTCAAAGATATACATAGAACAATTAACTTTTTTTTTAGCCAGGAGACTTTGCCTGAGCTAGTTTGCAGTGGTGTCATCATCACTCACTTCAACCTGAAACTCCAGGGCTCAAGGGATCTTTCTGCCTCAGCCTTCCAAGTAGCTGGGACTACAGGGACTACAGGCACTGGCCACCACTCTTGGCTAATTTTTCTTTTCTTTTTTTTTTTTTTTTTTGCAGCTTTTGGCTGGGGCCGGGTTTGAACCCACCACCTCCAGTATATGGGGTCGGCACCCAACTCCTTTGAGCCACAGGCCCCGCCCCTCTTTTTGTCTTTTGTAGAGATGGTGTCTACCTATATTGTCAAGCTAGTCTTAAACTCCTGGGCTAAAGTGATGATCCTCTTGTCTCAGCCTCCCTAAGTGCTGGGATTATCAGCATGAGCCATAGCACCTGGCCCAATTAACTTATTTTGTTTTTGTTTTTCTTTCTTAGCGACAGAGTCACACTTTATCACCCTCAGTAGAGTACCATGGCATCACAGCTTGTAGCAACCTCCAAAGAATTAAGAAAAAAAGATTTTTCCAAATTGTCCACTTTTTTAAAGTCACTTTTTAAAGTTGAAATTATAATTGTAATTTCATTTAAAAAATATGTTTGGTGTTTTTAAAGAGAAACACCCTGATTTTTAGAAAATTTAGAGGCTCAGCGCCTGTGGCTCAAGTGGCTAAGGCTCCAGCCACGTACACCTGAGCTGGTGGGTTTGAATACAGCCCAGGCCCACTAAACAACAATGATGGCTGCAACCAAAAAATAGCCGGGCGTTGTGGCGGGTGCCTGTAATCCCAGCTACTTGGGAGGTGGAGGCAGGAGACTCACTTGAGCCCAGGAGTTGGAGGTTGCTGTGAGCTATGATACCACGGCACTCTACCTAGGGGGATAGCTTGAGGCTCGGTCTCAAAAAAAAAAAAAAAGAAAGAAAATTTAGAAAACACAAATAACAAAAAGAAGAAAATAGGGTGGTACCTGTGGCTCAAAGGAGTAGGGTGCCAGCCCCATATGCCGGAGGTGGTGGGTTCAAACCCAGCCCCGGCCAAAAACTGCAAAAAAAAAGAAAATAGAAATTATCCGTAACACTACCTGCTTTTATTGTCAGATACTTTCTTCCTGTCTTTTTTCTGTGTACTAATCACCACAGCAGATAATATAATTTTATAAAAACAAAATCTGTTGTCATTTTCTTCCCTATTCATTTCACTTAGTTTACTCATTTATTCAAACATGAGCATATTTTAGTTAACACGTGATTTTTCTTTTTGTTTAACAGCTTATACCAAGCAACAAAAAATTATCTCCCAAGCTGGGCTTGGTGGCTCACTCCTGTAATCCCAGCACTCTGAGAGGCCAAGGCAGGTATATTGCTGGAGCTCAGGAGTTTGAGACCAGCCTGTGCAAGAGGGAGACCCCATTTCTTAAAAATAAATAAATAATCTACCTTTTATTTTAATTTTTTGTTTGTTTGTTTGTTTAACAGGCCCCAGCCAGGTTCAAACCTGCCAGTCCTGGTGCATGGGGCTAGTGCTCTAACCATTGAGTTACGAGCACCCAGCCTCCCTTATTATTATTATTATTTTTTTTTTTTTTGAGACAGAGCCTCAAGCTATCCCCCTGGGTAGAGTACCATGGCATCACAGCTCACAGCAACCTCCAACTCCTGAGCTCAAGCAAGTCTCCTGCCTTAGCCTCCCAAGTAGCTGGGACCACAGGCGCCCACCACAACGCCTGGCTATTTTTTGGTTGCAGCCATCATTGTTGTTTGGCGGGCCGGGGCTGGATTCGAACCCGTCACCTTAGGTGTATGTGGCTGGTGCCTTAGCCACTTGAGCCACAGGCACTAAGCCTCCCTCATTATTTTTTAAGACAGAGTCTCACTGTCTTACCCTACCCTAGCTCACAGTAACCTCAAATTCCTGAGTTCAAGTGATGGGGTCTTGATTTTGCTCAGGCTGGTCTTGAACTCCTGAAGTCAAGTAATCCTCCCACCTCAGCCTCCCAGAGCATTAGGATTACAGATGTCAGCCACTGCACCTGGCTATATCCCAATTTATAAAAAGGTATATGTTCCTTATCGAAAATTTGTGTTTCTCTGTATTACTAGCTGTAAATCATATTTCACAGAGTAGGTTGAGCTATACTTAATTGCCTGTCCTCTTGCTGGTCATTGGCGGGTTCCAACTCAAGGGTGGCCAAGGAAGGGCATCTTAGAATGTGGCTCAGGCTAGTTCCTGCCCTCAGGTCTAGGTCTTTCTGCTCCAACATGGTCCTTACACCTGTATCTTTGTCTATCATATCTGTCGTCAACTGGTTTTTCCCATCCATATTGATCTGTGATGACAATGACTGCTCTAACTGGCTGGACTACCGAGTGACAAAGTTGCTTCTAGACTTAATCATCTTGTTGCTTTTTGACAGGTTAATTGCCTTCTCCAGGCTTTCAATTGCCCATCTGTGGAATGTCTACTGGCTCCTTTTTACCCATACCCTCTTCTTCCTTCTCCAGAGTGAATAGCCACTGATTACTCCCCCCACCTTCCATGACTTTTTTTTTTTTTTTTGAGACAGAGCCTCCAGCTGTCCCCCTGGGTAGAGTGCCGTGGCATCACAGCT
>NW_003852551.1:4380249-4388626 GCF_000181295.1 Otolemur garnettii
GCCACAGGTGCCGAGCCGATTACGTCTTGTTTTAGGGGCCCAGGCTGGGGATTCAAACCCGCCACCCTAGGTGTACGTGGCTGGCGCCTTAGCCGGTTGAGCCACAGGCGCCGAGCCAGTGACTTCATTTCTTTGAATCTCAGTTTCCTCATCTGTGAAATGGGGTTGATGAATGAAATACATTATATATATATAGTCATATATGGTAGTTTTGAGCATTCCATGAGTACCTGTCCACTTGGCACGTAGCTGGTAGTAAATACAGCATGCTCATTCTCTGTATGTTCTTGGTCCCCTGTGAATTGTGGCCTGTGATATGATCCCCTGTGAATTGTGACCTGTAATATGAGTGTATATGATATCAGCTGTTTTTCTAAGAGGAACCAGGCTCCTTGTTGCTTCCGACATGCTGACTTTCCTCACCACTCTCTGTTCTTCTTTCTAGAGAGTGGGGGTAGGGGAGAGGAGCTCTCTGTGGGAACAGAGGGTAAATAAAGTTGTTGGGGTCTTTCCATCCAGATATGATGACTACGATTATGGGGAGGTGAACCAGCTCCTGGAGCGGAATCTCAAGGTCTATATCAAGACGGTGGCCTGCTACCCAGAGAAGACCACTCGAAGAATGTACAACCTTTTCTGGAAGCACTTCCGCCACTCAGAGAAGGTACAACCCATGCTGAAAGAGCAGGATGGAAGTAGACAAGCCCAGCTAGTAGAGAGGACAAGGGATCAGGACCCATCGAAGGGCTCCATATTGAGTGTCCTGCCAGGAGGGACACCTGGATCTGTTGTCCTGGATTCAAATCGCTGTGTGATTTCAGATTCACTTTACTTAACTAAAAAATGAGGGTGCCTACCTCACACGGTCTCCCTAGTGGTAGCTTGATAGATCTGGGTTCAAATTGTAACACTATCGCTTGGTAGCAGTGTGACTTTGAGCAAGTCATTTTGCCTCTCTGAGCTTTTTATCCTTATTATGGGAGTAAGGACTGCTGTATTTCAAGGTTGTTGGGAGGATAAAATGAGAAAACATATGTAAACTTGATTCCTGGTAGGTGCTTAGTTAGTGGTAGCTCTTGTTTTTAGCTTTCAGGAGTCATGACAGGGATGAATGTGCTTGAAATTCTTTTTTTTTTTTTTTGCCATTTTTGGCTGGGGGTGGGTTTGAACCTACCACCTCCAGCATATGGGGCTGGTGCCCTACCCCTTTGAGCCACAGGCGCCGCCCTGTGCTTGAAATTCTTCAGCAGTCCTTTCACTAAACTGCCCAGAGCTTTAGCAAAGCTTAGGGCATTTCTGTAGGAAACGGAAGGATAAGGTAAGTGGCCAGGGATTAGGGAAGTCTGGGAAGGGTAGGGGTGGCAGGAAGTGATATCAGTTGCTAACAGGTCCTCATCTGCACCCCAGGTCCACGTGAACTTGCTGCTCCTGGAGGCCCGCATGCAAGCCGCTCTCCTCTATGCCCTCCGTGCCATCACCCGCTACATGACTTGACTCCCTGTCATGCAGGACCTGGCCTGGAGCTGCTGACCCTTGGGGCATCCTCTTCCCTGCAAGGACTTCTCTGTCTGGAAACAGACACAGACCCCTTTGTGTCCCATGCCCACCAGTCCACTCTGGCATGGGCTTGTATGTAATGTGCAGCCCCCAAGCCACACCCTCCTTTTTCTCACTGGAATAGACAGGATCATTGCACTGACTGGGAGCTAGAAGAGGACTAGGAGATCCCAAAGGGCCACACCCTTCCTCCTCCCCCTGCCCCCAGAGGCAGAGAGATCATAGGAAGGAAAATAGACTTGAGTTTGGACTTACATGCTACAGTACTGTGACCTTCCTGGACTTGGAAGTCCTTGGCTGGTCCCCAAGAGAGAGGAGCAAACAGCTCCAGGGACTGACACTCCAGGCAGCTTTGCCTTCCCTCCCTTCTCATTTCCAGATTTCATTACCTCCCACTTACCATTCACCCATCAATGTGAAAGTCAAGGTCACAGCTGGTCTGTGTATCCAGTTCCCCAGAAGTCTGTTCTGTTGGGTGGCTTGTGGGCCCCTCGTTCCCTGGTTGCCCAGGACCTAGTTCAGTTCTTTGGACTTCCTTCACCCTCATCCTTTTCTCCGTGCCCAGTAGTATGAGTCCTTAGGAGAAGCTCAAGTACATCAAACAAGATTGTCTTTAGAGAGTTTGAGCCTCTGTTGGTCACTTGGCTGTCTGAAGAGGAAGGAGTAATTTCTCTATTTTGGTCCTTAAATGGTAGAAGTTCAAACCTCTTCAGGGCCTCACCCCTGGAGCTGCAGTCAGCGTGAAAGGAGAGAGAGAATCCTGTTCTCCCACCACACCTGCCATGCAGAGGCTGGCACCCCACTCTCCTTGCTCCAGGGGCTGTGCTGCAGATGTTTGCCAAAAAATTGAGCCTTTTTTTAGGTGGCTTAGTTAGGACTGTGGCTCAGCAGGAGACACCAGGGTTCTTGTGGGGGACCCTGCCACTAGCCAAGTGACCATAGCTACATTGCCAAACCTTTTGGACCACCACAGTTGCAGACTGTAGGGTGTGTTTTAAGTTTCTACAATGTCTGATGCTGTCCCCTGGATTCTCAACCTGCCAACAGCACGCAGATTTTCTAGCAAGATCTTAAAGGCCTCTGGGACGCCCACTCCCAACTCCTGCAGTTAGTCTCTCCCAAGGACCCCCACCCCTACCCCTTCTCCCTCTGTCCCCTCTCCTGGATTTTTAAGTGGATTGCTTGGAGGCAGAAGCAACCAAGAACTGATCCAGGCACCTTCTGTAGCAAATAACTGTGAATGATGACGTCTCTTACCTGTATTCTAGCAGTCTGTGCCTCTCTGACCAGTCTGGAAGGGACTGAGGATAGGCCAGAACCATGCTGCTGCTACTCTTGTTCCTGTCCCTCCTCTCTGGGCAGGCAGGAGAGGAGCCCAGCCAGCATCCCACATCTCACACCCGTGCAGGCACGGAGAAGCAACTGGCACCCCCTTCAGGCCTGAAAGCCTTCTCTGTAACCTGTGCAGGACAGAAGGGGCCTCAGCACCTTGGGGTTGGGTTCTAGAGGGGACATGAAGCCTCTGTCAATGTCTCCTGGGAGGGTGGGGAGAGGTGTTCAGTGTTCAAGTGCAGAAATCTTTGGCTTTATTACCGGTTCCATATGATGAGAAATAAACATTTGCTGAGGTTTTGTTTTGTACTCCTTGTTAATGGGCTGTTTTCCATTTCCTGAAGGTCATGGTTCACCTCATGGCACAGGCAGGGAACTGTGACTGCATCACAGTCATGACCTGATACCCCCCACCCTGCTTGGATACTTGTGCCCAGTGATTCCAAGGTTGGGAATATTGGCATTGAAAGTCTACTACTGTCTATCCAGCCCTACCACCCATCTGTGGCTGGCCTGACATTGTGGGCTGAAGACATAGAAACCATTTCTCTGATCCTGCAGCAATCCTGCAAGAGAATTATGACTCAGAATGAAGTGGCATCGCTGAGGCCACATAGCTAGATCAGTGGGGGAGCACAGATTCCTAGCAGGGTCTACTAGACCCTGAGACCTTGGCATTGCTGTTTTTTCCACTGCTGGGCTTCCCCTGGGACAGAGGAAGGCTGTTTGAGAATGCAAGGGGGGGAATTCCTCATCCTTGTGTCTCTCCACCCCACCATGTTATGATTACCTGCTTTTCATTCTTCACTCTCCAGCATCAAGGAAATAAAATCAGGCTTCGAAAGTTACATACAGGCTCAGCACCTGTTGCTCAGTGGCTAGGGCGCTGGCCACATATACTGGGGCTGGCGGGTACAAACCTAGCCCGGGCCAGCTAAAAGAACAATAACAACGGCAACAAAAAATAGCCAGGCATTGTGGCAGGCACCTGTAGTCCCAGCTACTTGGGAGGCTGAGGCAAGAGAATCACTTAAGCCCAAGAGTTTGAGGTTGCTGTGAGCTGTGATGTCATAGCACTCTACCAAAGGTAACATTGAAACTGTCTCAAAAAAAAAAAAAATTTTAGATGCAACCCCCAAGTTGAGCCACTACCATTTATAGCTGTGTGACCTTGGTCAAGTTTTTTAACTTCTCTGGGCACCAGAAACTAGTATGCTTATCAGGAAAACCACATCGTGACTAAGAGCTAAGGCCTCTCCTGCTGGCTTCCCACTTCCTCTAAATGCTGCCAGCATAAAATAAAAACTGGTTCTCCTACAGGAAGCCTCCCCTGATTAACTGTTCCTTTTTTCCCTTGAGATAGCATTTCATCTTTGCAATATTACTATACACTCACCCGTTCCTCTAGTGTTATTTGAGAGGATATGGATCATACTTGGAGTATAAAACTTGGATTCTGGTCCTGATTTAGCCACTGACTATCTCTGGGAGTACTGATTAATTTCACTCAAGTTTCCTCAGCCATAAAAATGGGGGTAAAAGATGTCCATTTCTTTTCCAGGTAGCGTTTATGGAGTGTGACCCTTGCTCTGTGTTTTCAAACATAATCTCCCAGCCCTCACAGCAACTCTGTGAGAAAGGGGTGGTGTTCCCATTTTACAGATGTGGAAATGGAGACTCAAATGAGAATCTAGGGAACACCGACTGAGCCGTTAGACAGACCCAGGTTCGAATTCCAGCTTTGATATTTAATATCTGTCTGACCATGAGCAAATTACTTCAGTTTTCCCTCCTCAATTTCCTTATTTGTGGAATGGAATTAATGCTTAAGGTCACAGGAAGGTTATAAGGATTAAATAATGCATGAAAACCACCCAGCACAATTCAGGTACCTGGCATCTGGCACCTAGTGAGCTGTTCAGTATTCCGAAATTTACCCAAGGTGACAAGGTAAAATTAGACTTCTTTTAGCCTGTAGTCCAAGACTGGGGCACATCTTCCCAAACCTGGAGTTTGCAAAAGGATGCCGATGGCACCTTTCTTTTGCCTTTGAAGCTATGCTTGTTTTGAGGAATGCTGAGTGTGAGTAGAAAAAGGAGTCAGGTTGAGCCTCTTCCAGCAGGTTTCAAACATCCAATGGAACCCTAGGGCAGGTAGATTGGAGAAGGGTTCACAGACATCTTTACACCTTAGACCAGTGTTTTTCAACCTTTTTTTTATCTCACAGCACACTTGAACCTAAAGTTAGATTTCTGTGGCACGCTTAAATTACGTTGATCCAAAAGAAGTTAAAAAAAAAAAAACACCAAAAAAAGGAATATATTTACTGTGCTTTGAATTTCTTTTGAAAATAATGATTTAAAAAATTTTTTCTGGCTAAGATCCTCTCAGCACATCAGTGTGCTGAAGCACACCAGTTGAAAAATCACTGCCTTAGGCTTTCCTAGAGGACCAGTGGTTGGAGGCAGAGCTCAGAAATTTGCATTTTTTTAGAGACTCACTTTATCGCCCTCGGTAGTATCCTGGCATCACAGCTCACAGCAACCTCCCAACTCCTGGGCTTAGGTGATTCTCTTGCCTCAGCCTCCTGAGTAGCTGGGACTACAGGTGCCCACCACAACGCCTAGCTATTTTTTTTGTTGCAGTTTGGCTGGGGCTGGGTTCAAACTCGCCACCCTCAGTATATGGGGCCCATGCCCTACCCACTGAGCCACAGGCGCCGCCCAAGAAATTTGCATCTTTAATAACTTCCTTTGTATTCATTCATTCAACAGGTGTTGGGCACCTAGTATGTAACATGCGCCAGAGATTCAGCACTGAAGGAGACAGACATAGTTTCTGCCCCCTTGGGATTTATGGTCAAGTGGGTGAGACAGCCCTTAGATCATTACACAACTAATTATTTAAATTACAATTGTGATCAGAACTTCAAAGGAGAAATATGAACCTCTGTAAGTTGACCACCTAAGGGACTGTAACAAACTGGTCAACATACAGTGGTAGTTGACATAAGGAATTAGGCCTGCTGTACTGATAGGTACATGTGGTGCATGTCTGGTGTAACAAAATTAAGTCAACTTAAGGAGGTGGCCAATGTAGGGAAGTGGTCAACTTTTGCAGAAGCTCTAACACATCTAAGGAGAGTGGTTTCCCACCCACTGAAGCATCTTTTTTTTTTTTTTTGAGACAGTATCACTATGTCACCCTCAGTAGAGTGCTGTGGTATCACAGCTCACAGCAACCTCAAACTCTTGGGCTTAAGCAATTCTCTTGTCTCAACCTGTCAGGGAGCTGGGACTACAGGCATCTGCCACAACAGCTGGCCACTTCCTGTTGCAGTTGTCATTGTTGTTTTAGCTGGCGCCAGGCCGGGTTGGAACCAGCCACCCTTAGTATATGTGGCTGGCATCATAACCACTGTGCTACGGGCACCAAGCCCCAACTGAAGCATCTTCTTGGAACCTGAGGGCTCCATAAAAGAGTTAGAAAACTAGGCTCGATGCCTGTAGCTCAAGCAGCTAGGGTGGCAGCCACATACACTGGAGCTGGCAGGTTTGAATCCAGCCTAGCCTGCCAAACAACAATGAAAGCTACAACTTAAAAATAGCTGGGTGTTGTGGTGGACGCCTGTAGTCCCAGCTACTTGGGAGAATTAGGCAAAAGAATCACTTAAGCTCAGGAGTTTGAGGTTGCCGTGAGCTGTGATGTCACAGCACTCTCCCCAGTGCCACAGCTTGAGACTCTCTCTCTCAAAAAAAAAAAAAAAAAAAGAGTTAGAAAACACCTCATCAACATTGCTCTGAAGTGGGTGCTGTGGTGTGCCATCTAGTCTGTGGCGCTCTTTCGTTCTCATACCCCCCAATCCATCAGAAGTGTTGAGGGCTGAAGAATTTCAGTTGCATCCCTCTCTGGGAGCTGCCCTGGGTTGAAAGGAGTAACTTAGCTCTTGGTCATACACCCCCAGGCAGTCTGCCTCCAGTGATTGGTTGGCAGGACAGGAGAGTACAAAGGCCTGGCTCTTATGCTTCCATTCAAAATAAATCTAAAGGCTTAGTCCAGCTCCAGCGCCTACACTAGGATGAGCTGAGTCCTAAGTTGCAGGCACCTGTCGCCCAACTTCTGCTTCTCACTGTCTTATGTTACAGATCCCCAATAAATCTTCCATATACAGATTTCTATCTTAGCATCTTCTTACCAGGGTACTGGATATAAGAGGTTCTCCTATTACAGGTGGTGACGGAAAATAAGGTCCAGTAGGCCGGGCATGGTGGCTCATGCCTGTAATCCTAGCACTCTGGGAGGCTGAGGCGAGTGGATTGTCTTGAGCTCACAGATTGGAGACCAGCCTGAGCAAGAGAGAGACCCCATCTCTAAAAATAGCCGGGTGTTGTGGCTGGCGCCTGTGGTTCCAGCTACTTGGGAGGCTGAGACAGGAGAATCGCTGAGCCCAAGAGTTGGAGGTTGCTGTGAGCTATGATGCTATGGCATTCTACCAAGGGCAACAAATGAAACTCTGTCTCAAAAAAAGAGAGAGAGAGAGAGAAAAGAAAACAAAGACCAGAGAGGAGAAATCACCTGCTTGAGGTCTTATAGGCCTGAACCCTCAGATGTAGACTCTGTGCCAGAGTCTACAACTTCCTGCCATTCTCTTGCTGAGTATGCAGGCAACCACCGAAATGGCCAGAACAGGTTCTCACTCCGATGCTGGGGGACCTTGGGCAAGTCACTTCCTCTCTCTGGAGTGAAGGTTAAGTACCGCCTCTGTGCTCATCTTCTTTGAAGTCCGCCTCTGTGTGATGTCCCTGCTCCTAAGAAAAACCACATCTCAGCTGGTTATGTAGCAGAAATTCCTTCTGTTATACCTGAAGCGAGTGGAATAGAGAAAAGCCAGCACACTGAGTCCAGATTAAGCAAGGGTCTTTTATTGATCAGCCAGGCCAAGAGCAGGCTCACACCTCAAAGTCTCTTGACCCCTAGAAGCAGGGAGTGGAAACCTTTAACAGGGGTTTTTGGTAGGGGCAGGGGAATCCTTAATGAAGCCGAATTTCACAGGCGCCGCCTGGTAAGGGGACTCCTTACAAGGGGAAGCTGGGGTTTTGCAGTATTACTGAACTCTTTCAGCTGAGCTTCCTGTCTTAAAGGGGGAGTGTTGAAAGCCCCCAGCAAGATGGAGTTGGGGCATAACACTTCTTCCCAAATCCAACCAAACCTCACAGTTGGTTCCTTTCAGTGGAGAGCAGGCAGGAGACTTGGTCTTCTGTCTCATTTCTGAGCATTCAAACTCACATTTCAAGAAGGATAACTCCCTTCCCCCCCCCTTTTTCTTTTCCCAGACAGAGTCTCACTTTGTCATCCTGGGTAGAGTGTGATGGCATCATAGCTCACAGCAACCTTGGACTCTTGGGCTCAAATGATCCAGTTGCCTCAGCTTCCAGAGTAGCTGGGACTACAGGTGCCTGCCACAGTGCCCGGCTATTTTTTTTTTTTT
>NW_003852551.1:4389534-4393644 GCF_000181295.1 Otolemur garnettii
CTGTGGCATCACAGCTCACAGCAACCTCCAGCTCTTGGGCTTAGACAATTCTCTTGCCTCAGCCTCCCGAGTAGTTGGGACTACAGGCGCCTGGCTGGGTTTTTTTGCTGCAGTTTGGCCAGGGCCAGGTTTGATCCCTCCACCATTGATATACAGGGTTGGTGTCCTACTCACTGAGCCACAGGGGCTGCCCTAAGGGTACAATTCTATCCCTAAAGCATTCCAAGATGGAAAACTGGGCTTTGAAGCATGATAAAAATAAAATTAGCAAAAGCAAATGGAAATGAAACACATTGCAGTGATTTTGTGTAGGAAATTAATGGGGAAAGATTGTAGTTTAATAGGACATTGTGCAAAATGGGAAACCCTTTGGAAACCTTTCTCCCTCCCTTTGGTCGAGTGCAGTGGTTCTCAACCTTCCTAATGCTGCAACCCTTCAATACAGTTCCTCATGTTGTGGTGACCCCCCCAACCATAATATTATTTTTGCTGGCACATGGCTGGGGGTCACCACAACATGAGGAACTATATTAAAGGGTCGAGGCATTAGGAAGGTTGAGAACCACACTGGTAGTGGGAAGGCGAGATGCTGAAGTCAGCCATTGCTGGAGCTCAGCACTGCCTTTGCGTGGGCAGTGGGTGCAGACGTGCAAACCACTGTCCACTGTGCTAGAAGTCACACACATCCCCAGAAGAGTTTGTGCAGACATCAGAGTGGCTGCATCTCTCTCACTGCTGCTTCTCTGTGGGGAGCCAGGGCTGGGGCTTCTTCCAGGCTTGTACACATTTGCAGCCTAGATCCACATTGTTTTAAATTTCAGATCAGTATGAGGGTACATACAATTAGGTTACATTTGCTTGCATTTGTTTTGTTTTTTTTTTTTTCTCTTTCTTTTTTTTTATTGAACGGTAACTATGTACATTAATGCACTTCTGGGGTACAGTGTGGGGTTTTCACATGCAATCTGAAATACTTCCATCAACTCATTTGCTTGCATTTGTAAGGTAAAGTCCAAGTTGTAGTTGTGTCCTTCACCCAGGAAGTGTGCCATATGCCGGTACATTGTTTCTGCCCCATAGGAACCCACTGATCTCGTTCCCCCCCACCCCTTTATTTTTGTTCATGCCAACATTATCAAATGCTTCCTGAGTCCCAGACTCGGCTAAAAGAGGAAGTACAGCAATGAGACAGGCATGGGCCTGGCCTCAGCGGCCTTAAGGCTCAGTGGGAAGGAGATGAACATGACACAAATTCTTATCATGAGCCCTGGGCAGAGAGATCAGGGAGCTATCAGGGGTTACAGGCTATCCCAGACCAGAAAGATAAGAAAGGGCTGGCCAAGAATGAGAGAGGAGAAAAGATTTCTGGCCGAGGAAAGAGCCAGAGAGAAGATTTGGACAAGAAAGGAGAAAGTAGCCTTGCAGGGACAGAGGGAGCAGGGAGGACATGACCAAGGCTGAGGCTGGAGAGAAAAAGTCCAGGGCAGGTCTGGTAGGACCTTGCAGGGCACGTTAAGAATTTTGAACTTTATCCTATGGGTAATGGAAAGTCTTCAAAGGAGACTTTGTTGTTTATTACCAAACAGATAATCTTTATTAGAAGAGAAGGTGCGGGGAGAAGGTAGTAGGACGAATTTAGTACCTCCTACATGCCAGGTAACCCATTAAGTAATTCACAGGTATGGTCTTGGTTAATCCTCAACACAGCCCTATATAGTAGAGCCTGTTATTATCTCCAGTTTACAGATGGCTCCCAATCACCACCCAGAGAATATGTCTTCCTTCTGTGACTCTTACAAAATACTTCTGTTTTTCCAAGTGATTTTTTTTTTTGCTTTTTCTGTCCTTTATTTTTCCATGCAAATCCTTCCTCCCCTAAAATAATGGTGATGGCATTAAATGTCTATCCAAGGGATTTTTTTTGTGTGTCTAAGATTATAATCATTTGTGTGGCTCCCTCATCTCATTTGACTGGGGGCTCCATGAAGACGGAGATTTTTGCCTGGTATGTTCCCTCCTTTATTTATCTCCAGATCCCAGTACAGGGCCTGATGTGTAGTAGGAACTGAATAAACAGGTGTGAAATACATGTCTGTATCCATCAGGATGCCTGGTCTTGCACTGGGCTATTAAGAAATAACAGCCTCCTGACACTGTGGACTTGGCCTCTGCTCTGGTTGTCTCTCCCTGGCTGGTTGTCTGTTCTGCGGCCAGCTCTCAGACATGCAGCGTCAGTCTAGTGTAGGGGAAAGAGCTTGGACTTTGGAACCAGACAGATGAGGCTCAGATCTGAGTACAAGTCCATCTGGAATGAGGCAGAATATAAATAAACAGAACCAAGCACCTGTGTGACCTTTGGTAACTTTCTTTAATTTCCTCGTCTTTAAAAATGGGAATGTTACCATCTGCATCCAAAAAATTGTTGCTGTCAGAATTGAATGAGAAAATGTTTATAAAGTGCCTGTTTACTCTGGAAAGCTGAGGTGGCTGGATTGCTTGAGCTCAGGAGTTCGGGGCTACCAGAACAAGAGGAGACGTTGTCTCCATGAAAAATAGAAAAACTAGCTGGGCACTGTGAGGGGGCGCCTATAGTCCCAGCTACTCGGGAGCCTGAGGCAGGAAGATCGCTTGAGCCTAAGAGTTTGAGGTTGCTGTGAGCTATGATGAGGCCATGGCACTCTACCGAGGGTGATAGACTGAGACCCTATCTCAAAAAATAATAATAATAAAATTAAAAATAAATAAAGTGCATGTTTAGTTCGTTTAGTTTCTCCCTTCAGCAGACGGCAGGAATTTGGGCAAGGCCATTTCCATAGACTGAAAGCCTCAGTTTCCTCATCTGTGAAATGGGAGTTGTGAGATGCAAGGTAACACAGAATTCCCACAACCTGGCATGTTCTCCAGAGTGTGGGGCTAGCTCCTTAGCTAAACCTTCAGTTTTTAATTCTCATCTTTTTTTTTTTTTTTTGGCCAGGGCTGAGTTTGAACCCATCACCCTTAGCATACGGGGCTGGTGCCCTACTCCTTGAGCCACAGGTGCCGCCCTCAATTCTCATCTTTAATATCTTATCAGAGAGTTCAGATCTGACCCATTTTTCTCAAACTAAACTTACCCTCCTCTCATTTCTTTTCTTTTTAAGATTTTTCGTCTTTTTTTGTTTGTTTGAGACAGTCTCATTATGTCGGTAGAGTGCTGTAGCATCACAGCTCACAGCAACCTTTTTTTTTTTTGAGACAGAGCCTCAAGCTGTTGCCTTTGGTAGAGTTCAGTGGCATCATAGCTCACAGCAATCTCCAACTCTTGGGCTCAAGCGATTCTCCTGCCTCTGCCTCCCAAGTAGCTGGGACTACAGGCGCCTGCCACGGAGCCTGGCTATTTTTGGTTGCAGCCATCATTGTTGTTTGGCAGGCAAGGGCTGTATTCGAACCCACCAGCTCAGTTGTATGTGGCTGGTGCCTTATCTGCTTGACTCACAGACACCAAGCCACAGCAATCGTAAACTCTTGGGCTTAAGTGATTCTCTTGTCTCTGCTTCCCAAATAGTAAGACTTTTTGTCTTTTTTTCTTTTTTTGATACAGAATCTCACTTTGTCACCCTTGGTAAAGTGCTGTGGCATTATAGCTCATAGCAACCTCCAACTTCTGGGCTCAAACAATCCTTTTGCCTCAGTCTCATGAGTACCTGGGACTACAGGCATGCACTACAATAACAAGTTGTTTTTTTTTTTTTTTTTAGAGATGGCGTCTTGCTTTTGCTGAGGCTGATCTCAAACTCCTGAGTTAAAGTAATCCACCTGCCCTGGCCTCTCAAAGTGCTAGGTTTACAGGCATGAGCCAATGCATCATCCTATCTTCTTCTTCTTTTTTTTTTTTTTTAAGAGACAAAGTTCTCACTCTGTCATCTAGGCTGGAGTGCTATGATACAATCATAACTCACAGCAACTTCAAACTCCTGGGCTCTAGTGATCCTCCTGCCTTAGCCTCCCAAGTAGCTAAGACTACAGGCATGCCATCATGCTTGGCCTCAAAAATGATTCTTAGGCTCGGCGCCTATAGCTCAACCGGCTAAGGCGCCAGCCACGTACACCTAAGGTGGCGGGTTCGAATCC
>NW_003852551.1:4394150-4398011 GCF_000181295.1 Otolemur garnettii
CCCAAGAGTTTGAGGGTGTTGTGAGCTATGATGCCACAGCACTCTACCAACAGCGACAAAGTGAGACTTTGTCTAAAAAAAAAAGAAAGATATGGCAACTTAAGGAAGAAATGGGGAAAAAATGATAAAGTTCTGTTTGGGAGTTTCTTGTGTTATTGTAAGGTAGTCATTAGATCAAAGAAATTATAAATTAGCAGGAGGGGTGTTTGCTCTAAATTTAAGAAAGTCAGTTCTAAAATTTAATACCTGGACCATGGCTATTGAGCTAAATTATAGCAACTCTTTTTATTTTAATTAAAAAAAAATTATTTTGAGACAGGGTCTCCCTTTAGCACCCTTGGTAGAGTGCTGTAGTATCACAGCTCACAGCAACCTCAAACTCTTGGGTTCAAATGATTATCTGCCTCAGCTTCCCAAGTAGCTGGGACTATGGGCATCCTCTACAATGCCCAATTTTTTTAGAGACAAAGTCTCACTCTGACTCAGGCTGGTTTTGAACTCGTGAGCACAAACAATCCACCTGCCTGGGCCTCCCAGAGTGCCAGGATTACAGGCATGAGCCACTGGCCAGGGCCCTTTTCCTTTTTATTTCTGAGAAGGATACTATTGTACAGATATATTACAATTTGTTTACCTATACACCAACTAATAGACATTTGAGTTGTTTCCAATTTGGACTATTATGAATAAAGCTTCTATTTGTGCGGGCTTAAGTTTTCTTTTGGGTAAACACCTAGGAGTGAAATTATTGGGACAAATGGTAAGTGTAGATTAAATTCTATAGGAAACTTAAAAATCATTTTCCATAGTGGCTATACCATTTTGTAGTCTCACCAGCGGTAGATGAGAGTTCCAGTTTTTTATCAACTGTTGGCACTGTCCATCTTTTGACAGTCCTTTTGACATTGGTCTGGTGGTTAAAAGCCTATGCACTAGAGGACTGTGGGAAACCAGGCAGAGCGCATCCACGCTGATGCGTGGAGGGGAGAGGCAGGCGCCTCAATGAACGTGTTCCTCATGATACGGCACCACAAGACCACCATCTTCACGGAAGCCAAGCAATTGAGCACTGTGTTTGAGCTGAAGCTCATTGACGAGGGCATCCTTAAGTGGCCGCCCAAGGAGCAGCGACTGTACATGGATGACCAGCTCCTGGATGATGGCAAGACACTGGCGAGAGTGGCTTCACCAGCCAAACCGCATGGCCACAGGCCCCGGCCACAGTAGGGCTGGCCTTCAGGGCGAATGATGCCTTCAAGGCCCTACACATCACACCCTTCTCCAGCCCACCAGAGCTACCAGATGTGACGAAGCCCCAGCAGTGCCAATGAACAGGCTGTACAGTGAGGGCCCCTGGCCTGCCCCCAAAAGGCCCATTCCCCCCAATAAAAGAGATTTGGGTTAAAAAAAAAAAAGCCTATGCACTGGAGTCAAAGTTTGTTTTTGTTTATTGTTGTTGTTGTTTGTTTGTTTTGAGATAAAGCCTCACTTGGTCACCCTGGGTAGAGTGCTGTGGCATCACAGCTCACAGCAACCTCCAACTCTTGGACTTAAGCTATTCTCTTGCCTCAGCCTCCCAAGTAGCTGAGACTACAGGTGCCCACCACAATGCCCAATTTTTTGGTTGTAGTTGTCATTGTTGCTTGGCAGGCCCAGGCAGGGTTCGAACCCACCAGCACTGGTGTACGTGGCTGGTGCCCTAGTCGCTGAGCTACAGGCACCAAGCCTGGAGTCAGAGTTTAAGCTCCATTTATGGTTCGACCCTAAGGGAGTCACTTCAACTCTTAAGTCAGTTTCCTCTTGTGTAATAAGGGATAATAATGGCATTTAGCTCATAGGGTTGTTGGGTTCTATCAATTAAATCGGTTCTCACCGAGAGATGATTTTGGCCCCACAGAACATTTGGCAAAGTCTGAGGATATTTTTGGTTGTTGCGAGTAGCAGGTTGCCTCTGGCCATCTAGTGCAGACAGACCAGGGATGCTGCTAAACATCCTACAATGTAAAGAGCAGTCCCTTAGAACAAAGAATTATCCAGGAGAAAAAAGTCAACAGGTCCTGAGGTTGAGAAATCCTGAATTAAATAGTGCACATAACGTGTTCACTGTAACACCTGGCACATGTCAGCTGCTTGGTAAATGGAAAACAAATAGATTTTGGAGACAAATGTGTTTTCAGGAGCACCGATAGGAGTTTGATGCCTCCTTTTCCCAATTATCTAGCCCTGAGGCTGTTACAAAGTGAGAAAGCTCACTACAGAGGAGAAGTGGTTTTATCACTGCAAATTCCTCGGATATCAAAGGGTGAGCCATACATTCAAGACAGGAGCCCTGTAGCCTTGGACCTTGGACTCCTTGGTGTGGGGGAGGACTGGAAGGTTCACACATTCCATTCCTCCTTCCCTACCAGGCAGCAGCATCTCCCCTGGCTGGAGTTCCAGCTGTTGTCTGGGTCAGGGCAAACAAAGACCTTTGGGCTATTCCAAATCCAGGATTTACAGCCCATGGGCTCCTCCCAGTTTACTGGAGTGCTCAGAAAACACTGGTCAGGTCAGCAGGATCCCCAAGGGACGGTGTGCCATGTGGTCCCATGACACAGCCAGGATGAACTAGACAGGGCAAACCAGAGGAAAGTGAATCTGAAATTGATTCAGTTCAACAGAATCAAGCATTTAGCAACATTCATTGCAGTCTTACTGTGTGCCCGCCACTATCTCTCCCACAGGGGTGGAATACAGTCTCTATTTAAAGACATTTGAATCCCGGCTCTGCCAACACAGTATTTGTCCTTCACAAGGCACATCACCTCTATGAAACACATAGTATATATGTAATAAATCGTGTGTGTGTGTGTCTCAGTCCTCAGCAAGAGTATGAGGTAAAGGCTTTTATCATCCCTATTTTACAAAATAATAAATCAAGGCTCAAAGACGTGAAGGATTTTACCCAAAGTCACAGGACTAATTAAGTGGCAGAGAATCTTTATGGCAGACTTTTGGGGAAATAAAAAGATGAATAAGATGGAATCCCTGACCTCAACAAGCTTAGAGTCTCATTGAGGAGATAAAAACAAAAAGAAGTCTAATTTCAAAGACACACTGGAAGAAATGTTAATAAAGAGCATTCAGGTGGGGTAAGGCAGGTCTGAGGTCAGTTCAAGGTGGGGGGGCAATTAGAAGGCTTCACGGAGGAAATAGTGGTTGAGTTGGTCTTTGAAGATGGATCAGACTGAAAGTAGACAGCCCGACAGCCATAGAGATCTGGAGAAACGTGACCATTGGCGTAGACCATCGGGGTGGGCCATAGGATGTGTGCACATGAGGGCAGGAACAGAAGATCTGGCTGGAAAAGTATATAGATGAGGGCAAGACTGGCAGAAACAAGCAGGGGTGATCTTCAAAATATTTAACAAATGGAAGGCCATGGGTAACAATTGATCAGAATGGACACTGAGCTGTAAACAACTCCATGGCCATGAATATCCTGGAAACAGTATCCACATTTACCTAACCAATTGGCTTTCCCCGTGTTTTGGGAATAGCACACTTCTATTTTGTTTTAGTGATCCATTTATCCTACTCTGTCTGTATCGTTCTGGTGGGCCAGATTGCATCTATCTATGTCCGGATGTGGGCACACAATGGAGTCTACCTTAGCCAATTAAAATGCAGCAATGACAATGAGGAACACATTAGCCCAAACAAGGCCAATAAGAATCCTCTTTGGCAGGTTTGTTAGATCTCTTGGGAGAAAAGAAGCTATATTTCACCAGGGAAGCTAAGAGTCAAATTTAGAGGAAAAAAAGAGAGAAGGTGGAAACAGAGAAAGAGAGAGAAGAGGAAGGAAAACAAATTCTTCTTCTT
>NW_003852551.1:4399267-4400324 GCF_000181295.1 Otolemur garnettii
CAGCTACTTGGGAGGCTGAGGCAGGAGACTCGCTTGAGCCCAGGAGTTAGAGGTTGCTGCGAGCTGTGATGCCACAGCACTCCACCCAGGGGGATAGCTTGAGGTTCTGTGTCAAAATAAATAAATAAATAAATAAATAAATAAAATACATGCATATGTAGAGTTGGATATGGTGTCATCAGGCCTTTATACTCCCAGCTACTTTGTTTTTGTTTTTGTTCTTTTTTGAGACAGAGTCTCAAACTGTCTCCCTGGGTAGAGTACTAGGGAGTCACAGCTCACAGCAACCTCACACCCATAGGCTTAAGTGATTCTCTTGCCTCAGCCTCCCAAGTAGCTGGGACTACAGGTGCCTGCCAGAACTTCCAGCTATCTTTTTTATTGTTGTTGCAGTTGTCATTGTTGTTTTTTTAACTGGCCCAGGCCAGGTTCCAACCCACTAGCCTCCGTGTATGTGGCTGGTGCCCTACCCACTGAGCTATGGTGCTGCCAACAGAGTCTCTCTTTGTCACCCTCAGTAGAGTGCAGTAGTGTCACAGCTCACAGCAACCTCAAACTCTTGGGGTCAAGTGATTCTCTTGCCTCAGCTTTCTGAGTAGCTGGGACTAAAGGCGCCCACCACAACGCCCAGCTATTTTTAGGGATGGGGTTTTGCTCTTGCTCAGGCTGGTCTGGAACTCAATGAGTTCAGGCAATCCGCCTGCCTCGGCCTCCCAGAATGCTGGGATTACAGGCGTGAGCCATCTCACCCAGCCTGTCCCCATTACTTTGGAGAATGAGGTGGAAGGATCCTTGACCCAAAGAGTCAAGTCCACACTGAGCAAAACAGTGAGACCTTGTCATATACACATATACACACACACATATTTATATGTCTATGAGGAAAAGACCCAAAAGACATTTGAATAGGATATTTTAACTACCCCAAATTGTTTTCTGTTTTTTTGTTCATTGAATCTCAACTTTGTGAGCTAATTCTGGCCCATAGGACAGGAAGGAGAGATTAGTGGAAAGCTTCTAGTAAAAATTTCTTTCTTTCTTTTTTTTCTTTTCTTTT
>NW_003852552.1:0-20074 GCF_000181295.1 Otolemur garnettii
TAGGTGTAGAATATAAATGTCTTAACACAATAACTAAGAAAATGCCATGAAGCCTATGTTGAATAGTTTGATGAAAGCATTTCAAATTGTATGTAAAACCAGCACCTTGTACCCCATGATTGCATTAATTACACAGCTATGTTTCAATAAAAAATAAATGAATAAATAAATAATGTCTTTTTGATAAAATGATTTTTTTTCTTCTCAGTAGATTCCTAGCAATGGGATTGAGGGGTTAAAATAAGAGGCCTAATTTGAGTACTTTTAGGGTACTCCATACCTCTTTCCAAAGAGACTGTATTAGTTTGCAGTCCTATTAACAGTGTAAAAGTGTTTCCCTCTCTCCACAACCATGCCAGCATCTGCAACTTTGGGAATTTGTGATATGGGCTAATCTTACTGGGACTAGATGATATTTAATGGTGGTTTTGATTTGCATTTCTCTGATGATCAGAGAAGATGAGAATTTTTTCAAATGTTGGTTAGCTTTTTGTCTGTCTTCCTCAGAGAAGGTTCTGTTCATGTCTTTTGCCCAGTGACAAGTGGGATTGTTTGATCTTTTTTTGTTGATTGAGTTCTATAAAGATTCTAGCTATCAAACCTTCGTGAGATTCACAACATGCAAGTATCTTTTCACATTTTGAAGGTTGTCTATTCACTTTAATTTTGTCCTCAGCTGTGCAGAAACTTTTCAACTTAATTAAGTCACATTTGTTTATTTTTGTTGTTGCAATGACCACTGAAGTCTTATTCTTAAAATGTTTCCAAAGACCAACATCCTCAAGAGTTTTCCCCCCACTTTCTTCTAGGATTTTTATTATTTCATGCCTTACATCTGAATCTTTTATCCATCTTGAGTCAATTTTCATAAACAGTGAAAGGTGTGGGTCCAATTTCAGTATTTTACAAGTGGATATCCAGCTTTCCCAGAACCATTTGTTGAATAGATATTCTTTTCCCTACTGTATGCTTTTTGTTTGACTTATCAAAGATCAGATGGCTATAAAAGACTGGTTTCTATTTTATCTCTTGGTTTTCTATTCTGTTTCATATGTCTATGTCTCCATTTTTGTGCCAATACCATGCTGTTTTGATCACTGTTGATTTGTAATGTAGCCTAAAGTCCAGTCAGTGATGCCTCTGGCTTTGTTTTTATTACTAAAATTATGGGGGTGCTGTCTCTTTCCATGCAAAATGAAGAACTATTTTTTCCAGTTTTTCAAAATATGATATTGGTATTTTAAACCTGAAACATTTCTCCTCCATATTTTAATGGATATTGCATTGAATCCCTAGAATGTTTTGGGTAGTATAGACATTTTGACAGAGTTGATTCTTCCCAGCCAAGTTTCAATGTCCTCTGCTATTTGTTTTCTTAGGGATTCATAATTGTCTTTGTAGAGGTCCTTCAACTCTTTTGTTAGGTATATTCCTAGGTATTTCATATTCTTTGAAGGTACTATTAAGGGTATTGTGTCTTTGATTTGATTCTCAGTTTGACTGTTGTTGGCATAAATGAAGGCTACTGATTTGTGAACCTTGATTTTATATCCTGTGAAATTACTACATTTCTTGATCACTTCCAAGAGCCTTGTGGTAAAAACATTGGGATTTTTCTAAGCATAAGATCATATCATTAGCAAAGAGTGAAAGTTTGACCTCCACTGTTCCCATTTGGATGCCCTGATATCCTCTTCTTGCCTGTTTGCATTGGGTAGGACCTCCAGCACTATGTTGAATAGTAGTGGCAATAGTGGATATCCTTGTCTGGTTCCAGTTCTAAGTGGAAATGCTTTCAGGTTTACTACATTCTGTATGATATGTATTATGTGTTTATCATGGGAGACTTCTATGAATTAAAGAAATTTCTCTTATATCCCTATTCCCTTAAGTGTTCTTAGCAAAAATAAATGCTGAATTTTGTCAAATGTTTTCTCTGCATCTATTGAGAGGATACTATTATCTTTTTATTATTTCTGTTCATATGGTAAATTATAGTTATGCATTTATGTATATTGAGCTAGTCTTGCATTCCTGGAATAAAGCTCACCTGATTATGATTTATTATTTTTTTGATGAGTAGCTGTATTCTATTTGCTAGGATTTTATAGAGTGTTTTTGCATCAGTATTCATTAATGATATTGTTCTATAGTTTTCTTTTTCTGTTTACTTATTTCTTGCTTTTGGTATCAGGATAATATTTGCTTCATAGACAGAATTGGAGAGGATTCCTTCCTTCTTAATGTTTTGGAAAAGGTTCTGCCTAATAGGTATGAGCTCTCTTTTGAAGGTTTTGTAGTATTCTTGTGTGAAACTGTCTGTCCTAGGACTTTTATTTATTTTTTTTGTAAACTTTTTATTTTTGTTGCAATATCAGGGCTTGATATCAGTCTGTTCTAAATTTCTTATTATTTCTGTTTTAGTTTAGGGAGATAGTGTGATTCCAGGAATGGTCTACTTCCTCCTTTTTTTTTTTACATAACATAATTATACTTTCCCTCATATTAATTGTAAATATTAAAAATAAAATAAAATATCCCACTGTAAAGTCATTAAAACACCTGTTTTTTTGTGACCTTGGGAGGGTGAAACATCTTCTTTTGCTTCAGTTTCTTCTTTTGGAAAATGGGGAAATTAACTGTCCCTACTTCATGGGTTTATTGCCTTAGAATACTACTTGACTTAGTATTTTAAAACCATTGGAACAGTGATGTGGTAAGTACATAATAAAAGATCAACACATCACACTATACCCAATGATTGCATTAATGTACACAGCCATCATTTAATAAAAAAAAAAAAAGATCAACACATGTGACTTGTTCTATCACATAAAATTTACATGGTAAAGGGGCCGAGCAAGACGGTGGCCAAGTAACAGCTTCTTTGTAACCAGCAAAGTGAGATTGGAAAAGTGGACTTCAGGCACTTCTGGCCTGTGAGCTCTGCCCAGAAACATCCTTTTGGGGATACGAGGAAGCAGCTGGAGGTTTCTAGACTCCAGGAAGAGGAAAAAAGCAGTGGAGAAGAGGCAAGTGGTTTTGCTCAGTCTGAGGCAGTGTTGCCTCCCTCAGCCATAGCTACAGCAACAGTGAGATTGGAGGCAGGAAAGGCCTTCCCTGGCAATTGGTTGGTTTTTTGAATCCGGGCACTTGGTTGAATTATGTTGGGAGGCCAGGGACATACATGTAAGTGGCTTTGAGTTGTGTGCAGTGTTCAGGAGTAAACCACTGGGCCAGAGCAGAGCTTTCCTTGTTCGGCTATGTGCCCCATGCAGCCCTTGTGGGGAGAGCTGCCCTATAAGCTCCACCCTTAGGGTCCCATCATGAGCCCTGTGCTGAGAGACATGGGGCAATTGATCTAGTGACTTTGAACAGTGCACAGAAGTCAGAACTGAGACTCAGGGGAAGAGCCAAGTTTTCAGTGTTCTGCAGTAGAAGAGTTGCCCTGCAGCTTTTGCCCTCAGTGGCTTAGAGTGAGTCAGGTTTCAGTGCACCTGATAAGTGGGCACCACTAAACCTCTGCTTAGCCAAAGGTAGGCTGAGGAGAGATTCAGTCTTTCAACTCCATGGGGTTTGAGGAGAAAGAAGTCAGCTGGAGCCTACAGTCTTCATCTTATACAGCTGTACCACCATTGTGATTAGCATTTCATACCCCAGAAGATCACTTATTGCCCAGACAATATTCACCATATATATAACAACACTCGGGTTACAACCCAAGTTGTATATATATGGTGAATATATGAATGGATTGCATTTTTTTCCATTTTGTTATTTCAACTTTTCCCCCCTAGGATTTTCTTTTTTTTCTTTTATTCTTTTCCTTCATTTTTCTACATGTAAACATAATTTTTCATTGTTGCCTTCTTTAATAATAAGAACTTCATTTTTGCTAGTGTTTCTGCCCTTGGTATTTAGTTTTCCCCAAATTTTATCCTGTAAGGTATTGTATTTGTTTGCTTTGGTTTGATTTATGCTATTTTTGTTTTTCCGATTTCATAGAGGTGGGGTACTGTGTCTCCTCAGGCTGGCAAAGACATGTAGACCCAAAGGGAATCACCCAACCTGGCATCCCCTGAGGTTAGGGAGTTTTTTGGGTTTTTTTTTTTTTTTTTTTTTGAAGTTTTTGGCTAGGTCTGGGTTTGAACCCACCACTTCTGGTATATGGGGCTGGTGCTCTACTACTTTGAGCTACACGTGCTGCCCAGGTTGGGGAGTTTTTAATGTGTAGGTCCAAATACCATACTACATACCTTTATTAATCCTGTCTCCCTCTTTCTGTACCTCTCTTCTTCTTGTCAATCTTCCCTTTTACTCACCCCCTTTCCTATCTCTTTTTTCTTTTTTCATCTTTTTTTCCCTTCTTGCTCTTCAGTCTTCTCATCCTTTTAGTCCTGTATAAAAAGGACTCATCAATACCTTAGGTCAGAGGCATGGTAACTTAAAGAGCAAGAGGAAGGGGAAGAAAAATTAGATCAATGAATCAGACAAAATAAAACACTAATGAGGAAGAAACAGCAGAAAAATCCTGGCAACATGAAAAACAAAACCAGAGTTACCCCCACAAGGGACCATGAGGTAGCTACTATAGAGAATTCCACATATAAAGAAATGTTAGAAATGACAGAAGGGGAATTTATAATACCAATAATAAAAACAGTGAAGGAAATTGCTGAGGAAAGTAGAAAATAACCAAAAAAGAAATCCAAAAACAGAATCAAATAAGAGATGAATGATATGAACAGTATAGAAAGGATATAGGAGAGCTAAAGGAATTGAAGTAGTCAATTAGGGAACTTAAAGATGCAGTAGAAAAGTATCAATAACAGATTAAACCATATAGAAGAAAAAATCTGAGAGGTAGAGGACAAAGCTCTTGAGATAACTCAGATAGTTAAAGAAGCAAAAAAGAAAAAAAAAACAGAGAGAGAAAGTAGAGTGTTCACTGATGTAATTATGGGATGTCATGAAGCTTTCCACCATGTGAGTTATAGGTATCCTAGAAGGGAAAGAAAAATGCCCCATAGGAATGGAAGCCATACTAGAGAATACTGTAAATGAAAATTTCCCAAATATCACCAAAGATTCTGACACACTCCTTTCAGAGGCATATCAGACCCCAGGTCTCCTGAACTCTAACAGAGCATCTCCAAGACACATTATAATGAACCTTTCCAAAGTCAAGACAAAAGATTCTGCAAGCTACCAGGAGTAAGCGCCAATTGACCTACTTGGGAAAATCCATCAGGGTGACTGAAGACTTCTCAAATGAAACTTTTCAAGCCAGAACACAATGGTCATCTACCTTTAATCTGCTTAACCAAAATAACTTACAGCCCAGAATTCTATATCCTGCTAAGCTAAACTTTAAATTTGACAGAGAAATCAAATCTTTTACTGATATGTAAACTTTGAGGAAATTTTCCACAAGACCAGCTCTACAGGATGTACTTTGACATGTTCTACTCACTAACCATCACAATGGACCACCAACAAAGTAAGTACTAACAAACTAAAGGACAAAACCTAGCTTCCACAATGATGCAAAAGGCAAAACTTAACAATGGACTGCCACAAAATTAGATGAACAGAACTTCACCCCATTTATCAATTATCTCAATAAATGTTCATGGTTTGAATTACCCACTGAAGTGTCACACACTGACTGATTGGATAAACAAACAGAAGCTATCCATTTATGTCCTCAAGAAAACACCTAGCCTCAAAGGACAAATTAAAATTCTGAGTTAAGGGATAGAAGACAATTTTTCAGCAAAGGGAATTCAGAAGAAAAGAGGGGTTGCAATCTTATTTTCAGATACAAGTGGATTTAAAAAAACTAAAGTCAAAAAAGACACAGATGAACACTTCATATTGGTCAAGGGAAAAATAAAACAAGAAGACATTTCAATTCTAAGTATTTATGCACCCAATTGAATACTGCCAGATTCCAGAAACAGACCTTAATTTGTCTGAGCAATATGATATCCCATAACACCATAATAGCAGGGGACTTTAACACTCCTCTTACAGAGACAGACAGATAACTAAACAGTAACTAAGCAAAGATACAGGGAACTTAATGTGACCCTAGAACAACTGTGCTTGATAAACATATATAGAACAATCCATCCCAGAGTGAAAAAATAAACGTTCTTATTGGCCCATAGAACATTCTCCAATATTATCATATCCTAGGACAGAAAACAAAACTCAACAGAATCAAAAGAATTTAAATTTTACCTTGTATCTTCTCACACCACAAGGCAGTAAAGGTGGAACTCAACTCCAACAAAAACATTCAACCCCACACAAAGGCATAGATATTAAACAACCTTTTGCTGCAGTATAGTTGGATGCAAGAAGAGATAAAAGCGGACATCATTTACTTTCCTGACCATAACAACAATGAAGACACAGCATCCAAACTCTGTGGGATACAGCAAAAACAGTGCTGAGGAATAGTCACCACTTTAGATGCCTACATTTGAAAAACATAAAGCACATCAACAAACTCAAAAACCATCTCAATGGAATTGGAAAAAGAAGAAGAATCTAATCCTAAAAACAGTAGAAGAAAATAAATATCCAAAATTAAATCAGAGATTAGTGAAATTGAAAACAAAAGAATTATTCACAAAATTAATCAACAAAAAGACTGACTAGGCACAGAAAAGTAAAATCTCTAGTTACCTCAATCAGAAACAATAAAGGGGAAATAACAACATGTCACAGAGATACAAGAGATTTTCTCTGAACACTGCAATATGCCCAGAAATTTGACAATGTGAAGGAAATAGACCAATATTTGCAATCACACCCTCCCCCTAGACTTACCTAAGATGAAATTGGTCTCCTGAATAGACCTATTTCAAGCACTGAGATCAATGAAACAGTAAACTAAACAAAGATACAGGGGACTTAATGTGACCCTAGAACAACTGTGCCTGATAGACATATATAGAACAATCCATCCCAGAGCGAAAAAATAAACGTTCTTCTTATTGGCCCATGGAACATTCTCCAATATTATCATATCCTAGGACAGAAAACAAAACTCAACAGAATCAAAAGAATCAAAAACCCTCCCAAACCAAAAATGCCCTAGTCCAGATGGCTTCATACCACAATTCTATTAAGCCTTCAAGGAAAAGTTGGTTCCCATACTGCATAAATTATTTTCTAAATTTGTGGAGGAAGGACTCTTCCCCAACACATTTTACAAAGCAAACATTACCCTGATGCCAAAACCAGGAAAAGACCCAACTAAAAAGGAGAACTTCGGGCTGATTTCAATAATGAATATAAATGCAAAAATTCTCAATATAATACTAGCCAATAGACTGCAGCACCTCATCAAAAAAGTCATACATTGCTAAATCCACAAGACAGGAAGAGGCAAGATGGCCTACTGAAGCCACCTTTCCACAGAGGCTCCTGTCCAGAGGGAGAAATAATGGCCAGAAACAACCCAATAAAGGGGAAGATTAGGAGCTGCGCTGAAAGAGAGGATTGATAGGTTCACATCACCACTGCTGCAGCAATCTGAGACTCTAAGGAAACCAATTTCAAGTACAAAACCCAACCCAAACAGGACCAAAATCATTCCCCACCTCCACCCATGAGAGTGGCTTGAGGACAGCAGAGAACAGAGAAACTTCTGTTTCACCAAAGGGCAGAGAATGACTGAGGGCCAGGACTCCCTTCACAGAGAGATACCTCTGTAAGTCCAGGCAGTCTCTTAAAAGTTGATCTAATATTCTCCCTACGTTCCTGAACTCCCAATCCAGTCCTCACCCCTCTCCTGGTGGTCTGGAAGACTACTCCTGCAAAATCCAGAGCATTTGGCAGACTTTTGCTGGGATAGGGCATCTCATGAGCTGTGGGGCAGTTGCACTGAAAGTATAACGTTAACAGAGGTAGGGAGTCACAAAGGTAGAGAAACATGCTCTGTGTTGGAAAGAGCACAGTGTGTGACCCTTGACACTGATCATGGAGGACTGCAGCCCACGGGCTCCCAGCTTGGTGACCCATGGAGGGCAGCATGGCTCCCCACCTGGCTCCTGAGACCCATGGCCAGTGGCTGGCGACTCCCACTGGCCCCTGTGACCCACAGCCCAAGGCCAGAGACTCCCACTGGCTCTCGCGACCCAGGCTGCCCACAGCCAGAGACTCCACCCTTTAGCTCCCCACCCCTCTCCTGAGACCCAGGGCTGGTGACTCAGCCCTCCAGCTCCCCTTCTGGCTCCTACGACCAGTGACTGGTTGTAGGTGGCTCCACCCACTGGCTCCCTGCTGGATCCTGTTGCTTACAGCAGGGGCTCAGCAGCTCTGCCCTCTGATACCCTCCAAGCTCCTTTGACCCTCACAGCTGGTGGCAACATCCTATAGCTCCCTGTCCAGCTCCTACAACATGCACACAACAGTACCCCAGACTGGTGGCACCACTCCCTACCATGGCAGCCACCCTGACAGTGGTGGTGGCTCCATGATCCCTCCCACTGGGGTCAAATTTGGGAGAGACACCTCCACAATCCTGGGAAACTTGGAGGGATACTGACCTCACCTGCAGGGGTTCCAGAGGTGGAGTGTGGCCAAGGCAAAGGCATGGTCTCTGAAGGGGAGAACCACACTCCTCCACGGTAACACCTGGCTGGGCACAGACAAATGTGGAACACTCCCCAGTTTCCAGTGATCACGGGAGAGAATCAGGCCTGAACTAGTCCCACCTGCAGGTCACATAGTGAGACAGCTGGTTCTGGGAGGCATTGTCTCCTCTTTGACTTAGGTGAAAATCCCCAGTGTAGTTGAATATGAGAGAGAACTGGGCTGCAGCCCAGAGGGGCAACCAGTGACTGGGGGCGATGATGATGCAAAGTAGGAAAAGAGGCCCAGAACCCCTGGAATAACTTTTGCTTGGTGGGCCTTTCTGACTCCATGGACCACCGGAGCGAGTCACACTTGAGCTGCCAGTGGAGCCCTGCTGACCAGTTGCTGGAGACCTTTTGAACTCTCCCACTTGATATGTGTTTGTGCTGACTGGGACAATTGGTTTGGAACTTTTGATCTAGGCCAATCACCCAGGGACTCCCCCAAGGTTATACTTTGGTTGTGTTGTAGATGAAGAGTCTGATTATCCTCTCCAAGTTATTGCCAGTGGGGGGCAGAATGTTTTAGTTGCTTGTGTTCCTCCACAGCTAAGATTTCAACCCAAGTCAGTGATTGACTAGGATTGGTCACAGTCTAGCTAAATACAAGACAGACCCACCTAGCCCCATCCTACCAACCAAGTTTCCAGGGTCTCAGGCTGTAGTACTAAATGGAACCTTGGTAAAGCCATAGGGGAAAAACCACAGTCACCAGTCCCAGCACTCTGATAAAGGGCTGATTAATTACATCTCCAGGAGAGGAGCCCTCAGTTTAATTCCACTTCACCAGCCTCTCTAAACAAATGGTGAAAAATAACCATGAGGTGGAATCAGTGGAAAAACTCAGGCAACATGAATAACCAGAGTAGATTAACTCCTCCAAGGTACAACAAAAGAGATGCAACAGAAGATCCTATTCATAAACAAAAGGCTGAGATGTCAGAAATTGAGTTCAGAATTTAGATAGCAAATAAAATTAACAGAATTGAAGGAAAATTGAAATTAGAAGTTCAAGGAGTAATTCAAAAGTTGCATCAAGAATTAAAAGAATTCAAAGATAAAATCACCAAAGATTTGACAATTGAGACAAGTTGCATCCCTCAAAGACCTGAGAAATATGGTAGAATTCCTCAGTAATAGGACAGAGAAGGCAGAAGAAGGGATTTCTGACATTGAAGACAAAGCTTTTGAATGCTCACAAATGTTCAAAGACAACGAGAAATGGAGAGCAAAGACAGACGATTCCCTGAGAGAGTTGTGGGACCTCTCCAAAAAAGCAAACATTCACCATATTAGAATTCCTAAAGGTGATGATAATGATCTAAAAGGCACAGATGCTTCACTCTAAGATTTTAGAAGAAAATTTTCCAAACACGGCAAGAGATACTGAAATTCAGATAGCAGACAGTTTCAGAAACCCAGCACAACTCATTCCAAATAAAACATCCCCTAGACACATTGTAATTAACTTCACCAAAATTAATATGAAAGAGAAAATCCTGAAAGCATCCAGAGGTAAGAAAATCATAACCTATAAGGGGAAGAATATTAGAATGACTGCAACGCTTATGGCTGAAACTTCTCAAGCCAGAAGAAAATGGTCATCAACCTTCAATCTCCTAAAACAAAACAACTTTCAGTTTACAATCCAGTATCCAGCTGAACTGAGTTTCATTTATGACAGAGAAGTTGAATACTTAAATGACATTCACATGTTGAATAAATTTGCCATAACCAAACCAGCTCTTCAAGATATTCTAGAAACATCCTCCATAATGACCACCACAATGCTGTAACACAAAAGTAAACTCACTCAGAAATTATTGATCAAAACCCAACTTCCACAGTGGCAAAAGGATTAAAAACATCCACTGTTCTCTCAAAAAGCTTGACACCAGGCTTATCAATACTCTCAATTAATGTGAATGGCTTAAATTGTCCACTAAAGAGGCACAGGTTGGTTGACTGGGCACAAAAACTCAGGACACATATCTTCTGCATACAGGAATCTCATCTTATCTTAAAGGATAAATATAGACTCAGGGTGAAGGGATGGGCATCTGTAATCCAGGCAACCAGAAATCAGAAAAAAAGAAGGGGTGGCGATTATATTTGCAGATACACTAGGCTTTAAACCAACAAAAATTAGGAAAGACAAGGATGGCCACTTCATATCTGTTAAGGGAAACACTCAACATGATGAGATGTTAATTAGTAACATTAATGCACCCAACCAGAATGCTCCTCAATTTATAAGGGAGACTCTAACAGACATGAGCAATTTAATATCTTCCAGCATCATAATAGTTGGAGATTTTAACACCACTTTGGCAGGGTTGGATAGATCCTTTAATAAGAAACTAAGCAAAGAAATTATGGACATAACTTCTCTATACAACAATTGAATAAAAAAGACATCTACAGAACATTTCATCCTAAAAAAATTGAATACACATTCTTCTCATCAACCCATGTAACATCCTCCAAAACTGATCATATGTTAGGTTGCAGGGCTAACCTCAGCAAATTTAAAACAATAGAAATTATTCCTTGTATTTTCTCAGATCATCACAGAATAAAAGTTGAACTGACCTATAACAGGAATCTGCATACTCATACAAAGACATGGAAACTAACCTTATGCTGAAAGATAGCTGGGTCAAAAAGGAGATTAAGAAGGAAATTACTGAAGATTGGGAGCTGAACCGAAAGAGAAGAGTGATATCTGCAGGTCACCTCTGCTGAGGCAAGCTGCTACTCCAAGAAAGCAAACTTCAGGTACAAAATTCATCCTAAAGAAAAAGTGTCCGTTCCCTCCCCCCAAGAAAGTTGTGTTTTTCTTTCTTTCTTTCTTTCTTTTTCTCTTTCTTTGCTCCTGTAGGTTTTCTACAGGCAATCAGTGAAGTGAGGACCTCTTATCTCACCCAATAGGTGAGAGCTGTAGGAAGTGGGGTCTACTTTTCCATATGGACCTTGTTGGGACTCTGAAAACTCTCTCACCAGGCAGAAAATTTGAATTAACATTTTCCCTGCCATTCTGAACTTCCAGTCCATCCTTTCCCCCTTGCCTGATGAAGCAGAAGCATAACTCCTGCAGAGACTGTGGGGACCATAGGAAGAGGCTCAAAAGCAGCGCTCTCCCATCCCTGCTGGACCAAGTGCCCTGCCCCCCACCTGGCCAGAGACTGCTAGAGCTATGCTTCCCATGCCACAGTTCCCGAGCCCTGCCCCCATGCCCTCCCTGCCTCTGTGCTGCACGCCCACCTGGCCAGAGTCATGAGTGAGAAGGCTCTCCTTGTTGAAGTCACCAGGCACCAGGGAATGCCAGAACTGTGTGCAGCATCCCCAGCCCTAGTGCTGGATAAATGTGCCACGTGCTCCCATAGCTGCTCCTGTAGCCTGAACACCCTGGCTGTGGCAGCCTCCAAGGAGCTGTGCAGGGTCACTTCCCACAGAGATCTAGCAACAATAAAGCAATCCTCACTAGGCTCTAATCTCAGAGAGACATCTCCCCAACTCTGAGGACTATGAGAGGAAACCAGAACTCACTCTATAGGGACACTTGTGCTATAGAGCAGCAGGGGCTAAGATGCGGTAGCTGAGGGAGAAAAGCATTTCCTGACCTGTTACCCTCAGGATTAGACTGAATCCAAGTGGAACACTCACCAGTGGCTTCTGAGTACCTGAGACAGGTAGGCCTCAGTTAGCCCAGATAGCTGGTAGCAGAGGGTACTGTCTGGGTTGCAGAGGCATTGACCTTCCTTTAACTCTGACAGGTGCAAACCCCCAGCACATCTGTTTATTGCAGGGAGCACAAACTCAGCCCTATGGCACGAATTCATGCCACCAATGTCTGAACATGAAAGAGGAGCAAAGTGGAGAAAGAGACTCAGCCCCTTGGTCCAACTCTGCTACCAGGCAATCATTTTTGACTCCACAGAGCACCAGACAGCCAAACTTGAGCAGCTAGTAGATCTCTGCCATCTAGTTGCTGGAGACTGCTCGAACTCTTCCACTTGATAGTTCATACTGAATGGATCAATTGGTTTGGAACTCTTAAACTGGGCCAATCACTTAAAGACCCTCTCAGGTGGTACCCTGGTTGTGTGGTAACAGGAAGGGTTGATTTTTCTCTTCCAGTTGTTGCCCACAGGGGGGTGGGCTGTCTTATTTGCTTGTATTTCTCCACAGCTAAGACTTCACCAGAGTTACTGATCCCTAGGATCAGACAAGAACCAGCTGAATACAAGACAGAGCCACCTATGTAGAATATAAATGTCTTACCACACACAATAACTAAGAAAATGCCATGAAGGCTATGTTAACCGGTTTGATGAAAATATTTCAAATTGTATATAAAACCAACACATTGTACCCCATGACTGCATTAATGTATATACTGATGATTTAATTTTAAAAAAAATTAAAAAATAATAAAATAAAATAGTTGGAAAAAAAAGACATAGCCAACTAACCCCATTACACCAAACAGGTCTCCTCAGTCTCAGCCTGTAATACGTATGGGTCTTTTGCAAAGCTATAGGGAATAAGCTGCAGCCATTAGTCCCAGATCCTTGACAAAGGGCTGGTTTATCACAAACCCAGGAACTCCCAATCCAATTTCACCTTACCTGCCCATCTAGCCAATGGTGAAAAACAATCATGAGGCGGAATCAGCAGTAAAGTTCTGGCAACATGAATAATCAGAGTAGATCAACTCCCCCAAGGAACAATATGGCAGACATAGTACAGGATCCCATTTGGAGCAAATGGCTGAGATGTCAGAAATCGAGTGCAGAATTTAGATAGCAAATAAGATCAATAGAATGGAGGTAAAAATGGAATTAAAATTTCAAGGAGTAATTCAAAAGATGTCTCAAGAATTCAACAAATTCAAAGACAAAATCACCAAAGATTTTGACACATTGAGGCAAGAACTTGCAGCCCTCAAACATCTGAGAAATACAATAGTATCCTTCAGTAACAGAATGAAACAGGCACAAGAAAGGATCTCTGACATTGAAGTCAAAGCTTTTGAACTGCTCCCAAGCATTCAATGAGGAAGAAAAGTGCAGAATAAAAATGGATCATTCTTTCACAGAGCTCTGGGATAATTTGAAGAGATCTAATATTCACCTTACAGGAATATTTGAAGGTGATGAGGTTGATGCAAAATATACAGATGACTTCGTTCATTAAATAATCAAAAAGAATTTTCCAGATATGCTAAGAGATTCTGAAATCCAGATAGCAAACAGTTTCAGAACACCAGCACGACACAACCCAAATAAAAATTCTCATGGACACATTATAATTAGCTTTGCCAAAGTTAATACGAGAAAGAAAATTCTACAAGCTGCAAGACATAAGAAAATCATAACCTACCAGGGGAAGAACATTATAATGATTGCAGATCTCTCTACTGAACCCTTTCAACCTAGAAGAGAGTGATCATCAACCTTTAATCTCCTTAAACAAAGTAACTTTCAAACCAGGATCCTGTATCCAGCTACACTGAGTTTCATATATGATGGAGAAATTAAATACTTTAATGACATTCACATGTTGAATAAATTTGCCATAACTAAACCAGCTCTCCAGGAAATCCTCAGACCTGTCTTCATAATGACCACTGCAATCCTCCACCACAAAAGTAAACTCACTCAAACTTTTGATAAAATTCCAAATTCCACAGTGGTGAAAGGATTAAAAACATGCACTGGACTTTTGAAAATCTTGATACTCAAAATACTATCTGGCTTATCAATACTCTCAATTAATGTGAATGGCTTAAATTGTCCTCTAAAGCTCTAAAGAAGCACAGGTTGGGTGACTGAATACAAAAACTCAGGCCAGACATCTGCTGCATTCAAGAATCTCAACTTACTTTAAAAGATAAACATAGACTCAGGGTGAAGGGATGGTCATCTATAATTCAGGCAAATGGAAAGCAGAAAAAAAGCAGGAGTTGCAATTTTATTCACAGATATAATAGGCTTTAAACCAACAAAAGTAAGGAAGGATAAGGATGGTCACTTCATATTTGTTGAGGATAACACTCAACATGATGAAATTTCACTTATCAACATTTATGCACCCAACCAGAATGCGCCTCAATTTATAAAACAGACTCTATCATACATGAGCAAATTTATTTCCTCCTACACCATCATAGTCAGAGATTTTCACACTCCTTTGACAGTGTTGGATAGATCCTCCAAAAAGAAGGTAAGCAAAGAAAATTTAGACTTAAACTCAACCATTCAATATTTGCATCTAACAGACATCTTCAGAACATTTCATCCTAACAAAACTGAATACACACTCTTCTGAACAGCCCATGGATCATCCTCCAAAATTGATCACATCTTAGGTCACAAGTCTAACCTCAACAAATTTAAAAGAATAGAAATCATTCCTTGTATTTTCTCAGGCCATTATGGAATAAAAGTTAAAATCAGTAACATCAGGAATCTGCATATGCATACAAAAACATGGAACCTAAACAACCTCATGCTGAATGATAGTAGGAGCATAGATGAGATTAAGAAGGAAACTGCCAAATTTTTGGAACAAACAATAATGAAGACACAAACTATCAGAAACTCTGGGATACCACAATGGCAATCCTAAGAGGGATATTTATAGCATTAAAAGCCTTCCTCAAGAGAACGGAAAGAGAGAAAGTCAACAACTTTATGGGACTTCTCAAGCAACTGGAAAAGGAAAAATATTCCAATCCTAGACTCAGCAGAAGAAAATACATAACTAAAATTAGAGCAGAACTAAATGAAATTGAAAATAAAAGAATCATACAACAGATCAACCAATCAAAGAGTTGGTTTTTTGATAAGGTCAATAAAGTAGATAAAACTTTGGCTAACCTAACCTGAAGTAGAAGAGTAAAATCCCTAATTTCATCAGTCAGAAATGATCAAGGCAAAATATCAGCAGACTCCTCAGAAATTCAACAAATCCTTAATGAATATTACAAGAAAATTTATTCCCAGAAATATGAAAATCTGAAGGAAATAGATTAATACTTGGAAACATGCCACCCTCCTAGACTTACCCAGAAAGAAGTGGAAATGTTGAACAATCCTATAACAAGTTCTGAAATAGCATCAACTAAAAGAAATCTCCCCAGAAAGAAAAGCCCGGAACCAGATGGCTTCTCATTAGAATTCTACCATTGCAGCTCAATTCATAATTGCCAAGTCATGAAAGAAGCCCAACTGCCCATCAACCCATGAATGGATTAATAAATTGTGGTATATGTATACCATGGAATACTATGGAGCGTTAAAAAAAAAATGAAGACTTTACCTCTTTTATGTTTACATGGATGGAGCTGGAAAATATTCTTCTTAGTAAAGTATCTCAGGAATAGAAAAAAAACATCCAATGTTCTCAGTACTACTGTGAAACCAATTTAAAATCACTCACACTTGTATAGGAAAAATGAAACACATCAATAGCCTAGGATGAAGGAGAGAATAGGAGGGAGAGGCGAAGGGGGGGGTGGGTCGATAGAGGGAGGGTTAGTAGGGGGACCACACCTATGGAGTAAATTGCAAGTACAAGTTAGATCTCTCAGGTGTAGAACACAAATGCTTTAATTCTGTAATTGGGTAAATGAGGTGAAGGCTATGTTGATTAGTAGGATGTTAGCCCTCTAATTTATACAAATAATCAACACACTGAATCACATAATGGCTTAAATGTATTTATAATCTATGTACAATGACTTAATAAAACAGATCAATTAATCAAAAAGTTATTTTTTGAAAAGGTCAATAAAATAGATAAAATTTTGGTGAACCTAACCAGGAAAAAAAGAGTAAAATCTCTAATTTCATCAATCACAAATGGTAATGATGAAATAACAGATCCTCAGAAATTAAAAAAAATCCTTAATGAATATTATAAGAAAATTTATTCATAGAAATAGGAAAATCTGAAGGAAATTGACCAATACTTGGAAGCACACCACCTTCTAAGACTTAGCCAGAATTAAGTGGAAATGTTGAACAGGCCTATATGAAGTTCTGAAATAGCATCAACTATACAAAATCTCTCTAAGAAGAAAAGCCCAGGACCAGATGGCTTCACATCAAAATTATACCAAACCTTTAAAATAAAGAAAAAGAAGGACTATTACCCAACACATTCTATGAAGCAAACATCACCTTGATCCCCAAACGAGGAAAATACCCAACAAGAAAAGAAAATTATAGACCAATATCACTAATGAATATTGATGTGAAAATATTCCACAGGATTCTAACAAACAGAATCCAGCAACACATCAAAAAAAATTACACATCATGACCAAGTGGGTTTTATCCCAGGGTCTCAAGGCTAGTTCAAAATAAGTTAATCTATAAATATAATACATAACATAAACAAATTAAAAAACAAAGACCGTATGATTCTCTCAATTGATACAGAAAAAGCTTGTGATAATATCGAGCATCCTTTCATGACCAGGACAGTTAAGAAAATTGGCATAGAAGGGACATTGCTTTTTTTTTTTTTTTTTTTTGAGACAGAGCCTCAAGCTGTCCCCCTGGGTAGAGTGCCGTGGCATTACAGCTCACAGCAACCTCCAACTCCTGGGCTCCAGCGAGTCTCCTGCCTCAGCCTCCCAAGTAGCTGGGACCACAGGTGCCCACCACAACGCCCGGCTATTTTTTGGTTGCAGCCGTCATTGTTGTTTGGCCGGTCCGGGCTGGGGATTCAAACACGCCACCTTAGGTGTATGTGGCTGGCGCCCTAGCCAGTTGAGCTATAGGCGCCGAGCCAGAAGGGACATTTCTTAAACTGATGAATACCATCTACAGCAAGCCCACGGCCAATATTGTATTGAATAGAGTTAAATTGAAATCATTTTCACTAAGATCAGGAACCAGGTAAGGTTGCCCATTGTCTCCACTGCTTTTTAACATTGTAATAGAAGTCTTAGCCATTGCAATTAGGCAAGAAAAGATGATCAAGCATATCCATATAGGATCAAAAGAGATCAAATCTCACTCTTTGCAGATGATATGATTGTATATCTGGAAAACACCAGCAATTCTACTACAAAACTCTTAGAAGTGATCAAGGAATATAGCCGCATCTCAGGTTACGAAATCAACACTCATAAATCGGTAACCATTATATATACCAACAATAATCAAGCTGAAAAAACAGTCACGGACTCTATTCTGTTCATAGTAGTGCCAAAGATGAAATAGTTTGGAGTTTACCTAACAAAGGACATGAAAGATCTCTACAAGAGAACTATGAACCTCTAAGGAAAAAAATAGCTGAAAATGTTAACAAATGGAAAAACATACCATGCTCATGGCTGGGAAGAATCAACATTATTAAAATGTTCGTTCTACCCAAAGCAATATATAATTTTAATGCAATCCCTATTAAAGCTCCATTGTCATACTTTAAAGATTTTGAAAACATAATACTTCGTTTATATGGAATCAGAAAAAAACCTCAAATAGCCAGGACATTACTCAGAAATAAAAACAAAGCAGAAGGAATCACACTACCAGACATCAGACTATACCTTAAATCTATAGTGATCAAAAGAGCATGGTATTGGCACAAAACAGAGAGGTAGATGCATGGAACAGAATAGAGAACCAAGAGATGAATCCAGGTGCATACCATTATATGATCTTTGATAAGTCAATTAAAAACATTGAGTGGGGAAAAGATTCCCTATTTAACCAATGGTGCTGGGCAAACTGGCTGGCGACCTGCAGAAGACTGAAACTGGATCCACACCTTTCACCCTTAACTAAGATTGACTCTCACTGGATTAAAGATTTAAACTTAAGACATGAAACTATAAAAATACTAAAAGAAAGTGTAGGGAAAACACTTGAAAAAATTGGCCTGCGCAAAAATTTTATGAGGAGGAGCCCTCAGGCAATTGAAGCAACATCAAAAATATACTATTGGGACCTGATCAAACTAGGAATCTTCTGCACATCCAAGAACACAGTAAATAAAGCAAATTGACAGCCCTCAGAATAGGAGAAGATATTTGCTGGTTATGTCTCCAACAAAGGTTTAAGATCCAGAATCCATAGAGAGCTCAAATGTATTAGCAAGAAGAGAACAAGTGATCCCCTCTCAGGGTGGGCAAGGGACTTGAAGAGAAACTTCTCTGAAGAAGACAGGAACATGGCCTACAAATATGAAAAAATTCTTCCCATCCTTAATCATCAGAGAAATGCAAATCAAAACTACTTTGAGATATCATCTAACACCAGTAAGATTAGCCCATATCCCAAAATCCCAAAATCAAAGATGCTGGCGTGGTTGTGGAGAAAAGGGAACACTTCTACACTGCTGGTAGGATTGCAAACTAATACATTCCTTTTGGAAAGACATCTGGAGAATTAAAGAACTAAAAATAGAACTGCCATTCAATCCTATAATTCCTCTATTAGGTATATCCAGAAGACCAAAAATCACACTACAATAAAGATATTTGTATCAGAATCTTCATTGTAGCCCAATTCATAATTGCTAGGTCATGGAAGAAGCCCAAGAGCCCATCAGTCCATGAATGGATCAATAAATTGTGGTATATGTACACCATGAAATACTATGCAGCCATTAATAAAGATGGAGACTTTACCTCCTTCATGTTTACATTGTTGGAGCTGGAACATATTCTTCTTAGCAAAGTATCCCAAGAATGGAAGAAAACTCATCCAATGTACTCAACCCTACTATGAAACTAATTTATAGCTTGCATAGGAAACCTATAACATAATTTTAACCCAGGAATATGGGGAGAGGGGAGAGGGAGGGGAGCAGAGGGGGGAGGTTGGGTGGAAGAGAGGTGATTGGTGAGATCACACCTATGGTTCATCCTATAAGGGTACATGTGAATCTCTCTAAATGTACAATAGAAATGTCTTAACATAATAACTAAGAAAAAGACATGAAGGCCATATTAACCAGTTGGATGAAAGTATTTCAAATTGTACAGAGAAACATTACATTGTACCCCATGATAGTATTAATGTACACTGCTATGATTTAATAAATAAATTAATTAAATGTCCATATTACCCCAAGCAATATATAATTTTAGTGCAATCCCTATTAAAGCTTTGTTGTCATATTTTAAAGATCTTGAAAAAATAATACTTCATTTCACATGGAATCAGAACAAACCTCAAATAGCCAAGATATTACTCAGGAATAAAAACAAAGCAGGAGGAATCATGCTACTAGACCTCAGATTATACTATAAATCAATAGTTATTAGAACAGCAAGGTACTGGCACAAAAATAGAGAGGTAGATGCATGGAACAGAATAGAGAGCCCACAGATGAATCCAGCTACTTACCGTTACCTGATTTTTGACAAGCCAATTAAAAACATTGAGTGGGGAAAAGAT
>NW_003852552.1:20825-34835 GCF_000181295.1 Otolemur garnettii
CAGCCCAATTCATAATTGCTAGGTCATGGAAGAAGCCCAAGTGCCCATCGATCCACAAATGGATCAACAAACTGTGGTATATGTACACCATGGAATACTATGCAGCCACAAAGAAAGATGGAGAGTTTACGTCCTTCATGTTTACATGGATGGAGCTGGAAAATGTTCTTCTTAACAAAGCATCACAAGAATGGAAGAAAAAGTATTCCATGTGCACAGCCCTATTATAAAACTAAGTTATAGCTTAAAGCTATAACCTAATTATGGCCTAAGAATTTGGGGAGGGGGAGATGGGTGGAGGGAGGTTGATTGTAGGGATCACCTCTATGGTTTATCTTACAAGGGCACAAGTGAATCATTCTAAGAGTAGAATGTAAATGTCTTAACAAAATAACTAAGAAAATGACATAAAGTCTATCTTAACTAGTTTGATGAAAATATTTCAAATTGTATATGAAAACACCACACTGTACCCCATAATTGCATTAATGTACACAGCTGTCATTTAATTAAAAAAAAAAAGAAAAAAGAAAAAGTTAGGCAAGACAAAGAGAAAAAATAAATAAATAAATAAATTGTGGTATATGTACACCATTAAATATTATGCAGCCTCAAAGAAAGATGGAGACTTTACCTGGTACTTATTTATATGGATGGAGACTTTACCTGGTACATGTTTACATGGCATCAGTTGTTATTTCCCCTTTATCATTTCTGATTGGGGTTACTAGATATTTAACTTTTCTATTTCTAGTTAGTCTGACCAAAGGATTATCTATTTTATTTTTTTTAAATCAACTCCTTGTTTCATTAATTTTCTGAATAATTCTTTTGTTTTCAATTTCATTGATCTCTGATTTAATTTTGGATATTTCTTTTCTTCTGCTGAGTTTAGGCTTAAATTGTTCTTCTTTTTCCAATTCCATAAGATGGCTTGTGAGTTTGATGATGCTCTCTCTTTCTGTTTTTTGAACATAGGCATCTAAAGTGATAAATTTTCCACTCAGAACTGCTTTTGCAGTATCCCACAGGTTTCAGTAGCTTGTGTCTTTATTGTTGTTATGCTCAAGGAAGTTAATGATTTTCTCTTTTTTTCTTCTTGCACCCAGCTGTCACTCAACAGAAGATTGTTTAATTTCCATGTCTTTATGTGGGGGTTAACATTTTTGTGGGAGTTTAGTTCCTTGTGTTCTGAGAAGATACAAGGTAGAATTTCAATTCTTTTGATTCTGTTGGGGTTTGTTTTGTGTCCTAGTATATGATCAATTTTGGAGAATGTTCCATGGGGCAATGAAAAGAATATATATTCTTTATCTTTGGTATGGAGTGTTCTATATGCATCTATCAAGCACAGTTGTTCTAGGGTCTCATTTAAGTCTCTTATGTTTTTGTTTAATTTCTGTTTAGAGGATCTGACAAGCTCTGTAAGGGAAGTGTTAAAGTCCCCTACTATTATGGTGTTAGAGGATATCATATTGCTCAGACTGTGTAAGGTCTATTTAAAGAATCTGGGAGCATTTAAGTTGGGTGCATAAATATTTAAAATTGAAATGTCTTCTTGTTGTATTTTTCCCTTGACCAATATAAAGTGACCATCTTTGTCATTTTTGACTTTAGTTGCTTTAAATTCACATGTATCTGAAAATACAATTGCAACCCCTCCTTTCTTCTGAATTCTGTTTGCCTGAAAAATTGTCTTTCAACCCTTAACTCGGAGTTTTCATTTGTCTTTTGAAGCTAGGTGTGTTTCCAGCAGACAGTAAATGAATGGCTTGTGTTTTTTAATCCAATCAGCCAATCTATGCCTCTTCAGTGCAGAATTCAAGCTATTAACGTTTACTGAGATAATTGATAAGTGTGGTAGTGTTCTATTCATCTTATTTTGTGAAAGTCCATTACATAGTTATATGTTTTGAATCATTGTGAAAGTTAGATTCTGTTCCTTCATATCTGAGCTCTTACTTTGCTGATAATCCATTGTGATGGTCAGTGTATAGAACAGGTTGAAGTATTTCCTATAGAGCTGGTCTTGTAGCAAATTTCCTCAATGATTGCATATCAGTAAATGATTTGATTTCTCCATCAATTTTAAAACTTAACTTAGCAGGATATAGAAGTCTGAGCTGGAAATTGTTCTGTTTAAGTAGATTAAAGGTAGATGACCATTGTCTTCTTGCTTGAAAAGTTTCATTAGAGAAGTCTGCCATCACCCTGGTGGATTTGCCCCTGTAAGTCAATTGGCATTTACTCCTGGTAGATTGAAGAATATTTTGTTTTGTCTTGCAGAAGCTCTGTTAGAGTTGAGACAACCTGGGGTCTGATATCCCTCTGAAAGGAGTGTGTCAGAATCTTTGGTGATACTTGGGAAATTTTCATTATAATATTCTCTAATATGGCTTCCATTCCCCTGGGGCATTCTTCTTCCCCTTCTGGGATACCTATAATTCATATGTTTGAATGCTTCATGAAGTCCCATAATTCTCTCAGTGAACATTCTGCTTTCTCTCTCTCCTTTTCTGTCTCTAACTATCTGAGTTATCTCAAGAACTTTGTCCTCTACCTCTGAGATTCTTTCTTCTACATGTTCTAATCTGTTGTTGATATTTTCTATCGCATCTTTAAGTTCCTTAATTGACCACTTCAGTTCCTTAAGCTCTGCTATGTCCTTTCTATCTTCTTCATATCATTCATCTATTATTTCATTCTGTTTTGGATTTTCTTTTGGATATTTTCCACTTTATCTGCAATTTTCTTCATTGTTTTCATCATCTGTATTACAAATTTCCCTTTTGTCATTTCTAACATTTCTTTATAGGTTCAATCCTCTGCAGTAGCTTCCTCACAGTCCCTTGTGGGGGGGTTGCTCTGGACTGGTTTTTCACGTTGCCAGGATTTTTCTGCTGATTCTTCTTCATGAGTGTTTTCTTTTACCTGTTTCCTTACCCTAATTTTCCTTTCACTTCCTCTTGCTCTTTAAGTTACCTTGCCTCTTACCTAGGGTTTCAATGAGTCCTTTTGGTACAGGACCAGAAGGATGAGAAGATCTAAGAGTAAGAAGGGAAAAAAGATTAAAAAAAAAAAAAGAAAGAAAGAAAGAAAGGAAAAAAACGCACAGAAAGAGGGAGAGACAGAAGCAATATAGTTGTACAGTAGGGTACTTTGAACCAACTTTAAAAACCCCCAACTTCTGGGAGTGCCATGTTGGGTGGTTCCCTTGAGGTCAGCAGCTCTTTGCCAGCCTTTTCAGACACAGTACCCAACCTCCACCAAGTAGAGAGGAAAGACAAAATGGTATAAATCAAACCAAAACAAGCAAACAGAAAATTTTATGGAATAAAATTGGGGGAAAAAAAACAAAAAATAGGGGTAGAAATGTGGGCAAAAATGAAATCCTAATTGTTAAAGAAGGCAACTGAAAAATTACATTTAAACAAGAAAAATGAAGGAAGAAAAGAAAAATCTAGGGGGAAAATGTTGAAATTTTTTTAAAAAGCTATATATATATATATATATATATATATATCTTGTTAAATATTGTCTGGGCAACAGGTGATCTTCTGGGGTATGAGATGTTAATCACAATGCTGATACATCTATAGGAGATGGAGACTGGAGGCCTCTGATTATTCCTCAAACCCTGAAGGGTGAAGAGCCTAATTTTAACCTCAGCCCACTTAAAAGACACTTTAAACTGTTAACCATGGATAACCAGAAACTTTCCTAGGAAAGCACTTGTCACTGGGATCTCTCCTGAAGTGGCTGTCGACTTACCCAGTGTGCCTAACTGGTCTCACTCTATGCCCCTGAGGGCCTAGGCAATAAGGCATCACAGTCCCCACCTTTAGGCTGCTCAGTCACTAGATAGCTCCCCCAAAGTCTCCTACCTGATCCTTGCTCTGTAACCCTGAGGGCAGAGCTTTCAAGGCAGTTCTCCCACAATGGCTCCCTGCCGGCCCACAGTCGAACACTATTAGCTCTGTCTACCTCAGTGGCGCAGACTGGAAAATGCTTAAAGTCCTCCGCACCCAACTTTTCCCAAGGTAGTTCAACTCAGTGCCACGTCCAAAAAAAAAAAACCAAAATAGTTCACAGCTAAGGCCTTTCCAGTTTACAATCTCTCTGCTACTGTACTTAACAGCTGCCAATGGTATTAGACCAAAAGAACAAATGCAACCACTTGCCAGTTCTCCACTGCTTTTGTCCTCCTCATGGGATCCAGAAGTCTCTGTGTGACTCCCTGTGTCCTCAAAGGGATGTTTCTGGGCAGATCCCACCAGCCAGAGATGCCTGGAGTCTTCTCTCCCCAGTCGCTCCATGCCCAATTGCAAGGAAGCTGTTACCCAGCCACCATCTTGCTCCTCTGCAGAGAATACTTTAAATGTTTTGAAGACATTCTAACCTATGGCATTATTTAAGTAAAATGTAATTTTGTATTTAAAAACAGCATATAAGAAAGCAAAGTCACTTATGAAAGCTGAACATCTTTGTAACTAACAAAATCCACATCAAAACCCACACATAAAAGAATGTTTTTGCCTTTGTGTTTCAGGTATTTTTAATATTCCCAAAGACAGCTTATTTATAGACATCAGCTCCCAACTTTTAATTACATATATGTAAATTATTTACACCTTTTTGCTATTCCTTGACAATAGCAAAAATAATTCAAGTTATATCAAATATATAGCACATGTGTCCTACTGTTTTAGTGAAAGGAGAAGGAAAAACACAAATCAAACAAAAACTCTGATTATAGCTTACCGACTATAGATTTATTTCCAATATTTCTGGATTCTTTTCCCCAGTTAGTTCCCCAACACTTTATACATGAAGTTGGCAAACTTTTTCTGTAAAGGGGCAAACAGCAACATTTTAGGCTATGTAAACAAAGAGGCAAAATTGAGAATATTATAAATACATCTATATAAAAAAGAAAAAATCTACCTTTTGAAGATTTGTATTGAAAAAATAAAAAACATGATAATTGAGAACTTTTTCTCACAAAGTCTACAAATAAGAAGAATGGAATTATTTTGGGGAAGGGAAAGGAGGGAATATTTCCTTGAGATTCAAAGTTCCCTATTACTAAAATTAACTGAAATTTTTATTTGTTAATGCTAATCTGTAATGATGTCTTATATATTTCATCTTTGAAAATTTCTTTTCACACAGATAGATGATACATGTATTAAAAATGCTGATAATTGGCACAGTGCCTGTGGCTAAAAGGAGTAGGGCACTAGCCCCATATACTGGAGGAGGCAGAATCAAACCCAGCCCTGGCCAAAAACCACAAAAACAAAATGCTGATAACTTCATTACTGTGATTTATAGTGGCAGTGAGAAATGATAACTGTTCCATATACAGCCTATCACAACTACTCAACTCTACTGTTGTACCACAAAATCATCCATTGAAAATGGATGAATAAGTGTAACTATGTTTCAATAAAACTTTACTTATGGAACTGTAATTAGAATTTCACAAAATTTTTACATCCCAAAATACTATGCTTCTTTTTTTTTTTTTTTTTTGATCTTTTAAAAATGTGAGAACTATCCCTAGCTCATGAATGGTGGCGGGCTGGATTTGGTTCATTTGGTTTGCTGTCCCGCATTCTATGGCATGTCCCTATATTAGAGCCATGATTACAGTTGACTTGGTGGGACTGGTGATATAATGCTCAGGGAACAAAGGGAAAGAAGAGGAAAGAAGCTTTTGCCTGATCGTTTCTACTAAGCCCTCTCTTTAACTGCCCAATTCCCATACTTCTTCTGAATTCTCATTTTCCTTCCTTATTTCACTATCCCCAGACTGGATATACCACATTGGGTATATTCATTATTCTGTAGTAAAATAAATATGCTATTACTGACAGGAAAATCATAGCTCCATTATCCAATATTTCTATTATTTTAGACCCTACTGACTTTACTCCCAAGCATGCAAAGAGCCCTGAAAAAATGACTCTAAGGACTCACATAAATCATGTATGAATATGTATATGATTTGGAAAAGGATAAAGGTGTAGACAGGTGGGCATGAATATTGGGACTGACTAGACTTAAATAAGCATACACAACAAAAGAGGAAACTCCAGTTCTGGAGCATTGAAGAAGACAATTGCAGTTGTCCATTGTGAATAGATGAATATATGTATTTACGTACATATATGTATATATGTATTTCTATATGGTAATTAAGATGCTTGAATCTTCCCTCGTATCTTTGGAAAGGATATTTGTGTATGTGCGAGTTCGTGTGCACATGAATGTTTTTTCTTATTGGAAATTTGGTAAGAAGAATATAATTCTTTGGGGGAAAGAGAGATAAATCCACTAAATTGCAGTTCAAAATTAATATTCCCTAGCATTAAATTGATCAGCATTTATTAATGCTAATTGGTAATGAGACTTAACATATATCTGTTAGAGAAGAAAAACTAAAAAGATTGTTTATCTGTATAAAATTTTTGATTATCTTTTATTCATTTATTTTTTGTTTATTTTTAATTTCAGATTAATATGAAAGTAGAATTCATTAAGTTACATTGTGTTTGTTAGGTAAATTCCAGTTAAGCCCATCATCCAGAGGGTGTGCTCTATACCCTGACATTGTGGACATTAGATGAGCGCTTACTAATCTCCCTTCCTTCTCCCTTCTCCCTCCTCTTCCCTTCCCCCAGCTGAAATTTAATTATGTTTTTCTCCTATGTGGGCATGCAGTTGTTTATCTATTGATATCGGATTAGTATTGAGTAGATTGAATACTTGCTTTTGTATTCTTGTGATACTTTACTAAGAAGAATGTTCTTCAACTCCATACAGGTTAATACAAAAGATGTAAGGTCTTCATCTTTTTATGACTGAATAATATTCCATGGTATACATATACCACAGTTTATTAATCCATCCATGCGTAGATGGGCACTTGGGTTAATTCCACAACTTAGTGATTATAAATTGAGCCACAATAAACATTCTAGTGCACATGTCCTTATGGTAAAAAGATATTTTAAATTCTGCTTAGATACCTAGTAATGGGATTGCATGATCAAATGGAAGGTCTACTTTTAGCTCTTTGAAAATTCTCCATACTTCTTTCCGAGGAGGATGTATTAGTTTGCAATTCCAACATCATTGTAAAAGTGTCAGTTTCCCTCCACAAACATGCCAAGTGTAGCTTTGGGATTTTGTGATGTGGGTTATTCTCACTGGGGTCAGGTGATACCTCAAGGTGGATTTGATCTGCATTTTTCTGATGATTAAGGATGATGAGCATTTTTTCATGTGTTCGTTGGCCATTATTCTGTCTTTTTAGAAGGTTCAATTCAATCTCCTGCTCACTACAAATGGTATTATTTGTTTTTTTCTTGTTGATTTGACTTCTCTGTAGATTCTAGTTATCAGCCCTTTGTCATATTCATAGCATGAAATATCTTCTCCCATTCTGAAGACTATTTGCTTGAATTGTGCCCTTAGCTGTACAGAAGCTTTTTAGCTTGATCACATCCCATTCACCATTCAATTAATTTTGGTGTTGCTGCATCGCCAAAGGGGTCCTCTTCATAAAATCTTTTCCCCGGCCAATATTGTTGAGAGTTATCCCACACTTTATTTTGAAGTTTTTATAGTTTCATGTCTTAAATTTAAATCTCTTTTCCAGCAAGAGTCAATTTTTCTAAGTGGTAAGAGCTGTGGGTCCACTTTCAGTCTTCTACATGTGGCTAACCAGTTCTCTCAGAGCCATTTATATAATAGTGCTTCTTTTGTCCAGTACATGCTTTTGTTTGGTTGATCAAGATCAGGTGGTTATATGCGACTGGTTTCATCTCTAGATTTTCTATTCTATTCCTTAAATCTATATCTCTATTTTTGTGCGATTACCATGCCTTTTTGGCCACTGTGGACTTGTAATATAACCTGCAGTCTAGTAACGTGATGCCCCCAGATTTGTTCTTATTTTTTAGAATTGCATTGGCTATTCAGGTTTTTTTCTGGTTCCATATGAAATGAGAACAATTTTTTCAAGTTCTGCCTAGTATACTGTTGATGCTTTGATGGGAATTGCATTAAATCTGTACATTGTTTTGGGTTCTATTGACATTTTAACAATAATGATTCTTCCCAGCCATGAGCGTGGTAAGTTCTTCCATTTCTTAACATCTGCTATTTCTTTTCTCATGATTTATAGTTCTCTCTGTAGAGAACCTTGGTATCCTTTGTTGGCTGTATTCTCAAGTATTCATATTCTTTGAAGCTACTGTGAAGAGTATTGAGTCTTTGATGTGATTCTCAGCTTGACTTTTTTTGGCATATATAAAGGCTACTGATTTGTGGACATTGATTTTATATCCTAAAATGTTACTATATTTCTTGATCATTTCCAGGAGTCTTGTTGGTGAGTACCTGGAGATTTCTCAGTATGAGATCATATCTCTGTCCCAATTTGAATGTCCTTAATACTTTTCTCTTGTGTGATTGCATTGGCTGGAACTTCTCATACTATGTTGAGTAACAGCGCCAATAGTGGACATGCTTGTCTGGTTCCAGTTTTCAGTTGAAACACATTAAGTTTTACTCCATTCAGTTTGATATAGGCTGTGTGTTCATTGTAGATGACTTCTATAGTTCAAGAAATGTCCTATCCATGCCTATTTTCTTAAGTGTTCTTGTCAGAAGAAGATGCTGAATTTTGTTGAAAGCTTTTTCTTCATCTATTGAGAGGATTGTATGGTCTTTGCTTTTCCTTCCGTTTATGTGGTGAATCATATTTATGGATTTATATATGTGGAACCAAACTTGTATCCTTGGGGTAATGCCCACATAATCATTATGTATAATTTTTTAACATATACCTGTATTCGGTTTGTTAGGGTTTTATTGAATATTTTTGTATCAATATTCATTAATTATATTGGTCTGTAGTTTTTGTTGTTGTTGTTGTTGTTAGATCCTTTCCTGGTTTTGGTATCAGGGTGATATTTTCTACATTGAAGAAGTCAGGGAGGATGCCTTTTTTGTTAGTGTTCTGGAACAGGTTTTGCAATATAGACACAAGCTCCTCTTTAAAGAATTTTGGTGTAAAGCTATCTAGTCCAGGATGTTTCTTTTTGGACGAATCTGAATTGTTGCAATGTCGGTGCTTGACATTGGTCTGTTCAAAATTTATAATTCTTTCTGTTTGAATTTAATCAGGTGATGTGAGTTCAGGTATTGGTCAATTTTCTCCACATTTTCAAATTTATGAGCATAGAGTTTTTTGTAGTAATCAGTGATGATCTTTTCTATCTCTGTGGTATCTGTTATTTCCCCTTTTCTGTTTCTGATTGAGGTTATTACAGATCTTGGTTTTCTGTTTCCATTTAATCTGGCTGAGAGTTTATCAATTTTATTAATCTTTTCAAAGAACCAACTTTTTGTTTTGCTGATCTTCTAAATGGTTCTTATGTTCTCAATTTTGTTTAATTATGACCTAATTTTCTTTATTTCTTTTCTTATGCTAGTTTTGAGATTGAATTACTCTCCATTTCCAGTTCCTTAAGATAGCTCATTACATTGTCATTTTGCATTTTTTCTGGTTTTGGGATGTGGGCATTAAATGTGATAAACTTCCTTCTTAGAACTGCTTTGCAATATCTCATAGGTTTTGATAGGTTGTAGCTTTATTGTTATTTTGTTTGAGAAATATGATTTCCTCCTTTTTCTCCACCTTTACCTAGCCGTCTTTCAGCATAATGTTGTTTAGTTGCCACAAATTATATGGGGATGAATATTTTTGTTTGAGTTTTTTATTCCATGACAGTCCAAAAAGATACATAGTATAATTATTAGTCTTTTATATTTGTTGATGTTTGATTTGTGCACTAAGATATAATCAATTTTAGAGTATGATCCATGGACTAACAAGAAGATCATATACTCAGATTTACTGAGGTGGAATGTTCTGTATATATTTATTAAGCCTTTTTGTTCTAAAGTCATGTCTAAGTCCATTGCCTATTAGTTTAGTTTCTGTTTAGAGGTTCTGTCAGAGGGATATTGAAATCCAGTTACTATGCAATTTCAGGATATCATACAGTTCATATCTGTTAGGCTTCATTTTATGTAACTCAGAGCATTTAAGTTGGGTTCATAGATATTTTGAATCAAAATGTCTTCTTGTTGTATCATTCTCTTGACTAGTATATAGTGTTCATCTCAGTCTTCCTTTTCTTTTGTTGGTTTGAAGCCCAAGGAATATGCAGATAAGGTGGTGATTTCTGGGGTTTTTTTTTCTGATTTCTGTATGCCTGAAATATAGTTTTCCAATCCTTCACACTGAATCCGATTTTGTCCTTGGAAGTTGCTGGAATAAGCATATACTTGGCTTGTGCCTTTTAATCCAGTAGTCAGCCTGTGCCCTTTCAGTGGGGAATTCAAGCCATTAAAATCAACTGAGAGAATTGATACGTTTAGTGTGGTTTCTGTTCTTGTTTCATGAACGTCTTTTGATCAGTTTTATAACTTATGCCATTATGGAAGCTAGACTTTGTCTTTTAGCTTCTGGTTGTCTTTGGTTGTAGCCTATTGTTATGGTCAGTGTGAAGAATGGGTCTGAGTACTTTCTTCATAGCTGGTCTTGTTGTGGTGAATTACCTCAATGTTTGTCAATAAAATATTTAATTCCCTCCATTGAATATAAAACTTAATTCAGCTGGACACAGAATTCTGGCTAAAAATTATGTTGTTTGAGAAGGTTAAAGACAAATGAACTTTCTCTTCTGACTTGAAAAGATTGCTGAAAAGTCTGCTGTCACCCTGATGTTTTTCCCCTTTATGGTAAGAAGTTTCTTACACCTGGCTATTTTCAGAATCTTCTCTTCATTTTGACTTTGACCAAGCTAATTACAATGTATCTAGGACATGCTTTGTTTTACTTGAGTTGTTCTAGGGTTTTGAAACTATCTAGTATTTGAATTTCTAGGTCTCTCACAAACTTGGGAAATTTTCCCTTAAGATATCTTGAAGTAGAGCTTCCATGCTTTCAGGAGTTTCTTCTCCTTCAGAAATCCCTATAAATCATATGTTTATGCATTTCATGTAGTTTTATATCTCTCTAAGAAACTGTTCTCCTCTTTTCTTTCTGCTTTTTTGAATGATTGGGTTACTTCAGAAGTCTTGTCTTTGATTTCTGGGATTCTTTCTTCTCCATGTTCGACTCTGTTTCTGAGATTCTCTACTGTGTTTTGAAATTCCTTGAATGCCTCTTTTGATTCTTTAATCTCTGTTATATCTTTTTTGATTATGTCCAGATCCTTGGTGACATTGTCTTTAATTTCATTGATTTCTTGAGATAGTTTTTGGACTTCTTTTCATTTTTTTTTTCTATATGTCTTCAATTCCATTCATCTTATTTGCCATCCATATTCTAAATCTATTTCTGTTATTTCAACAATTTCTCTATGGATGGTTTTTCAGCTAGGACATGCTTTGTTTTACTTCAGCTATTACAATTCCCCTTGTAATCTCTTGGGGGAATTGATCTGCTCTGATTTTTAATGTTGCCAGGGTGCTTCTGCTGATTCCTCCCCATGTGTGTTTTCAATTTATTCATATATTTATTATACTATTTAGGGTATAATTGCAGGTTGTCTTTAAATTATTATTGAGAAATATTCTAATTGGAGTCCCTCAGGCAGCAGCCAAGAGATTCTTGGGGCTTGAAAGGTGGAGCCTGCAGCAATGAATTGCAACACTTATTTACTGGCAAAAGCGCTATTCATCTAGCTCTGGGTAATTTTGGATGTTGAGTCAGGTGGGATAATAGTGACATTGGCTTCCCTGTGGCACAGAGATTTCTGTGCCCCTTTTAGAACTTGCCAATGCCGGATTCTGGGAAGATGGCCGACTGGTAGCAACCCTGGTCAGAGGCTCCTGAGCAAAGGAAGAAAAACTGGTTGCAATCAGAATCTATGAAGCCAAAGACAGGGAGCTGAGAACAGAAAGAAGTTCGGCAAGCTACAAATCCAAGGAAGATCATTTAAGAACATAAAATACAGGTACAAAGTGGGCCCCAGAACTGCTTACTAGACCCGGCCCCCTTCCGCGGGTGGCGGGCGGCCACAGAGAACCCCCTCTGCCAGGCAGCCACATAAGTACTTGCTAGAGCTTAGCGCACCCCCACCGGTGGCGGCGGACGAGTCCCCCACTCCAGGAGGGCCTAGAACTGCTTGCTGGAGCTGCGCACCCCACGGGCGGAAGAGCAGAACCACGCCCCAGGGCTCTGGGCAGGTCCAGAACTGATTGCTAGAGTTGCAAGCTTCCCGCAGGCGGCCGGTCGCCGGAGTGGAGTTCCCCTGCTCCGGGCAGCCACAGAAGTACTTGCTAGAGCTTAGCGCACCCCTGCCAGTGGTGGCGGATGAGTCCCCCACTCTGGGAGGGCCTAGAACTCCTTGCTAGAGCTGCGCACCCCACTGGCAGGAGAGAAGCGCCCTGCCCCAGGGCTCTGGGCAGGTCCAGAACTGACTGCTAGAGCTGCAAGCTTCCCGCGGGTGGCGGGTGGCCTGAGTGGAGTTCCCCTGCTCCGAGCAGCCACAGAAGTACTTGCTAGAGCTTAGTGCACCCCCACCAGTGGTGGCGGAAAAGTCCCCCACTCCGGGAGGGCCTAGAACTGCTTGCTAGAGCCGCGCACCCCACGGGCGGCAGAGAAGAACCCTGCCCCAGGGCTCTGGGCAGGTCCAGAACCAGTTGCTAGAGCTGCAAGCTTCCCGCGGGAGGCGAGTGGCTGGAGTGGAGTTCCCCTGCTCTGGGCAACCACAGAAGTACTTGCTAGAGCCTAGCGCACCCCCACAGGTGGCTGCAGACAAGTCCCCCACTCTGGGAGGGCCCGGAAATGCTTGCTAGAGCCGTGTGCTCCACGGGTGTCCTACGGGCAGCGGCGGAGGAGTCCTCTGTTCCAGGCAGACCCCAAACAGCCTTCTAGAGACACGCACACCCCACGGGGGCCAGCGGAGGAGTTCCTTGCTCCAGGCACCTGTGCTGGGTGGGCCCAGAATTGCTTGCTAGAGCCACGCGCACCCTGCAGGAGGTGGTGGAGGAGTCTAGCACTCTGGACGGGCCAAGAACTGTCTATTAGAGCCACGTGTGTCCCACAGACGGAGGTGGAGGAGTTCCCCACTCTGGCTCCCAGGCTGGGAGGGAATAGATCGGCTTGCTAGTGCCGCACACGTCCAACAGGCCACGGTGAAGGAGTCCTCCACTCCCCCCAGCTACTCTGGTGGGGCCGAAATAAGACTGATCTGACCGCTTGCATACCCTACACTACCGCTACCATTCCCCCACCCCCCAACTGCTCCAGGGTGCTGAAATAGGACTGATCCAGCTACTGCCAGTCTCCTGCCCACTGGTTTCCCCAGTAGGCTGAACGAGGTGTAATCTGGCCACGCACACTCCCGTGCAGGTGCTGCCGTTCCACTGCACCCCAGTTGACCCAGCACCCGAGAACTGGGAGTAGATAACAGACATGCTCTGCCTCTCTCTCGCTGGGCAACCAGAAGAGGCCACCAACTGAACAGTTCTGATAAGGCCTCCAAACAAGGTAAACTCAGAATGGGGCGGAATCAGCGGAAAAACTCTGGCAATTTGAATAACCAGAATAGATCAACTCCCCCAAGGAAAAATGAGGCAGACATAATTGAAGACCCCATCCACAAGCAAATGGCTGAAATGTCAGAAATCGAGTTCAGAACATGGATAGCAAATAAAATTAACAGAATGGAAGAAAGAAAGGAAGAAGAAGTTCAAGAAATGATTCAAAAGATCTCTCAAGAAATTATTCAAAACATTTCTAAAGAAATTACCCGGGGATTCTGGGAAGATGGCCGACTGGTAGCAACCCTGGTCAGAGGCTCCTGAACAAAGGAAGAAAAACTGGTTGGAATCAGAATCTATGAAGTCAAAGACGGGGAGCTGAGCCCAGAAAGAAGTTCGGCAAGCTATAAATCCAAGGAAGATCATTTAAGAACATAA
>NW_003852552.1:47094-52413 GCF_000181295.1 Otolemur garnettii
TACCCCCAAAGTGCATCAATGTACACAGTTACCATTCAATAAAAAAAAAAAAGGAAAAAAAAAAAAAGAACTTGCCAATGCCTACTGGCAGTTCCTTGTTCCTTCAGCTGCTCAGAGAGTATTAGGGTTGTTAGGCTGCCTGTTTTGGGACCATTTGTATGCCTAATTTGAGGGGCCAATGCTGCTTTCAGAGGCCCTGCGATTTGCAGCTTGCTCCAACTCTTCCCAAATCTTCCAGAGCAAAGTAGCTGCTTGATACAGAGATAGCCTGCTTAGAAGTGACTTGGGGCAGTTGGGTACTAAAACTGTGTGACTGATATTGGTTTCAGGGGCCCTGTGATATGGAATTTAGCATTTCCCTTCCATAACCTCTCAAAGAGATGGCCACTTGTTGTTAGGTTGATCTGCTCAGCAGGGTTTTAAGACTGTTTGGAAACTAAAATGGTGGGCTGAAATCCAAGCCAGAGGCCCCAGGATATGGAGCTTGCCATTCTCTTTCACCAGTGATAGTTTATTATACTTGTGGCCCTTCCTGCACATAGCTTCCCAAAGATCCCTTTCAGGGCTACAGCATGAGGGTCCTGAGGACTGGCCTTGCTTTTTTAAATGCTAGATGGAGTGGTACTAGTGGCAGGACCTTCAGGTAATGCTTCTAGACCAGGGGTGGCTCCCAGATAGCAAGTGAAACCTTTCTAGCCAAAGTGCCAGTCCTGTTCACAAACAAATTCAAAAAGCCATGGTTTTTACCATAGTACCAGCTATAAAAGATTTGAAACACTGTGGCTTTCACTTATGGTTCAGGGAGGAAAATCTGCAGCTTGCCATAGAGGCAAGCTCCCCTCTTTACACAGATTTGTAGGGATCTGTGTAAAATTTAAATGAATTTTAGATATATACATAAACTGCTCAGTGTTTTATGTCTAGTTACCATGAAGTACAATGGAATGAGCCATAGTCAAGTAAAAAGAATGTACATTTTATAGTCACATTGCCCAGGTTCTAAACTTCATTTCTGTCTTACTAATTAAATGACCTCAGGCAAGTTATTCAATCTCTCTAAGCATCATACTTTCTTATTTGAATCCTCAAAAAGAAGGCATAATTATCTCCACTTTATAGATGAGCAAACTGTGTAATACACAGTCTTATAACTGATATGCCAAAAGAACCATTTTAATCTTTATAAATAATGTACATCATTAAATGTGTTACATTAACTTTTTACTGAAAACTGTTTGATAATAACAGATATATTATGTATGATAACACTATTTTCCTAGAATTCTTTTTCATCCAATCCCTACATATCCTGTAGTATCTTTCAAAGATTTACTCAAATGCTATGTCTTCTATATAGACTTTTAGATGCCCCCAGTGAAAAACAATATCTCTCTTCTCTGAAGTATCAACATTTTGTGCTTTTTTGGTGTGTATTTTCTATTTTCAATTATGCCTACATTTATTTACATTTTTTACATGCTTAGAGTTATAGGACTTTCAACTGGAAGGAACATAACATACAATCTCACCTAGTCTCTTCATGTTACATAAGAGGAAAGAGATAACTGAAAGGAAAAATAAATGGTCAAAAGTCAGACAGAGCTTTAAGGATAACTGAGGTTTCTCAACTATGAATTGAATATCTTCCCACTATATTGTTTGTCTTCTATTTCCCAAATTTCTTTTACCTCCCCTACCTTGATTATGCTCAATCAACCAGTCTTACCAGCTGTCTTACTCTATTTAGTGTGGCTATAAAGGAATATCTGAGGCTGGGTAATTTATAAATAAACTAAGTTTAACTATCAGGTGGCTCCTGTGGTTCAAAGGAGTGGGGCACCAGCCCCATATGCCAGAGGTGGCAGGTTCAAACCTAGCCCCAGCTAAAAACTGTATTAAAAAAAAGGTTTAATTACCTCATGATTCTGCTGGGTGAAAGGTTTAAGACTGAGTATCTGGTACAGGTCTCATGTTGGAAAATGAAGGGGAATCAGCATGTGTAGAGTCACATGGTGAGAGAGGAAGCAAGAGAGAGAGAGCAGGTGGGGGGGAAAGGACCAGGTAAACAACCAGCTCTTGTAGGAATTGCTACAGTAAGAACTTTCTTATTCCACATTCTCTTCCCAAGGAGGGTGTTAGTCTCTTCTACTCATGACTTCCATTAGGTCCCACTTTCAACATTGGAGATCAAATTTCAACATGAGGTTTGGAGTAAATAAATACACAAACTATAGCACCAGCTTTATGTGGCTTTCATTTCTTTTCAGATTCTCCTTATAACAATATATTTCATGGCATAACAACCACAGACCTGGAACTATTATTTTTCCATGTCTAAATTTGTCTTCTCATTTCAAGTCTCTTTCTGGTTCAAATCACACTGTAGTGTACTGCCAGATTAACCTCCTGAAAACACCAACTGTCATTCTGCTACTCAAAATATACCCATGACTCCACATTACACATAACACTTTCTGGAACTAGAGACTCTTCACAACCTCTACTTGCTTTTTTGTTGCTTATAAATGCTAGCAAACTAACTTAGGTGGAAGTAAAAAACTCAAAATTTCTATCTTTATCATTTTTTCTCCAGATTATTCCTTTGTCCCATAGGTATGATCTCTTCATCTATCTTTGTCTTTGGCTATTTAATTCTCTTTACTCTAAATACTGTCCTTTATTTATATTTACTTAATAACTATCCATTCTCATAGATCCAGCTTTGATTATAGTGATTGATGAAGACTTTCCTGACAATCCCACTCTATAGGAGTTACTTCTACTTTTGTTTTCCTAGATGTATTATTATTATAAACATATTGTACTTTGTATTCTTGTTTCTCATTCATGGTCAATCTCCAAATAGGTTTTAGAAAAATCACAAGAAGGATCATAACTTTTATATATTTTCATCTTAGTATTTGACAATTAATGTTTATTGAGCATAGTTATACATTCCTTTTGGTATGTGTAAAAACGTCTCAAAAAGACATTATTCTGGGTTGGGTGATTCAATAGCATTTTCCATAGCCAGGTGTATTTCTTTTTCTGATAGTTTCTTAGAACTTGATTGCATTAGATAACTTCTAGTACTAGTTTAGTTCCCTTAAAGAAATATTTTTTTGCAAAGCTTGTTTCAAAAACTATAGTTCATAAGACAAAACAAAAAGTATGCTTGAATCACTTTCACATTTCAGCATGTTATTGGCATCATGTAGCTCTCAATGTGGTTTTCATAAACTTTGAATATAATATACTGTCTGTTCAGAAATAAATGACAGAACTCATCAGCTTATGTGATATATAAAAAGGTTGTTATATAGTGAGTAATTATGCACTGAATCACATTCGTCATGTGCATGTGACTAAAATAGTTCAGCTGTAATATCCAGCGAGATTTAAATAAATTATATCAGACTTTACAATCTGGGTTAAATAACCAAAAGTTTACACAGGTGATAGTCTCTCTTCATTGCAAATAGATTGCATAGGAATTAAAATGAATTGATCAAATGAGATATGGCTTAATGCAAAATTAACCTGTGGGCTTTCTAAGTGAAATACATAGCTTGAATTTTAGATGCATAAAGTAAAACTAAATGTCCTTAATCTAAAAAATAAAAAGAATGTTTTCTGAAATTTTAAATAATTTATTATATCCTAATTCTGCTTTAGAGGTAAGTTGCATAATAACAATATGTGAGTCAGTAATATTTTTAAACTGTATGTTCAACTGTGGAACACCAATATCAGAGTGATTCACTGAGAGGACATATTTTAATTCCATTCCCAATATGGACATGCTCTTTGACTTTGGAAATGTCATTTTTAAAGCAGCCCTCATGGGGCCCCAGCAGAACACAAAGCTTTCCACATTCACATAAAGGTAAGTATCTGGTCCAGGGTGACAGAATGGCATCTCCCCCTCTCTGCCACTAGACTCAAGATTTTTGTCCAAGTTCAAAAGTCTTTCCTTCATGGAACATGGTAGGCCAGTTATTCCAAGGTGTTTTCAATAAAGCATTTGTTAAAAAAAAAAGTGGAAATTGAAATTTTTCCTACATAGTATATCCTTATCATAAATGACAAATAAGAAAAATGTAATATAAACTACCATTTTATTAAATGCCACTCAGCATTCATGATTTCATCATTCACATAAACTATAGGGTACAATGTGGCCAATATTCCCAGAATCAATGAATATACTTAGAATAATATGGTGTGTAAGCTATAGAGAACCTGTGGAACAAAGGTTAAAATGCAGAAAAAAATGAATTCACATACAGAAAACAAGCAACTCAATTACTCTGGAAGTGTTATTGCAATTCACCTAAATTATATTCTAAATGTGCATAGCTCGAAATTCTTTACTTTGCTGTTTATCTTTGTGTGTGTTCATGTCTGCCTTTCTGGCTTTCCCTTTCTCTGTGTATTTATATATAGTACATACAGAAAGTATTAAATCAAAGAAAGTTCTAACATATGTATGTGAATAAAACAAATGTTTGATTTAAGTCTGTGATAGTAGAGAGTGACACAAGTCAAGAAAACAGAATTAATGTGGCACCTATAATTTACCATGGCACATTTACAGAAAGTAGCATCTATGAAAAGGTCTTGAGAATTGATTACATTGAACAAGAAAGAAATAATCACAGAAACACATCCTCCCTGATCTATGTATAAACAAGAAGAAATATTTAGCTCTGAAATTCAGTAAACAGAATTTTCTAATGTATTCTGTCCCAAATACAAATATAATTAGTGACTAGAACTAGAAGACTCAGATAGTTTCTTGCTAACTTTACACATATATAGTTTAATAAATAGTAGATAAAAAAATATGAGTCAATGCATAGATTTTATTTTTTGAAATGTCAAAATATTCAATTAGATTTACATTTTCATCTATAATGGAGTAAGACAGAATAGATTTACCTAATTAATTTAAACAACTAAAAATCAAGAAAAATATTAAAACAATGATTTTCAGACATTATACAAGAAACATTGCATAGTTGTTAGCAGTGAAAGAAATTTTAAAAATAAGCTGATTGCCCCAACTTGCTGTCTAGAGAGAGATTCCAGGTCATAGTGCAAGGAGGGGAAACCCAAACAGAACCTAACATTCTCACTGAATTGAAACAAAATTCTGCATTCAAAGAAATCAAGGTGGCTGGAATTTATAAGGCAGTGCTGCCTAGAAAGATACAGTTCAAAAGATCTACAAAAGTAGAAACTCAGACCAGACATCTGTTGTATACCAGAATCTCATCTTACCTTAAAAGACAAATATAGACACAGGGTGAAGGGATG
>NW_003852552.1:53580-55912 GCF_000181295.1 Otolemur garnettii
CAGAGAAATGCAAATCAAAACTACTTTGAGATATCACCTAACTCCAGTGAGATTAGCCCATATCACAAAATCCCAAAACCAGAGATGCTGGCATGGACATATAGAAAAGGGGACAGTTCTACACTGCCAGTGAGAATGTAAACTAATACGTTCCTTTTGGAAAGACATCTGGAGGTATCCTTTCAAGTTCTTTGCAATTCCAAGAATTAGATTCTCTGAAAAATCTCAAAAATTGAAAAGAAGCGGGGGTGGAGCCAAGATGGCGGACTGCAGCCAACTTTTTACAGAAGCTCCCATCCAGAAGGAGGTTGAAAGGACAGAAGCTTAGCAAATTAGCTGATGGTTTGGAGCAGAGACAAGAGAGAAGATTGAAGAGCACACTTCAACCTTCCTGAGGAGAGCTGGGACCCCAAAAATACAACCAAAAGGTACAAAATCCACCACCAAGCGGACCGGAGTACCCTCCCCCACAACAAGGGATCGCAGTTTACTCCATGCAAACAAGCAAGCAGATTTCAAACTTCCTCCCACTTTATTCCACGGGAGAGACCCCCTAAAAACTGGACCTCCTACCCCTGCTGGTATGCCACGGCACCCTCTGGCCAGACAAGAAACTGTATAAATCTGTATATATTCCCCGCCTACAACATTGAACTCCGAGGAGTCCCCACCCACCCACTCCAAGATCTGGAGGTTTATTACCTATGGAGTCCTGATTCTTGGGCATCTCCTTGAGAGAAGTAGAGGGGGAAAGGGCTAGTGCTATTCTGTGCTGACTGTGGTGCAGGCGTGAGGAGAAGAGAGTTAGCTCAGGGGACACCAGTGCAGAAATGGTGGCATCCCGAGCAGTGCGCCATCCTGGACAGCAGCCACAGGCAGGGCGCACTTAACTTTCTTGGGTGGAGCGCCAGCCCTCAGGGGGCTAATGCAGCTGAGACTAAGGCAGTGGGCGGGCAGAGGCTAGAATTGACACCTGAGTTTAAAGCGGAATACAACCTCTGATTTACAGAGAAATCTAGCCGGACAGAAGCCTAATTTAAACACACAAGGCCCCCCTGCTGAACTCAGATTTCTGGCTGATTTTGCCAGGTAAACCCCGGGAGCAGTGGCCTACTGGAGTAAATAGGGCCACAGATCTGGGGGATTACGAGTGACTGGGTGCAAGGTGGGGAAGGAGGTATTAACCTTCCCAAACTAACCCATTTGCCAGGTGGGTCCCTTTGCCCTCGCGGAGCACTGGAGCAAGTTATATCTGAACTGCAAGCAGACTCCTCTTATCTAGCTCCCAGAGACATTTGAACTCTTCCACCTGGGTGCTGACTGGGACAACTGATTTGGACCCCTCAAATGTGGCAGACCACCCAAGGACTATTCAAAAGGGCACCCGAGGTGTATGGTTGAGGGAAGGTTTGAACTATATAAAACTATATATATTCTCTACCTGCAACATTGAACTCTGAGGAGTCCACACCCACTCACTCCAAGGTTCGGAGAGAAATCTAACCGGACAAAAGCCTAATTTAAACACACAAGGCCCCCCTGCTGAACTCAGATTTCTGGCTGATTTTGCCAGGTAAACCCCGGGAGCAGTCGCCTACTGGAGTGAATAGGGTCTCGGACCCAGGGGACCACGAGTGACTGGGTGTAAGGTAGGGAAGGAGGTATTAACCTTCCCAGACTAACCCAGTTGCCGAGTGGGTCCCTTTACCCTCACAGAGCCTGGCAGGCTGCTCCAGGGTGCTGAACTAGGACTGATCTAGCCAGCACAGTTCCCCTGTTCCACCGGTTGCCTCAGAGGGGCCAAACTAGGACTGATATGGCTGCTGTCAGTTTCCTGCCCCCCAGTTGCCTGGCAGGCTGAACAAGGTCTAATCCAGTCACGCACACTCCTGTGCAGCTGCTGCTGTTCCACTGCACCCCGGCTGCCCCAGCACCCGAGAACTGGAAGAAGACAACAGCCTGTCTCTCTGGGCAACCAGAAAAAGCCACCAACTGAACAGTTCTGATAAGGCCTCCAAACAAGATAAACACAGCATGGGGTGAGGGTGGAACCAGCGGAAAAACTCTGGCAACTCAAATAACCAGAGTAGATCAACTCCTCCAAGGGAAAATAGGGAAGAAATAATCGAAGACCCCATCCACAAGCAAATGGCTGAAATGTCAGAAATTGAGTTCAGAATGTGGATAGCAAATAAGATTAACAGACTAGAAGAAACGAAGTAATTAGAAGCACAAGAAATTATTCAAAAGATTTCTCAAGAAATTATTCAAAAGATATCTCAAGAAATTATTCAAAAGGAGACTCAAGAACTCAATGATTTCAAAGATAAAA
>NW_003852552.1:83113-122038 GCF_000181295.1 Otolemur garnettii
TATCTAGGATCTTCAACTTTACTAGGAGTGGTGGTAATGAGTACACTTATCTCATAATTGATTTGTAGATAATGCTTTTGTTTCCTCATAAAATTGATGTATTTGTCCCAATGTTATCTTCAATGATTATGTCAATGTTTTGCCTATAGTCAATGTTCTGCAAATATTCATGGAATAAAGGAGCCTGAAATTAAAAAATAATAATAAATGAATAAATAAAATTTTAGCTAATAGATTGCAGCTACACATTAAAAAATTATACATCATTATCAAGTAGGCTTTGTCCAAAGGATACAAGACTGGTTTAACATACACAAATCCATAAATGCAAGACACCATATCAATAGAAGCAAAAATAAAGACCAGATGATACTCTCAACAGATGCAAAAAAAGCTTTGGACAAAATTCAGAATCTTTTTCTAATAAGAACACTTAAGAAAATAGGCATAGGTGACACATTTCTTAAGCTGATTGAAGCCTTCTATGACAAAGGCACAGCTAACATCATACTGAATAGAGTAAAACTGAAAACTTTTCCACTTAGAACTGGAAGCAGACAAGTGTGTTCCACTATCAGCACTATTATTTAGCATTGTGCTGGAAGTTCTAGCCTATGCAATTAGGCAAAAGAAGGCTATAAAGGGCATCCAAATAAGGGCAGAGGATGTCAAAGTCTCACTCTTTGCTGATGATATGATCTTATACGTAGAAAACCCCAGAAGCTCAACCACAAAACTCCTGAAAGTGATCAGGAAATACAGTAATGTCTCAGGGTATAAAATCAATGTCTACAAATTAGTAGCCTTTGTATACACCAATAACAGCCAAGTTGAGAAGCAAGTCAAGGGCACAATTCTCTTCTACAAAAAGAAATACTTAAGAATATAGGTAACAAATGAGGTGAAGGATCTTTACAAAGAGAATTATGAAACCTTAATAAAAGAAATTGCAAAAGACACTAACAAATGAGAGAACAGATCATGCTCTTGGCTAGGAAGAATCAACATTGTCAAAGTGTCTATTCTACCCAAAGCAATCTACATATTTGAGGCAATTCCCATTAAAATACTAACATCATATTTTGAAGAACTGGGAAAAATCATACTTCATTTTGTATGGAACCAGAAAAAAAGCTATATTGATAAGGCTATTCTTAGTAATAAAAACACAGCCAGTCACCCTAGCAGACTTCAGGCTATTTTATAAGTCCACAGCAATCAAAGCAGCATGGTATTGGCACAAAAATAGTGACATAGACATATGGAACAGAATAGAAAACCAAGAGATGATACCAGTGTCTACTTGCCATCTGATCTTTGAGAAACCAAAAAAAGGCATACAGTGGATAAAGGATCCCTATTAAACAAATGGTGCTGGAAGAACTGGATAACCACATGTAAAAGACTGAAACTCGACCCATACCTTTCAGCACTTAGAAAAAATTGACTCAAGATAGATAAAAAATTTTAATCTAAGATGGGAAATGATCAAAATCTTAAAAGAAAGTGGTGTGGGGAAAACTCTTGATGATGTTGAACTGGTGAAAGATTTTATGACAAAGACTTCAACAACCATAACTACAACAATAAAAATGGGACTCAATTAAGCTGAAAAGCTTCTGTACAGCTAAGGACACAATGAGTAAAGCAAAAAGACAGCCTTCAGAATGGGGTAAGATATTTTCATGGTATGAATACAACCACGGGTTTATTACTAAAATCTACAGAAAAGTCAAATTAATCAACAAAAAAAGAGTAAACAATTCCATCTACCACGGGCAAGAGATATAAACAGAACCTTCCCTGATGAAGACAGATGAATGGTTAACACACATTAAAATGTTCATCATTCCTAATCATCAGAGAAATTCAAATCAAAACCACCCTGACACATCACCTAACTCCAGTGAGAATAGCTCACATCATGAAGTCTCAAAGTTGCAGATGCCAGCATAAATATGGAGAGAAGGAAAAACTATTGCACTGTTGGTGGGACTGCCAACAAATACAACTTTTTTGGAAGGAAGTATGGAAAATACTCAAAGAACTCAAATTAGACCTCCCGTTTGATCCTGCAATCCCATAATTAGGCATCTACCCAGGAAAAAAAATCATTTTATCATAAGGATATTTGCTCCAGATTGTTTATCACAGCTCAATTTACAATTGCCAAAATGTGGAAATAACCCAAATACCCACAAAACCAGGAAAGAATTAACAAGCTCTGGTCTATGTGTATCATGGAATACTATTCAGCCTTTTAAAAAGATGGAGACTTTACATCTTTTGTATTTACCTGGATTGAGTTGGAACACATTCTTCTTAGTAAAGCATCATAAGAATGGAAAAGAAAGAATCCAATGTACTCAATTCTAATATGAAGACAGCAGATGATATAATACATATCCTCATGAGAGAAAAACTCAAATTAAGTCAAGATGGGGGACAGGGAAATGAGGGATTGGGGAGAGGGAAGGAGAGAGGGGGATGGGGGATTATGATGTATGGCACACCTCTGTGGGCAGGACACAATTATAAGAGGGACTTTAACTAACAAATGCAATCAGTGTAACCTAATTCTTTGTATTGTCAGTGAACTCCAAATAATAAAAAAGGAAAAAATAAGATACCAAAAACATGGACTACAAAAGAAAAATATTGATATTTTCTACTTTATTAAAATTTAGAACATTTCTCTTCAAGAAACGCTACTAAATAAAAGAAAATGTAAACCACAGACTGGAAGAAAATATTTATAAAACAATATCCAACCAAGAATATCTATGTGTACTACAGTACATAAAACATATGCTTATAATTCAATAATTAGGAGACAGCAATCCTATTAAAACAATTTGAGTAGTTACTTCACCAAAGAATGTTTTTAGATTGTAAATATTGACATGAGAAAATGCTCAACAGCCTTGGTCTTTAAGGAAATACAAGTTCAAACCACACGTTGATACCACTACACAACATGTACAATGTAGAAAATTTAGACATCTATCCATATCAAATGTTGTTGAGGATATATATGTAGTAGCTGTGCCTCCCATACCTTCATAGTGATAAAAAACAATATTATAACCATTTTATAAAATAAAATTTATTAGGTTTTTAGGCCTGCCATAACAAATTGCCACAAATTTGTTAGCTTTACAAAAAAAAAAAAAAAAAAACAGAAATTTATTCTTTCAAAATTCTGGAGGCTGAAAGTCTGAAATTAAGATGTCAGAAGCTTCAACTTTCTCTCCAAAGGCTATAGTGGAGAATCCTTTCTTGTCTTGTCCCAATTCTGGTAATTCCAGAAATTCTTAGCTTTGGCAACATAACTCCAACCTCTGCCTCTGTGCTCACATGTACTATTCCTTTGTGTCTATGTCTTTTCCTCTTCCATTTCTTGCAAAAAAGAAAAAAAAACTCATTCTTTTAGGGTTTATCTGGATAATCCCAAATGATCTTAAGGGGAAGAAAATATACTTTTTCTCAACTCCCATAAATTCACAGTTGTGACAGATTCCTGTTGACAAAAGACAGATTAACAAGAGAAAAAAAGCATTTTTACTTACACATGCAGCACCCATCAAGCAGGAGAAAACTCAATTCCAAAATATAACTTTCCGGAAAATAACTCTTTCAGAGCAGTGGTTTAGAACAACGGTTTCCAACCTTTGGGGTACCAGGTACCAGTTACATGGAAGACAAATTTGTTCACAAGCCAAGGTGGGGGAATTCTGTCAGGATGACTCAAGTACATTACATCTCCACTTCAGATTGTTAGGCATTAAATTCACATAAGGAGGGCACAACCTAGATCCCTTACATGCAGAGTTTACAATAGGGTTCATGCTCCTATAAGAATCTAATGCCTCTGCTTGTTTAAGAGGAGGTGGAGCTCAAGCGGTAATGCAAGTGATGGGGAGCAGCTGTAAATACAGATGAAGTTTCATTTGCTCACTTACCACTCATTTCCTGCTGTGAAGCTTAGGCCACAGACCAGTACTTATCTGTAGCCCAGGGTTGAGGAACTACAGGTTTAGAGGCCTGGCTTAAATAGGAAAATAAATTTTAGGGTAGTAACAAAACAAAGGGGTAAACAGATTCAGACTCTAATCGGTGAGAGAACTATAGAAAGACAACAAAGTTTGCTCCCAGATTTCCCTGGCCCAGCTGATGTTGTTTCTTAGCTGAAAAAGTTCAGTGACTTCTCCAATAAAGACAAGAGATACATTCTGTCTTTAGGCTGTAAGGGGAGACAGAATGTCTCCTGCATCTTTTCTTGTTGTTGTATTAAGACAAGGTCTTGCTTTGTCATCTCAGCTAGAGTGCAGTGGCATCATCGTTAGCTCACTGCAATCTCAAACTTCTGGGCTCAGAGTCCTCCTGGGCAATCCTCCTACCTCAGCCTTCCAAGTAGCTGCACCACCATGCCTATTTTTCTACTTTTAGTAGAGACAGGGTCTCACTTTTGCTCAGACTGATCTTGAATTCCTGAACTTAAGCACCTTCCTGCCTCAGCCCAACATACTAGGATTATAGGAATGAGCCACCATGCCCAATCCCTGCATCTTTTCCAAAAGAATTATTAAGGCCTGCCATGAGGAAGAAAGAGCAACTTGGAGCCCACCCTTCCTGTAACTGTTGTTTCCCAATTGCCCCTGTATTAAAATACTTATTTCAAATGGGAACATTTGGGGATGAAATATTCTTGTCTTCTTCAATCTCATTTCAAGATGGTTAACTCAATTTTATCTCTAAAGCTGGTTTTTCCAAATATGGTCACACTCACAAGTTCCAGAGCTGGGCTAGGATGTGGACATCTCTTTGTGGGGCAAAGGGGCACCAATAAACCTTCTATACATACTTGACAATTTCTTTAGAAAGTTAAATAAACACCTACCAAATGATCCAACCCTTTCACTCCTAGGTATAACTGAAAAGAAAATATATATCCATGTATAGACTTGTGTATGAATATTCATAGCAATTTCATTTGTATTAGCCTAAAAAAAAGGAAAGGGATCATTTTAAATGTCCATCAGTATGTGAATGAATAAACAACTTGTGGTATATTCATGTAGCTGAATATTACTCAGCAGCAAAATGGACAACATAGAGAAAGTTTTAATTATGCTAAGTAACAAAAGTCAGATAAAAAATAGTACATGTTTTAATTTTCATTATTAGTAACACTGAGCATTTTTCATGTTTCTTGGCCATTTGTCTATCTTCTTTAGAAAAATGTCTGTTCATATCTTTTGTTCACTTTTTCTTTTATTATTATTGGGGATTCATTGAGGATTTTGTTCACTTTTTGAGGGAGTTGTTTGATTTTTTTTCTTGCTTATTTGCTTGAGTCTTTTTAGATGGCTGTTATTAGCCCTTTATCAAATATGAATATTTTCTTCCATTCTTTAGGTTGTCTATTTGCTCTGTTGATTATTTTCTTAGCTAATGCAGAAGTCTTTTTACTTAATAAAGTCCCATTTATTTATTTTTCTTATTCCTGTGATTGCCATTGGAGCCCTGTTTATAAATTCTTTGCCTATGCCAATATCTAGAAGAGTTTTTCCAACATTTTATTCTAGAATTCCTATGGTTTCATGATTTACATTTAAGTCTTTTATCCATCTTGAATTAATTTTTTATGTGATGAGACATATGAACCTTTTTTAATTCTGAACAAGGATAACTTAATGTCTTTAAGATGGATGGAATTGGAGACTGTTAGCATAAGTGAAGTATCTAAGGAATGGAAAAACAAACACCACATGTATTATTAAATTGGAATTTAGTCTATTGGCACACATATGCACAGAAGAAAGTAAAACTCAATAGGAATCAAGCAGAGGGGAGGGGTAAGAGATGATGGGCAAAACCCTACCTGAATGGTACAATAAACACCATCTGGGTGATAAGGACACTTATCACCCTGATTCAAGTGTTATGAAACTGATTCATGTAGGAAAAACACTTGTACCCATTAATACTTGGAAATTTAAAAATATATATATAGTATCTTCTGTATGAAGTTGTTTATTTGAAATTCTGAAGAATTCCTACTACTCTATAATGACAAAAATATCAGTGGTGGCCTGCAGATGGGCGAGCAAGCACTGAGATAGTACAAAGAAGTATGAGGATACTTTTGGGTGTGATGCATTTGTTCATCATCTTGATCATGGTGATAGTTTCATGGGTGTATACACACATCATAACTATTCAAATTTTACAATTTTGATACTTGTTTCAAATGCTTCAATAAACAAGAATGAAAATAATTTTTTTTAACTAGAAATTTCAACTTTAACTCTTGAGTATTTCAGTCAAGCTGTTATCTCAGGCTATGAATATAGGTGATGATATATGTTGATTTTGTCTCATCATTAATGAGTATCTCCTGCTACTTTCCTTTTCTTTCAGCGTCAAAGATATCTTTCTCCATGATTACAGCCTTGGCCTCATTCAATCCTCTGAGGTTCTTATTTGATTCTTCTCCTGATGGCTTCCCTTTCAATCCTAGATACAGGGACCTTTTTATTTATATCTCCTCTCTTCAAGGCCAAACCTGTAAGCAAATTGAATGGGAAGTTACAGCTTAGTGAGATTTGAGGCAATGTTATTATCTCCTACCCAGAAATATCTTCCCTTTCAAACTTTACTTTTTCTTCCTTCCTCTTCTGAAATTCCCAACACTCTTAGGCAACATGAGCTAGAGAATGTGCTTCAAGATAACACTGTTAAAATGTTTCTGATGTGCCTAATACTCTCTGGTTAACCTGTTAGCCCACATTTGTTAATTAGATTACCTAGCTATCCTTTTGGAAAGCTCAAAGAATTTCCTTTTAAGGGAATAAGGTATAATATCCAAAAGTTTCAAAGAGAAGTAGCACAGAAATGACAAGTACAAGGTAGAAATAGTGGTAGTTAGCGAAAGGGAAATTTCTGTGTATAGATGGGTCACTGAGAGGGCTGGGCCTCAGTCTTGTTTGGAAAGAAGAAAGTTAGTAAAAAAGGGAAATTGTGCTCTATTTATAAATTTCTCTAGAGCCAATCTTGACAAAATATTTGTTTTATTTTGTTATTTTTATAAGAAAAAGAGAAGGCTGAAGAAAGAAATAGCAGAAAGTAGAATTAGCTCAAAGTGCTAGCAGGTATGAGGGTGGCTTGACATTATTTGATGTTAGATATTTTTTCTCTATACTTTGGATGTGGTTTTTGCATACAGAGTTTCCTCTATATTTCTGAATTGAAAGAGAGTTTAGAGAATTAATTATGTAGGTATGACATTAGAGAAAAAGACTCTATGTAGTCTTCTAGTATATTCCATACATATACATGTCCCTAAGCACTGAATTTTAATAAATATTTGGAAAATAAATTTTGCATACCTATCATTATGAATGTCTCCATTAATATTCAGTTGCATGTATTTATAATTTCATATGAATAGACTGAGTTTGAGTTTAATGTTTATATTGGTGGCATAATGAAAAGAAAAATCCTCAGTTTAGGCTCAAGTAACCCAGAGTTTTGAATACTGGGACTTTTACTCTCCAAAGTACACTGTTCTTGGGTTTCTTTGTAATTCTGCCCATTTCTGAGTTTATTTTTCTGATTCTTTCTCATATCCTCAACATCCAAATGCTGAAAATACCCCTAGGCTCTGTTGTTTACTTATTTTACATTTATATTCTTGCCAATAAGTTCAATTTCATGACCCTAATTTCCACTACATTCTTATAACTAATAAATTTGTATCTTGGATCGTGATCTTTCCTCTGAACACAAGACTCATATGTAATTGACCATTCAACATCTACACAAAAATATTGAATAGATAGAACAAAATTTATAGGCTCAAAAAAGAACTGTTAGATTCTTACTACAAATCTACTTATACCCTAATCTTACCCTGCTATACCACTGGCATGTCCTGTCTTCCAAATATTTAGAACAGGAACCTTGAAGTTATACTCAACTCCTTTCTTTCCCATCTATGATGAATCCATATGCAAATATTGTTTGTAAAGACAGGTCTATCACAAACTAATAAAGCTTGACTTTTACTTTAATGAGCCCCTTTTAAGCCTAAGACAGATCCTAACAATGTGTTAATATGGCTATATATATTTTTTAATTGGAGGAAAAAATGCAGTTTTAAAAGAAATCTCTCTCTCTCTCTCTCTCTCTCTCACACACACACACACATATGTATCTGTATTTCCAGATTTTAACCTGTACTCCCACCTCTTTTGCTACCATCCTTTTCTAATATGTTATCATCTCTCACTTTGCTTGTTACAATATCTTCCTAACTATTCTTACTGATTCTGCCACTATTTATACTAGTGGATTTTCAATGTAGATAGAAAAAAGCTAAACAATAATTTTTTAAAAATTTACTCCTCAGTTTTTTCTACACATGCTGAAGAGTAATTGTTTTAAAATATAGATCTACTCATGTCACTCTTCTGACCAACCTATCCAAAGAATTCTCATTGTAAAAGAAATTAAAATTGAAGTCATTACTATAGTCTGTAACAGGGGATGGCTCATAGAACAAATCTGGCCTGTAGCCTGTTTTATCATGGCCCACATACTCAGATTTATTTTTATATTTTTGAAGTTTGAAAGTACAAATAAGAGAATATTTTGTAGCATGTAAAAACTATATAAAATTAAAATTCTAATTTCTATAAATAATGTTTCTCTGGGACACCCTCATTGGCTGCTTTAATATTACAATAGCAGCATACAGTAATTTCCACAGAAATTACCTATACAATTTCACTATTGTGTATGTCTCGTCAATGCACTATGAATACAGTGATACAGTTATAATTTGGGCATATTTCAAATGTGACATTTACCACCATATATACATTTTATTTGTTTTTTAACGACCAGTGAAAGCTAGGAAAGTAGATTCTGAACATTATCTTTTTCAGGCAAAATGGGGTATGGATTATCTTATTATTGAGTTAAATGGTAAATCATTATGGATTTCTTTTATTTTATAATTTATTTTATTTTATTTTATTTTTGGAGACAGTGTTTCATTCTATTGCCCTGGGAAGAGTGCCAAGACATCATAGCTCATAGCAACCTCAGGCTCTTGGGTTCAAGAGATTACCTTGCCTCTGCCTCCTGAGTAGCTGGGATTACAGGTGTTCACTATAACACCAGGCTAATTTTTCTATTTTCAGTGGAGAAGAGATGTCACCTTTTTTCAGTTTGGTCTCAAACTCCTGAACTCAGGGAATCCACCTGCCTCCACCTCTCAGAGTTCTGGGATTATAGGCATGCATCACTATGCCCAGCTTATTGTGTGTTTATTTTGCAATTACAACATAGTTGTAGTAAAAGAACACAGTACATGTTGATATTACCAGAGTAAGTACTCATCCTAATATTTCCAACTTATAGCAAAGCAATGATCAGAATAAGAAAATTAAAAATGAAATATTTTATCACAGCAGATTTTCATTACAAAATAAAGAATGAATTTGAAGCTACTAATAAAGTCAGTGTGAGTGTCTTGTGTGTTAGTCAAAGCAAAGAAAGTCATTACTGATGCTAAGTAAACTAAATTGTCTTTGACTGTAGCCTTTCAGTAAAAATAGTTGCTTTGAAAGTTGAGGACAATGGTAGATATCAATAGTCAATTAAATAACAAATCCAAGCAGTTTTCCTTGGTTTTTGTTGCATCAGTATACAATAACAACATTGCTCGATTATTTATTTTAAGAGGAGATGCTGAGTTTGAAGTAACTAAAGAAGTTACCTGTATAAATAGCCTGCAAGGAATAACCACACTCAAGAACTTTTTTTTTTTCTTTTTGAGACAGAGTCTCACTTTGTCACCCTCAGTAGAGTGCTGTGGCATCATAGGTCACAGCAACCTCAAATTCATGGGCTCAGACAATTCTCTAGTCTCAGCCTCTCAAGTAGCTGAGATTACAGGTGCCCTCCACAGTGCCCAGCTATGTTTTCAGAGATGGGATCTTGCTCTTGCTCAGGCTGCTCTTGAACCTGTGAGCTCAGGTGATCCACCTGCCTCAACCTTCCAGAGTGCTTCGATTATGGGCATGAGCCACCGTACCTGGCCAGTGAAGAATATTTTTAAAGAGCTTAAGAAAGCAGTCATATAGTACAATATGAAGTGAGATCTGCTAAGCTGTATTGAAAATTGAAGGTGATAAAATAAGGGTGGAGCAAGAAAAGAATTAGGTGAACAAATTTTCAAAGCTCATGAAAATACAAGGTGTTTAAGGCTTGTGGTAATTCATCACCAGGTACATGGTGAAAAATATTTGATTAGTCATGTGTTACTGAACCAGCATCAATGATAAATTTCACCCACTCATATAGTACTGAACCATTGTCAGAAGGAAAAGTTGAGTACCTTGATTTTCCCTACCAAACAGGAAATGGTTTTGTTACTTGACAGTCATGTAGTTATAGTCTGACTTTTTGAACTCGTGGTTGACATTGACATTTTTCTGAATGAGAATAATTGCTTTTGTACTCTTAGAACACGGAAAACTTTGGGAATTCGCTTTTATTGTATACATGATAATGTTTCTTAATTAATTCAACCTACAGTTACAAAGCAAAACTGGACTTACATGTGAAACTTATACTATAGTAACAATTTTGATGACAACCAGCCAGTGAATAATGAGTAGGACACTATATATATTTCCTATCTAGTAAAAAGTTAAAACCAAAAGTCAAAATTTCCCCACACACTTTTAATGGACATATTCATTGAGGTCAAAGTACATTCCCAGCAATATAATTTCAATCTTGATAGAAGTGCAAAAGATAACTTCCATTTTTCAAAATGCAAACTGTGCCACTGAGGAACTTCCACCTAACTTAATAATTGAAAGTGATTAATCTACAATGTAATGACATGCTAAAAGGTAAATATCAGGAGACAAATATAATAGAATTATATAAATGTCTTCCAAGCAATGAATATCCTCATTTTTAAATCATAGGCCCATGAATTGATGTCAGAATTTGGGAGTACCTATAAATAAAACATTTCAATGATGAAATACATAAAATCTCATTACATATGAGCATTGAGATATACTAATTTGAAGCCAGTAGATGACCTAATACACTCCTACATAGGAGAAAAACTCAATTCAACTCAAGTTGGGAGGAAGGGGAATGAGGAAGGGGGAAAGGGGAGGAAAGGGATTGGTGTGCTCCCCTTAATGGGCCCAATGTAAGGGTATATGGCACATCTCTTGGGTATGGGACACAACTACAAGAGACACTCTACCTAAACAATGCAAACATTGTAGCCTAGTTATTTGTATCCTCACATTAACCTGAAATTTAAAAAAAAATTAAACTATTCCTATATACCTAAAAACAGTTTTGAAGTTCCTTCTTAAGACTTTGACTATGATTACATAAAAAAATATTAAAATCTATAGTAAAATGTTTTTTAAAAGATATGAATATTTGTAGATGACTTTGATGATAGGGGATGCTAACTTTGACCTCAAATTAGGCAAGATTTCATATTCCTCTCCCTATAAAGAATGCCATTCCTCTCATTAGCAGACTTCCCTTACAAAAAAAATGCAGTCAAGTATTACTCATTATTATTATATTTTTAATTTCTTCAATAAAAATTGGTGGAAATTTGTTTTCTTTTTTTTAAACATAAGTACTTATGTAATATTTTCAATTTTGTCTTTTGGGCCACAAGGTCTAAGATATTTTCTACCTGTCCTTTTATAGAAATAGTTTGCCAACCTCTTGTCTATAAGACTCTATATGATCTGATATATCTCTATCTCTCTAACCTCATGTCTTGTTAATCACCCTCTATTTTTTTATTAAGTCATTTGTACATAGATCATAAATACATTTATGTCATTATAGGATTCAATATGTCGATTATTTGTACACATTGGAATGCTTCACATCCTACTAAACAACATAGCCTTCACCACTTTTATCCAATTACAGGATTAAGACATTTATGCTCTACACCTGATAGATCCAACTTGTACTTGCAATATGCTCCATAGGTGTGGACTCCCTACTAACCCTCCCTCTATTGACCCATGCCCCTTCCTTCCCCTCTCCCTTCCCTTCCCTCCTTTATCCTAGGCTATAGTTGTGTTTCATTTTTCACATGCATGTGTGAGTGATTGTAAATTGGTTTCACAGTAGTACTGAGTACATTGGATATTTTTTTATCAATTCTGAGATACTTTACTAAGAAGGATATTTTCTAGCTCCATCCATGTAAACATAAAAGAGGTAAAGCCTTCATTCTTTTAATGCTGCAAAGTATTCTATGGTATACATACACCAAAATTTATTAATCCATTCATGGGTCGATGGGTACTTGGGCTTTTGCCATGTCTTGACAATAATGAATTGGGCTGCAATGAACAATCTGGTGCAAATATCTTTATTGCCAAATGATTTTTGGTTCTTGGGATATACATCTAGAGGAGAAATTGCAGGATCAAACAGCAGGTCTATATTTAGATCCCTGAGTATTCTCCAAACTTCCTTCCAAAAGGAATGTACTAGCTTGCATTTCCACTAGCAGTGCAGAAGTGTTCCCTTTTCTCCACATCCATGCCAATATCTGTAGTTTTGAAATCACCTTCTATTTTAGCCCAAAGGTTCTGACTTCCCTACCTTTGTTCTTTGTTTGGTTTATGAGGTCTTTGACAATAAAGTTCATCAACTTACATTGGCATCACTGTAAGAATAACTTGGTAAGGTTTTTAAACCTTAATATATTAGTGTCTCACATTTCTGTTCATGTCAATATGTGGCAGTGTCCTACTGAGTGGTATTCACTACTGTTCTTGTGTAATTTTGTGTGCTATCACAAGAATGTTGAAGTTTGGACTGGAGCAATGAACAAACATTCGTAAATTTCTTCATAAACTTGGCAAGAGTGGAAATAAAATAAGAGACACATTAGTCCAAGTTTACGAGGACAATTCCCTGAAGAAAATGGTAGTGTACAAATGGTTTAAATATTTTCCTGAGAGAGAAAATGTCACTGATGAAAAGAGGTCAGGCAACCAATAATGAGCAGAACTGGCAAAAACATTGCAAAATTTCATTGAATTGTGCATCAATTTCATTGCCTGACCGTGAGAAACATAGCAGATCAAGTAAAGATCAATAGAAAAATGGAAAAATCTTAATTAAAAATCTTGGCCAACAACTCTTGGCTCTTGCATCATAACAATACAACAGCTCACACAGAACTGTCTATGAGGGAGTTTTTAGCCCACAAACTGGCAATAACTGTATTGGAACACTCTCCTACTTACCTGATGTGGCCCCAATAACTTTTCTTTTTACCCAGAGATAGGTATTAAAAAGAAGACTTTCAGGATATTAAGGGTAATATGGTGACAGCTCTGCTGAGTGTTTCAGTAAAAGAGTTCCAAAATTGTTTTGAAGGGTGGATTAGGCACTCAGCATTGGTACATAGCTTTCCAAGGGGAGTATGGCAAAGATGAGTATGTTCATCCCTCTGCATGAACACAAAGTCAACAACTATCCACATAAACAACCCCCTTCAGAAGAACCAAACTTCAGAAGAGGGATTATATTACATATTCTTGATATTAGATCAAGAAAAGAGGTACTTAAGAGGGTGGAAAAGATAATTCTTGAAATGTACCATTGCATCATGCACATTAGGTGAGGTCCCCCGAATACCCTCCTTTCTCTCACATCCCGTCTCCCCACCCCTTTCTCTCCTCTTCCCTTCTACTTTCTGGACTATAGTTATGTTTTGCCATTCGTATGATTGTGTAGGTGGTTATATACTGTTTTTGTAGTAGTATTGAGTACACTGGATACTTTTATCCATTTCAAAACTATTAAGAAATGAGTATAATTGTGATGGATGTGTTACTTGATTCAATGTAAACATTTCACATTGTCTATCAAAGCAGTACCCTGAACCTCATAAATGCATCAATGTACAAAGTTATGATTTAATAAAAAATAAATAATTATTAAAAAAAAGAAAAGATAATTCTTGCATTGTCTATACCACCCTTTCCCTAACTCCCCCACCAGGGCCATGCCAGCCCTAGTGGAGAAATAATCTGTTTGCATAAGTAAAAGGAGGGAGGGGGCAGGAGAGCACAACAGTGAAGTGAAATTGTGGGACTTTGCACAGAAATTTGGGGCTGACCTGCAACAGAGGAAAACAGTACAGGTCAGAATGCTGCCACTATCCATGAAGGGAACATTTAAATCAGCCCAGCCAGAGAGAAATCCTATACCCTAAAACCTGAGTTTCAGCTAGCCCCAAAACCAGCTGACAAAAAGCAGCCAGGAGCTTAGAATAAAATAGTAAAGCTGTCAGACCACAAAGACTGCAGTCCTTGAGCAATTCCTTCAGCTATGCTGGTGGAGTTGGGATGTACATGCTCCAGTGAGATGCCAGTTGTGGTAGCAAAGCCAGTGTCTGTATCACCCCTCCTACAACTTCAGGGAGTACAGCTCAAAATCTTATTTCACATGGAGAAAGAAAAGGAAAGGTATCAGTGGACTCTGTTTTGCAACTTGGGTATCAGCTGATGTATAGTAAAATAAAGTACCAAGGAGATGACTGAAAATGCTGAGTCCAGCTTTAGTTCCTGGACAGCATTTCTGGACCAATCTTTGGCCAGCAGGAAACATGTTTCTCTGAAGGGAAGGACCTAGGCCTGGCAGAATTCACCACTGGCTGACTAAAAAGCCCTTGGGTTTTGAATAAACATCAGAGATAGCCAGGCAATAGTCACCATGACCTTTGAGTGGGACTTGGCTGACTTTAGGTGTGATATTGCACTGGTGTCCATGAGGAAGTATCTGTATCACTCCTTCTCACAGCCCAGACAGTGAGGAAAGAGAGTGAGAAAATTTGCCGGGTAATACAGAGAATGCTCCGATATTTTCCCAAAGTCCACCAAGGCAATACCACCAAGAGTCTATAAGAATCACAACATTACAGGGCTTGGGGCACCACTGGTGCTGATATTGTTGCAATGATCAAAGACTTGGATCACAACACTCAGTTTGCTTTGAAGATTTGGAGAGACTTTTCAATAAGGAAGTGTTCAAACAAACCCAGATTTCAAAAATTAAAATAAATACATAATTTTTCAATCCCAGAAATCACCAAATATCTACAAGCATCAAGAACATTCAGGAAGATATTTGTGGAGAAAGAACTTCAATTGACAGACTAGAGACATTTCCTTATTTGCTGCTCTCAATAAGATCAGGGTGCAGGGACTCCAGACACCTCTTACTAGATTTCCCTGCCTAGAAACATCATTCCAAGGGCATAATGAGACAGTGAGGGACTTCAGGAGCTGAGGAGGTCAGAAGTGGAAAACATGTACAGAAATCTCTTTGGGAAATGGCTAGAGATAGGAAAGGTGTATGCTGCTACTTTTTGACTTGGGAGCTCACCAGAATGGTGTTGGGAAGGCCTGAGCAAGTAAGTGAACTTGAATGGCACCTGGAAGGTAGGTTTGGATTCAGGGACTGGCTCAGCTGCTGGAAGTCATGGTGCTGACATTGTGAAAGGCCCACAGGGAGGAACATCCTTCAGACTCCCAGCCCATGACTAGCTCTGGCTCTGCCTGCTTGGTTTGGGTGGCTACACTTGGGGTGAGTTGGACAGATCTCTCTCCTTGTTCTGATCCTTTTGTAGCCTCAGGGAACTATTTGAAGGGTCAGAGAATGTTTCCCATAAGGTATGGTGTAAGTCTCAGGCCCCCAACCTTACAGAGATTAAACACTAATGAAGCAACCACGCCCAGGTTAAAATCAAATAAACCAGGGGGAAAGGCTTGGGTTTCCATGGCAACTAGCTAGTAACTTCCGGCCTCTCCTTCCCAGCAGAAGCAGCATGCTTGTTTCTCTTCTAACTCTGAAGCACCAATGGGTGTCCAGGCCATATACTGCAAAATATATTTTTCATAGTCTTAATTTTTACTTTTATATTTTGTTTTTATTTTTTTATTTTCTCAATATCAAAGTTTCTATCTTTTTTTTCCTTTTATTAAGTCATACACACATAGATCATGAATACATTTATGCCTTTGTGAGGTTCAATGTGTTGATTTTTTGTACAAATTGGAGTACTTACATCCAACTAATTAACATAGCTTTCATCTCATTTACTTAATCAATGAGTTAAGACATTTATGTTCTATACTTCATAGATTTGACTTGTACCCTTGCTATACTCTCCATAGGTGTAGTTCCACCATTTACTCTCCCTCTATCAAACTCCCTCCCTCCTCTCCCATTTTTCTTCCCTTCCCTTCTTCATCCTGAGCTATAGCTGTGATTTATCTTTCATATGAAACTGTGAGTGATTATAAATTGGTTTCATAATAGTACTGAGTATATTGGATTTTTTTTCCATTCTTGAGATACTTTACTAAGAAGAATATTTTCCTGCTCCATCCATGTAAACATAAAAGAAATAAAGTCTCCATCTTTTTTTAAAACTGCATAATATTCCATGTTATAATCAGGTGTCCTCAAACTATGACCCACGGGCCACATGCAGTCCACCTAGGACATTTATCCGGCCCACTGGATGTTTTTGCCTCCACTGCCTGTCCTGCTTAGCAGCCAACTCATCCTGGGTCCCGCAGTCTGGCCCTCCAACAGTTTGAGGGACAGTGAACTAGCCCCCTGTTTTCAAAGTTTGAAGTCCCCTGGTATACATATACCACAATTTATTAATCCACTCAAGGGTCGATGGGCACTTGGGCTTCTTCTATGACATGGTAATTATGAATCTAGCTGTAATGAACAATCTGCTGCAAAAATCTTTGTTATAAAGTGATTTTTGGTCTTTTGGATATACATCTAGTAGAGGAATCACAAGATCAAATGGCAGGTCTACATTTAGATCCCTGAGTGTTCTCCAGACTTCCTTACAAAAGGAATACACATTCCCACCGGCAGTGCAGAAGTGTTCCCCTTTCACCACATCCAGGCCACCATCTGTAGTTTGGGGATTTTTGTGATGTGGGCTACTCTTACTGGCATTAGATGATATCTCAAAGAGTTTTTGATTTGCATTTCTCTGATAATTAAAGATGATGAGCATTTTTTTTATGTGCCTGTAGACCATGCACCTGTCTCCTTTGGAGAAGCTTCTGTTCAAGTCTCTTGCCCACAATGAAATGGGATCACTTGTTCTTTTCTTATTAATAAATTTGAGCTCTCTGTGGATTCTGGTTATTAGACTTTTGTCAGAAACATAACCTGAAAATAATCTCTTCAATTCTGAGGGCTCTCTACTTGCTATACTTACTGTGTTCTTGGCAGTGCAGAAGCTTTTGAGTTTGATCAGATCCCTGTAATGTATTTTTGGTATTGCTTCTATTGCCCAGGGGGGGTCTTCCTCATAAAGTATTCACCCAGGCCAATTACTTCAAGTGTTTCCCTTGCACTGTCTCCAAAAATTTTTATAGTTTCATGTGTTAATTGTAAGTTTTATATCCAGTGAGAGTCGATTTTTGTTAGAAGAGAAAGGTATGGGTCCAGTTTCAGTCTTCTACAAGTCACCAGCCAATTCACCCAGCGCCATTTGTTAAATAGGGAATCTTTCCCCAAATTTATATTTTTGACAGGCTTATCAAAGATCAAATGACAATAAGTGTCTGGGTTCATCTGTTGGTTTTCAATTCTGTTCCATACATCTACCTCTTTATTTTTGTGCCAGTACCATGCTGTTTTGATCACTATAGATTTGTAGTATTGTCCGAAGGCTGGTAGCGTGATTCCTCCTGATTTGTTTTTATTTCTCTGAGTAATGTCTTGGCTATTTGAGGTTTTTTTCTGGTTCCATATAAAATGAAGTACTAATTTTTCCAGATCCTTAATGTATGACAGAGGTGCTTTAATAGGGATTGCATTAAATCTGTAGATTGCTTTGGGTCCTATGTGCATTTTAGCAATGTTGATTCTTCCCAGCTTTTCCATTTCTTAACATCTTCAGCTATTTCTTTTCTTAGAGTTTCATAGTTCTCTATCTAGAGATCTTTCACATCATTTGTTAGGCACACTTCCAAATATTTTATCTTCTTTGATACTATTACATAAGGAATAGAGTAACTGACTGTTTATTCAGCTTGACTATTGTTGGTATACATAAATGCTACACATTTGTGAGTATTGCTTTTGTATTCTGAGACTCTGCTGTATTCCTTGATAACTTCTAAGAGGTTTGTAGTTCAATTCCTAGGGTTTTCCAGATATACAATCATATCATCGGAGAAGATTGAAAGTTTGATCTTCTCTGATCTTATTGGGATATGCTTAATTGCCTTCTCTTGCCTGATTGTGATAGCTAAGACTTCCATTACAATGTTAAAAAACAGTGGCGGCAATGGGCATCATTCCCTGGTTCTTGATCAGAGTGAGAATGATTTCAATTTTACTCCATTCAATACAATATTGACTATGGGTATGCAGTAGATGGCCTCTATCAGTTTAAGAAATGTCCCTTCTATATCTATTTTCTTAAGCATCCTGATCATGAAATGATGCTGGATATTATCAAAGCTTTTTCTATATCAATTGAGAGAATCATATGGTCTTTATTTTGTTTATGGGATGCATTATATTTATAGATTTACATATATTGAATCAGCCTTGAGACCCTGGGATAAAACCCACTTGGTCATGGTCTATAATTTGTTTGATGTGTTGCTGGATTCTGTTTGCTAGGATCGTAATAAATATTTTTGAATCAATATTCATTAGAGATTTTGGTCTATAATTTTCTTTTCTTGTTGTGTCTTTTCCTCAGTTGGGGATCACGGTGATTTTTGCTTCATACAATATGTTGGGAAGCATTCCTTCTTTTTCTATGTTTTGGAAAAGTTTAAGTAATATAGGTATTAGTTCTTCTTTAAAGGTTTGGTAGAATTCTGATGTGAAGCCATCTGTTCCCAGACTTTACTTTTGGGGGAGATTTCATATAATTGATGCTATTTCAGATCTTGATATAGCCTGTTCAACATTTCCACTTCTTTCTGGCTAAGTCTAGGAAGGAGGCTTGTTTCCAAGTATTGGTCTATTTCCTTCAGATTTTTATACTTCTGAGAATAGAGTTTCTTGTAATATTCATTAAGGATTTTTAAATTTCTGAGGAGTATTGTTATTTGGCCTCGGTCATTTCTTATTGAGGAAATTAGTGATTTTTCTCTTTTATTGATATTGAGGTTAACTAAAGGCTTATTTGACCTTTTCAAAAAACCAAATTTTTGATTGATTGATCTGTTGTATAATTCTTTTATTTTCAATTTCATTTAATTCTGCTCTAATTTTGGTTATTCTTTTTTTTTCTTCTGGGCTTGGGGTTGGGATGTTCTTCCTTTTCCAGTTGCTTGAGATGTCCCAATAAGTTGTTAACTTTCTCTCTTTCCATTCTTTTGAGGAAGGCTTGCAATGCTATAAATTTTCGTCTTAGGACTGCCTTTGAGTATCCTGGAGATTCCTGTAATTCATGTCCTCATTATCATTTTGTTTCAAAAGTTTGGTAATTTCCTTCTTAATCTCATCTATGACCCAACTATCATTCAGCATGAGGTTATTTAGTTTCCATCTGTTGTATGAGTATTCAGACTCCTGTGGTTACTGAGTTCAACTTTTATTCCATGATGATCTGAAAAGATACAAGGAATAATTTCTATTTTTTTAAATTTGCTGAGTTTAGACTTGTGACCTAAGATGTGATCAATTTTGGAGGATGTTCCATGGGCTTATGAGAAGAATGTGCATTCAGTTTTGTTAGGATGAAATGTTCTGTTGATGCCTGTTAAATCAAATTATTGGATGGCTAAGTTTATGTCTAGAATTTTGTTACTTAGTTTCTTATTGGAGGATTTATCCAACATTGCCACTGGGGTGTTAAAATCTTGGACTATTATAGTGCTAGAGGATATCAAGTTGATCATGTCCATTAGGGTCTCTCTTATAAACTGAGGCACATTCTTGTTGGATACATCAATGTTAATAATTGAAATCTCATCATGTTGAATGTTTCTCTTGACAACAATGAAGTGACCATCCTTATCTTTCCTTACTTTTGTTGGTTTAAAGCCTATTGCATCTGTGAATAAAATTGCAACACCTGTTTTTTTCTTATTTCCATTTGCCTGAATTATAGTTGTCCATCCCTTCACTCTGAGTCTATATTTATCTTTTTAGGTAAGATTAGATTCTTGTATTCAGCAGATATCTGGCCTGAGTTTTTGTATCCAGTCAGCCAACCTGTGCCTCTTTAGAGGGCAACTTAAACCATTCACATTAGTTGAGAGTATTGATAAGCCTGGTAGTATTTTGGGTGTTGAGTTTTTAAATTCCAGTGGATATTTTTAATCCTTTTATGACTGTGGAAGCTGGGATTTGCTCAATAGTTTCTGAGTGAGTTTACTTTAGTGGTAGAGCATTGTGCTTGTCATTATGGAGGATGAGTCTGACAATATCCTGGAGAGCTGGTTTAGTTATGGCAAATTTCTTCAATATATGAATGTTACTAAAGTATCTAATTTCTCTATCATAAACGAAACTCAGTTTAGCTGGATACAGGATTCTGGGTTGAAAGTTATTTTGTTATAGGAGGTTGAAAGTCGATAACAATCCTCTTCTGGCTGGAAAAGTTTCAGCAGAGAGTTGCAGTCATTATAATATTCTTCCCCTTATGGTTTTCCTACATCTGGCTACTTACAGAATTTTCTCCTTCATATTAACTTTGGTGATGTTAATTTTAATGTGTCTGGGAGATGCTTTATTTAGATTGAGTCTTGCTGGGGTTCTGAAACTGTCTGCTATCTGAATTTCAGTATCACTTGCTATGTTGGGGAAGTTCTCCTTGATATCTCTTGGAGTACAGCTTCTATGCCTCTTGAAAAATCTTCTTCTCTTTCAGGGATTCCTATAAAGTGAATATTTACTTTTTTGGAGTAGTCCTACAGCTCTCTCAGAGAATCATCCTTTTTTGCTCTCCACTTCTCTTCCTCTTTGAGCATTTGGGAGTGTTCAAAAGGTTTGTCTTCAATGTCAGATATACTTTCTTCTGCTTGCTCCATTCTGTTACTGAGGGATTCTACTGTATTTCTCATATCTAGGAGGACTGCAAGTTCTTTTCTCAATGTGTCAAAATCTTTGGTGATTTTGTCTTTGATTTCATTGAATTCTTGAGACGAGACGAATTATTCCTAGAATTTCTCATTCCAGCTTTATTTCCATTCTATTAATATTATTTGTCATCCAAATTCTGAACTCAATTTCTGACATCTCAGCTATTTGTTTATGAATGGATAATCTGGTGTATCTGCTTTGTCTTCTTTGGGGGAACTGATCTACTCTGATTATTCATGGTACCAGAGTTTTTCTGCTGATTCCACCTCATGATTATTTTTCACTGTTTCTCTAAATGGGCAGTTGAGGTGAAATTGGATTGGGGGCTCCTAAAGTTGTGGTTAATCCACCCTTTGCCATGGAGCTGGGACTGGTGACTATAGCTTTTCCACTACAGCTTTGCAGAGGACCTGTACAGTAATATAGTCTGAGACTCTGAGGACCTGCTTAGTATGGTGGGGTTAGGTGGCTCTGTCTTGTATTCAGCTGGTCTTCATCTGATCCTAGTGGATCAGTGACTCTGGGTTGAAATCTCAGCTATGGAGAAATACAAGCAAGACACCACACCCCCTGTGGGCAACAACTGGAAGAGGAAAATCAACCATTCCTGCTATCATACAACCAGGGTACTGCCTTGGAGGGTCCTCAGGTGATTGGCCCAGGTCAGGAGTTTCAAAACAATTGTCCCAGTCAGTAGCCACTCTCAAGTGAGAGAGTTCGAAAGATCTCCAGCAACTAAATAGCAGAAGTCTACTGGCAGTTCAAGTTTGGTTCTCTCTAGTGCTCCATGAATTCAGAAAGGCCCACCCAGTAGAAGAGTTGGATCAGGGGGGCTAGTACCTCTTTCCCTACTTTACACCTATTTCACACCCAGTCACTGATAACCCCACAGGGCTGTGGTCCTGTTCCCTCCAATAGGCAGAGATACCAGGTCTTTGTACCTGCCAGCATCAAAGGAAAGTCAATTCCCCCTCAGCCCAGCCACCACCCTCTGCCACCAGCTGGCTTGGGGAGCTAAAGCCTGCCTGCCTCAGGTACTCAATGACAACTGGGGAGTGTTCCACCTGAGCTCAGTCCAAACCTAAAGATAACAACTCAGCAAAAGTTTTTCTCCCTCAGCCACTACACCTTTGACCCAGCCACATTGCAACACTGGTATCTCTATAGGGTGAGGTCTGGCTTCTTCTGGAAGTCCTTAGAGTTGGTGTCTATCCAAGATTAGACCCCAGTGGGATTGCTCTATTGTTGCTGGATCTTTGTGGGAGGTGTCCCTATGTGACTCCTGGGTGGCTCCCATGGCTCCTGTGGTGCCTGCAGTCAGGACAGTGGCTAGAGTGGCAGCTCCAGCATGGTGGAGGTCAGGGTGCTCAGAGGCTCCAGCAAGGTGGAGCATGGGGTGTGTGGTGGCTCCAGCAGGGCAGGACATGTGCCTCTCAAGCCTCCTCCTACCACTGGCCTGCACTTTTACAAACTCAAGCCTAACAGCCTGCCCCCTTTGTCTGTCTGCACTAGTGCTGGCCTCATTAGTGCAGTGCAGCTTCTCTACCAAAGCCCTTGCAGTGTCCAGTCCTGGCAATGAATCACAGACATTCCAATCTTTACAGGGGGTTGGCTTCTATACCACCAGGCGAGGGGGGAAGGGTGGACTAGAAGTTCAAAATGGCAGGAAAAGTGTTAGTTCAACTTTCATACCTGGCAAAAGAATGCTCAGGGTCACTGCAGTGTCTCTCTGGAGAGTAGCCCCTGCTTCCAGCAACTCTCTCCCATGGGGTGAAACAAGAGGTTCTCAGTTCACCACTCACCTGTAGAAATCCAATAGCAAGCACAAAAGAAAAGAAAAGAAAAATCTCTTTGGAGAGGGGGTGGACACTCATTTTCTTTGGGATGAGTTTTATACTGGAAATTTGCTTTCTTGAAGTCATAGCTTGCCTCAGCAGAAGTGGCGTGCAATTATCACTCTTCTCTCTCAGCTCATCTCCCAATCTTCAGCTTTATTGGGTACTTTCTGGTCATTATGCTTCCCTCTGGATGGGAGCTTCTGTCAAAAGCTGGCTCCAGTTGGCCATCTTGCTCCCTCCAAGTTTCTATCTTTGTTGTAGTTTTGCTTCCTTGTTTCCTTTGTTTGCTTTTTTTCTCTCCTTTTTTCTTTCATTTTATGGCTATTTTTCTACTTTTCTCATTTTTCCCTCACAAATTTCTCAAATGAAAGCCAAAATACCCTTCCTTTTCTTTTCCTTTGGTCTGTTTTGCTGTGTTTCACCTATATCTTTTTTATTTCTGAAACAAAGCTATGCTTTAAAACCTGGGCTGGGGTGCCATGACATTGGCCTGGCTCACAGAGGCTCTGAACCCTAACCTAGTGTCTCCCTCTAGCTTTGATCTTCTGAGGAACCATATTGGTAGGTTCCTACCACAACACAGTGCCATTTTTCTTCTATATATGGATGAGGCAGGGTCTTGCTCTTGCTCAGGCTAATAAGGAGCTTATGACATAGGAGACTCATATGTTCTGGTCCCACCACAGTCCTGTAATTGTGAATATGGGTTACCATGTCCTGATGAACAACATAATATTCCTGTTTTTCTCTTTCTATCCTTCTTCTCTCTTTTTTTCATTTCTTTCATTCATCCTTTTCCCCTTTTCTTTCCTTTCTATCTTCTCACTCTTTACCCTTCTCCTCCTTTTATTCCCATACCAAAATGCTCCTCTCACACTAAAGCACAAACACAAGGAAAATTAAGGAGAAAGAGTAACCCAAAGGAATAAGTAGGGGAAGGTATTGAACAAGAAGAAAACACACATGAGGAGGAACCAACATAAAAATTGTGGTACCATGAAAAACCAGAATAGATCAGATCCCACAAAGGACCATGAGATAGCTTCCACAGAGTATTCTACCTATTAAGAAATTATGGAAATGACAGCAAGGAGTATGGATGGCTAAATGATGAAGGAGATTGAAAACCACCAAAAGGAAATCCAAGGCCAGACATGATGGCTCATGCCTATAATCCTAGCACTCTGGGAGGTTGAGCTGGGTGGATTAGCTGAGCCCAAGAGTTTGAAACCAGCCTGAGCAAGAGCAAAACAATGTCTCTAAAAATAGCTAGGCATTGTGGCAGGTGCATGTAGTCCCAGCTACTTGGGAGGCTGAGGCAAGACAATCAATCCCTTGAGCCCAAGAATTTGAGGTTGCTGTGCACTATGATGCCATGGCACTCTATCAAGGGTGACAAAGTGTGATTATGTCTAATGAAAACTAGGAAATCCAAAAACTGAACCAACAAATAAATGAAACACTTCATGAAATTTGAAAGGACACATTGGAGAGTAAAAAATTAAGAGTCATTCAGAAACCTTAAAATGCAGTACATAGTATCAATATCAGATTAAACCATAGGGAATAATGAATCTCAGAGCTGGAGGATAAGACTCTTGAGCTAACTGAGGCTCATAAAGAGGCCCAAAAAAGAGAGTAAAAACAGAACAATTGCTTAGAGATTATGGTACTTCATGAAGCATGCAGACATATGGTTTATAGGTATCCCTAAAGGAGAAGAAGAATGACCCAAAGGTACAGAAGCCCTACTGGGGTATATCATGAATGAAAAATTCCCAAGCATCACCAAAGATTCTGACACATTCCTTTTAGATGGATATCAATCCCCAGTTCATCTCAATACAAATAGAACATCTCTTAGACACATTAGAATAAAACTGGCCAAGGTCAAAATGAAAGAGAAAATTCTGCAGGCATCCAAGAACAAGCACCAATTGACTTACTGGGGAAGATCCAGCAGGGTAACCATAGACTTTTCAGCTGAATCTTTTTAAGCCAGAAGAGGCTGGTTATCTACCTTTAATCTCTCAAGCACCTTTCTTCCAAGAATTCTGTATCCTGCTAAACTAAGTTTCATATTCAATGGAGAAATCAAATCTTTCATTGACGTGTAAACATTGAAGAAATTCACCACACCAAAACAAGGCCTGCAGAAAATACTGAGACCTGTTCTTCACACTAACTATCACAATGGACCACCAGCAAAGTAGACACGCAGAAAAAAAGGTGGGGGGGGGCAAAATCTTACTTCCACAATGGCACAAGCAATAAAACTGAGCAATGCACCTTCACGAAATAAAATGAACAGAACTTCATCACACTTATCAATTCTCTCAATAAATGTGAATGGCTTGATTCTCCACATGAAGAGGTATAGGCTGGCTGACTAAATAAAAAAACACAAGCCAACTATTTGATGGATTCAGGAAACACATATAATCTGTAAAGATAAAACAAGACTCAAAGTGAAGGGTTGGAAAACAATATTTTGGGCAATAAAACATCACTATAAATGAGGGATCATAAACTTATTTGCAGACACAAGTTGATTTAAAGTAATAAATGTTAAGACAAGGGAGGCTCGGCGCCTGTGGCTTAAGTGGCTAAGGTGCCAGCCACATACACCTAAGGTAGAGGGTTCAAATCCAGCCTGGGCCCTCCAAAACAACAATGACAGCTGCAACCAAAAAATAGCCGGATGTTGTGGCAGAGGCCTGTGGTCCCAGCTACTTGGGAGGCTGAGGCAGGAGACTTGCTTGAGCCCAGGAGTTTGAGGCTGCTGTGAGCTGTGATGCCATAGCACTCTACCCAGGCAGATAGCTTGAGGCTCTGTCTCAAAAAAAATAAAAATAAAGACAAAGAAGACTATATATTCTTCAAGGGAACAATATAACAAGAAGACATACCCATTCAAATTATGTACGCATCCCCACTTAAATGCACGCAGATTTATAAAATGAACACTAACCAGTCTCAACAATATGATATCTCACTATAACAACAATAAGACCTGGGGACTTCAACACCTCACTGATAGAACTGGACATATTCTCCAAACAGAAACTAAACAAAGAAATAAGGGACTTAAATGCAACTCTAGAACAATTAGGCTTAATAAAATTATACAGAAATACCACTCCAAAACTACTAAGTATATGTTCTTCTCATTAGCTCATGGATCATACTCCAAAATGACCATATCCTAGGACCCAAATCAAACCTCAACAAAATTAAAAGAATAGAAATTATACCTTGCATCTTTTCAGATCATCTGGAATAAAGATAGAACTAACTACAACAAGAACTTTCATCTACACACTAAGTCATGGAAACTAAACAACTTTATGCTGAACAACACCTGAGTCAAAAATGAGATAAAGAAGAAATAATTAGATTTCTCAAACATAATGATGATGAAGTCATGAGTTATCAAAACCTGTGGGATACTATAAAAGTAGTCCTAAGAGGGAAATTTATCACATTAGATGCCTACATCTGAAAAACTGAAAGAGAACACAGCAATAACCTAATGTAACACCTCAACAAACTGGAAAATGAATTTCCATCAAATCCTAAACCTAGAAGAAAAAAAGAAATAAGAAACATTAAATCATAAAAAATGAAATTGAATATAAAAGAATCACTCAGAAAAGTCATGAAACAAAAAGTCGGTTCTTCAAAAAGATAAACAAAATATAGAAAGCTTTGGTCAGATTAACTAAAAACAGAAAAGTATACAATGACAAGTGATAGTCTTGATAATAAATGGTACTGGCAAAACTGAATATGTATATACAGAAGAATGAAATCAGACCCTTATCTCTTATCGTACAGAAAAATAAAATCAAAATGGATTAAGGACTTAAATCTAAACCTAAAACTGGAAAATTAAATTGGTCTACTCAAAGACTTCTTGAGTAACACTCCCAAAACATAGACAACCAAATGAAAATTGGACAAATCATATCACATCATGCTAGAAAGATTGTGCACAGCAAAGGAAGTAGACAACAATGTGAAGAGTCAACCCACAGAGTGGGAGAAAATATTTGCAAACTACACAGCTGATAAGAGATTAATAACTAAAATGTATAAAAAGGTCCACCAATGGGCAGCACCTGTGGCTTAGTGAGTAGGGTGCCAGCCCCATATATCAAGGGTGGTGGGTTCAAACCTGGCCCCAGCCAAACTGCAACAAAAAAATAGACAGACATTGTGGTGGGTGCATATAGTCCCAAGTACTCGAGAGGCCTAGGCAAGAGAATCACCTAAGCTCAGTTCAGGAGTTGTAGGTTGCTGTGAGCTGTGTGATGCCATGGCATTGCACCCAGGGCAATGAAGTAGGACTCTGCCTCTACAAAAAAAAAAAAAAAAATCTCCACCAACTTGATAGAAAAAATCAAATAATCTGATTTTAAAATTGGCAAAGATATGAATAGACATTTCTCAAAAGAAGACATATTATTGCCAAAAAGTATGTGAAAATGCTCAACATTACTCATCAGAGAAATGCAAATCAAAACTACAATGAGATGTCATCTAATCCCAGTAAAAATGGCTTTTATCAAAAAGACAGACAATAATAAATGTTGGTGGGGGTGGAGGAAAGATGGCCAACTGGAGCCAGCTTTCCACAGAGGCTCCTATCCACAAGGAAAGTTAAAGGTCAAAAGTTTACCAAGTAAGCCAATGGTTTGGAGCTCAGCCAAGAAAGAAGGTTGAAGAACACACATCAACCCTGCTAGGGTGAGCTGAAATCCCAAGGAAACAAACAATAGATACAAAATCCATTGCCAAGCAGATGGGAGTCCCCTACCCCATGAGAACGGCTCGCAGTATACTCTATACAAACAAGCGAGCAGAGGGCAGATCCCTTCCTATTTTATCCCATAGGAGAGACTCTCTAAAAACCGGAACTGCTTCTCTAGAGAGGAATTATGAATGTGCCATGGCACTCTCCTGCCAGGCATAAAACTATACAAAACTGTATACATTCTCTACCTGCAATTCTGAACTCCCAGTATTCCCCTCCACTCTCGCCCCAAGGTCTGGAATCCTGTCCCCCATGGAGTCCAGATTCTTGGGCATTTTCTCAAGTGGTGTGGACAGGGCATTGGAAATTGCTAGTCTGTGCTGATTCTGCAGCATGAGAGTAAGGAGAAGACGATCAACCAAGAGGGAACCATACAGGAGAGGTGGAGGCAGTGGCCCAAGGCACAGAGCACCAGTGGCAGTGGCGGGAACAATAGGGCTCACACCCCTGGGGATATTGTGGTGAGACACTCCCTGTCTCTCAGGGAAACCAGAGAAAGCTGGGCATCTTCTCCGGTGGCACACACTGGCAGAACAGCTCTGGGACAGTAATGCAGGTCTCACAACTAAAGGGTATGCCTGAGACATTACCTACCTGGGTGGGGCATGGGGACTAGAATACATACACAGAGATGGTGTACTCCCAGGCAGGGCTGAACCAGAAGGACTGCTTTAATAAGCCTAAGAAGCAGCCAGCCCTCAGGGGATCATAGCTGAGACAAAGGCAGGCAGGAAGAGGCAGAAACCGAAAGCTGAGTGTGATCTTTAGCTGTGCTGACCCCAATGAAGACTGCAGTTGAGACAGACATACCAACTCTGGGCAGTGGCACAGACTTAGGTTAAGTCACAGTTTCTGTGAATCCAAACAGCATCTGATCTGCAGGGGAATATAACTAGGAAACAAACAAATTCTGCGAAGTTGTTCTATTCTATCAGCAACATCAATCAGGGGTGGAGCTAGAACTGAGTGAAACACCCCAGCCTCTATTACACATCCCAAGTTGTCAAACCTCAGTTCCCCCTGGTGGATAGTGACAGAGAGCAGCAGCCTGGCTGAGGAGACAAGATTTCTCTGTGACTCAGGCAGGCACAAACCTCTGGACCATCTGCTCATTGGAGGGAACCAGGTCACAGTCCTGTGGGGCTATCAGTGACTGGGTGTGACAGAGGTACAAGGTGGGGAAAGAGGTATCAACCTTCCCAGCTAATTCATTTGCTGGGTGGGTCCTTCTGACCTCACAGAGCACTGGAACAAGTCATACTTGAGCTGCCAGCAGACCCCTGCTATCTAGTTACTGGAGACATTTTCAACGCTCCCACTTGAGACTGGTGCTGACTGGGACAATTCATTTGGACTTCTTGAATTGGGCCAATCACACAAGGACTATCCAAAGTGGTACCCTGGGTATGTGGTTGCAGGAAGGTTTGATTTTCCTTTTCCACTTGTTGCCCGTGGGGGACAGGGAGACTTAATTGCTGCCATAGCTCCATAGCTGAGACTTCAACCCTGTGTAACTGATTCACTAGTGTAGAACAGAGACCAGCTAAAAATGAGACAGAACCACTTAGCCCCACCACACCATGCAGTTCCCCAGTGTCTCAGACCTTAGAACTGTACAGGTCCTTGGCAAAGGTCTAAGGGAAAAGGTACAGACACTAGTCACCACTCTTGGGCAAAGGTCTGGTTAATCACCAGTCCAGGAGGCTGCAATCCAGCTTCACCTTATCTGCTCATATAGCCAAATGGTATAAAATATTCATGGGAATCAGAAGAAAACTCCAGTAACATGAATAAGAAAATAGATCAAACCCCTTAGGAATGATATGGCAGACACAATTGAAGATCTCATTCATAAACAGATGGCGAAGATGTCAGAAATTGAATTCAGAATTTGGATTGCAAAGAAGATTAATAGAATGGAGGTACAGTTGGAATTGGAAATTCAAGAAGCATTTCAAAAGTTGTCTCAAGAATTCAATGAATTCAAAGACAAAATCACCAAAATTTTTGACGCATTGAGACAAGAATTTGCAGCCCTCAAGGATCTGAGAAATACAGTAGAATCTTCAGTAACAGAATGGAGCAGGCAGAAGAATGGATTTCTGACATTGAAGACAAAGGTTTTGAACGCTCCCAAATGCTCAAAGAGGCAGAGAAGTGGAGAGCAAAAAAGGATCATTCTCTCAGAAAGCTCTGGGATGATTCAAAGAAAACTAATATTCACCTTATAGGAATTCCTGAAGGTTATGAGGTGGCTATGAAAGGCACATATGCCCTACTTCATGAGATAATGAAGAACTCCCCAGACATGCCAAAAGATTCTGAAATCCAGATAGCAGACACTTTCAGAACCCCAGCATGACTCAACCCTAATAAGACTTCTCCTAGACACATTAAAATTAACATCACCAAAGTTAAAATGAAGGAGAAAATTCTGCAAGCAACAAGACATAAGAAAACCATAACCTACAAGGGGAAGAATATTAGAATGACTGTAGATCTCTCTTCTAAAACCTTTCAAACTAGAAGAGGGTGGTCATTGAATTTAATCACCTAAGGCAAAATAACTTTCAACCCCAGATCCTGTATCCAATGGACCTAAGTTTCATTTATGATGGAGAAATTAATTTTTTTTTTGAGATAGAGCCTCAAGCTGTCCCCCTGGGTAGAGTGCCATGGCATCACAGCTCACAACAACCTCCAACTCCTGGGCTCAAGCAAGTCTCCTTCCTCAGCCTCCCAAGTAACTGGGACCACAGGCACCCACCACAATGCCTGGCTATGTTTTTGGTTGCAGCCGTCATTGTTGTTTGGTGGGCCTGGGCTGGATTCCAACCCGCTACCTTAGGTGTATGTGGCTGGCACCTTAACCACTTGAGCCACAGGCGCTGAGCCGAAATTAAATATTTTAATGAAATTCACATGGTGAAGAAATTTGCCATAACTAAACCAGCTTTTCAGGTTATACTGAGACCCATCCTCCATAATGACCAGTGCAGTCCACCACCACAAAAGTAAACTGACTTAGAAACTTTGGATCAAATTTCAATTTCAAGAGTGGTGAAAGTATTTAAAATGTTCACTGGACCTTCAAAAACTCAATACCCAAAATTCTACCAGGCTTATGAATATTTACAATTAATGTGAATGGCTTAAATTGCCCTCTAAAGAGTCACAGGTTCTCTGACTGGATACAAAACCTCAGGCCAGATATCTGGTCCATAAAAGAATTGCATCTCACCTTAAAAGATAAAAATAGTCTCAGGGTGAAGGAATGGTCATCTATAATTCAGGCAATTGGAAATCAGAAAAAAGCAGGCCTTGCAGGAGAGGGACAAGATGGCCGACAGACGCCAGCCTCACACAGAAACTCCCATCCAGAGGGAAGGATAATTTCCAGAAATTACCCAACAAAGTTGAAGACTGGGAGCTCAGCCAAGAGAGAAGAGTGAGATCTGCAGGACACTTCTGCTGAGGCAAGTTGTGACTCCAAGAAAGAAATCTCAGGTACATAATTCATCCCAAAGGAAAAGTATCCGTCCCCTCCCCCAAGAAAGTTGTGTTTTTCTCTTTACTTTCTCTTCATCTGCTCCTGTAAGTTTTCTACAGGTGAGTGGTAAACTGAACACCTATTATCTTACCCCACGTGTGAGAGCTAAAGGAAGTGGGGTCTGATTCCCTAGAGTGACTCTGCTGAGATTCCGAACACTCTCTCGCCAGGCAGAAAAATTGAACTAACATTTTCAATGCCATTTTGAATTTCCAGTTCACCCTTCCCCTCTTGTCTGCAGAGACAGTGAGGGGAGGCCCAAAAGCAGCAACTCCCCACCCCTACGGGACCAAGTGCCATGTCCCAGCTCTGAAGACGGAGAACTGCTAGAGCCCTGCATTCTCCCAATGGCAGGCGGATTCTCCACTGTTCCCGCCACCCTCTCCAGTCACCAGGCAGCCACAGACCGGCTGCTTGCTTGTTTGAGCATCAAGCTACCCTGGTCACAGGCACCTACTCTGCTGCTATCGCCACCTTCACTGGGTGCCGGGCAGCCAGAGACTTGCTGCTTGTTTGCTTGAGCCCAGCACTCCCCCGATTGCAGGCGGATTCCCCACTGTTTCCACCACCCTTGCTGGGTGCAGGGAAGCCAGAGATCTGCTGCTTGCTTGCTTGAGCCTCATGCACTCCCGGTGGCAGGTAGATTCCCTGCTGCTCCTGCCAACCCTCGCCAGGCACCGCGCAGCCGGAGACGTGCTGCTTGCTTGAACACCACATCCCCCTGGTGGAAGAAGGATTCCTCACTCCTCCCGTCACTCTTGCTGGGCCCACGTTGGCCAAGAAATGTGAGATGATGGTAAGTTGAAAGAGAACCATACTAGAGAACTGGTACCCCATGGCAAAGAGCACCAGCCCCAACAGCAGGAACAATGAGGCTCACACACCTGAGGCTTTTCTGGACAGACAAGCCCTGTCTCTGTGGACATTCAGAGGAAACTGGCATCTTCTACCATGGCAGCCACTGGAGGAACGGTTCTGGGATGGACTCGAAATGGTGTAAATTCAGCATAGGGTGGAATCAGAGGAAAAACTCAGGCAACATGAATAACCAGAGTAGATCAACTCCGCCAGGGAGAAATGGCACAGATGCAATTGAAGATCCCATCCATAAACAGATGGCTGAGATGTCAGAAATTGAGTTCAGAATTTAGACAGCAACTAAGATTAACAGAATGGAAAAAAGGAAGGGATTACAATTTCAAGAAATTATTCAAAAGTTGTCTCAAGAATTCAACAATTTCAAAGATAAAATGACCAAAGATTTTGAACATTGAGGCAAGAATTTGCAGCCCTCAAAGATCTTAAAAATATGATAGAATCCCTCAGTAACAGAATAGAACAGGCAGAAGAAAGGATCTCTGACATTGAAGGCAAAGCTTTGGAAAGTGCCTAAATACTCAAAGATGAAGAGAAATGGAGAGGAAAAAATGGAACTTTCTCTCAGACAGCTCTGGGATAATTCAAAGAAAACTAATATTCAACTTACAAGAATCCCTGAAGGCAATGAAGTTGCTTCACAAAACGTAGAGGCTCTTCTTCATGAAATTATGAAAGAGGACTTTCCAGACATGCCAAGAGATTCTCAAATTCAGATAGCAGACAGGTTCAGAACACCAGCACAACTCAACCCGAATAAAACATCCCCCAGGCACATCATAATTAACTTCATTAAGACTAAAATGAAAGAGAAAATTCTGAAAGCAGTTAAACATAAGAAAACCATAATCTATAAGGGGAAGAGTATTAGAATGACTGCAGATCTCTTGGCTGAAAACTTTCAGGCTAGAAGAGAATGGTCATCAACTTTTAATCTCCTAAAACAAAATAACTTTCAATTCAGGATCCTGTATCCAGCTAAACTGAATTTCATCTATGATGGAGAAATTAAATACTTTAACAACATTCACATGTTGAAGAAATTTGCTATAACTAAACCAGCACTCCAAGAAATTCTCAAGCTTATCCTTCATAATGACCAGTGCAATCCTCCACCACAAAAGTAAACTCACTCAGAAACTTTTGATCCAATTCCAACTTCCACAGTGAAGAAAGGATTAGCAATGTCTACTGGACTTTCGAGAAACTTGATACCCAAAATTTTGCTGGGCTCAATAATTTCAATCAATGTAATGCTTTAAATTGTCCTCTAAAGAGGCACAGATTGGCTGATTGGATACAGAAACTCAGACCAGACATCTGTTGTATACAGGAGTCTCACCTTACCTTAAAAGACAAATATAGACTCAGGGTGAAGGGATGATCATCTATATTCCAGGCTAATGGAAAGCAGAAAAAATCAGGTGTTGCAATTTTATTTGCAGATACAATAGGTTTTAAACCAACAAAAGTAACCAAAGATAAAGATGGCCACTTTATATTTGTTAAGCGCAATACTCAATATAATGAGATCTCAATCATCAACATCTATGTACCCAACTAGAATGCACCTCAATTTATAAAAGAGACTCTAATTGGCATGAGCAACTTGATCTCTCCCAGCTTCATCATACTCGGAGATTTTAAGACTCTGTTGGCAGTGTTTGATAGATCCTCCAATAAGAAGCTTAGCAAACAAATTTTAGATTTAAATTTAACTATTCAACGTGTGGATCTAATAGACATCCTAAAAAAACTGAATACACATTTTTCTAATCAGTCCGCGGAACATACTCCAAAATCAATCACATCTTAGGTCAAAAGTCTAACCTCAGTAAAGTTAAAAGAATAGAAATTATTCCATGCAACTTCTTGGACCATCATGGAATAGAAGTTGAAGTCAGTAACAACAGGACTCTGTAGTCTCATACAAAAACATGGAAATTAAATAACCTTATGAATGATAGATGGGTTAGAGATGAGATCAAGAAGGAAATTACCAAATTTTTAGAACAAAACAATAATGAAGACACAAGTTATCAGAACCTCTGGGATAACGCAAAGGCAGTCCTAAGAGGGAAATTTATAGCATTGCAAGCCTTTCTCAAGAGAACGGAAAGAGAGGAAGATAGCAATTTAATGGGACATCTCAAGCTACTGGAATAGGAAGAACATTCCAATCTCAAATCCAGCAGAAGGAAATAAATAACCAAAATTAGAGCAGAATACAATGAAATTGAAAACAAAGGGATTATACAATAGATAAATAAATCAAAAAGTTGGTTTTTTGAAAAGGTCAATAAGATAGATAAACCTTTGGCCAACCTAACCAAGAAAAAAAAAGGAAAATCTCTAATCTCAGCAATAAAAAATGATAAAGATGAAATAACATCAGATCCCTCATAAATTCAAAAAATCCTTATGAATATTACAAGAAAATTTATTCCCAAGAATATGAAAATCTGAAGGAAATTGACCAATACTTGGAAGCACACTACCTCCCAATACTTAGCCAGAATGAAGTGGAAATTTTGAACAGGCCTATATCAAGTTCTAAAATAGCATCAACTATACAAAATCTCCCTAAAAAGAAAATCCCAGGACCAGATGGATTCATATCAGAATTCTACCAAACCTTTAAAGATGAACTAGTACCTATATTATTTAATCATTTCCAAAATATAGAAAAAGAAGGAATGCTACACAACATATTCTATGAAGCAAACATTACCTTGATTCCTAAACCAGGAAAAGATCCACAAGAAAGGAAAATGATAGACCAATATCACTAATGAATATTGATGCAAAAATATTGAAAAAGATCCTAACAAACAGAATCCAGTAACACATCAAACAAATTATACACCACGACAAAGTGGGTTTTATCCCAGGATCTCAAGGATGGGTCAAAATATGTAAATCCATAAATGTAATTCATAACACAAACAAATTGGAAAACAAAAACCACATGATTCTCTCAGTTGATGCAGAAAAATCTTTTGAAAATATGCAGCATCCCTTCATGATCAGAACACTTAAGAAAATTGGTATAGAAGGGACACATCTTAAATTGATGGAAGCCATCTACTGCAAACCCACAGCCAAAATCATATTGAATGGAGTTAAATTAAAATCATTTCACCTCAGATCAGGAACCAAGCAAGGTTGCCCATTGTCTCCATTGCTCTTTAACATTGTAATGGAAGTTTTAGCCATCACAATTAGGGAAGAAAAGGTGATCAAGGGTATCCATATAGAATCAGAAGACATTAAACTTTCACTGCTCACAGATGATATGATTGTATATCTGGAGAACAACAGGGATTCTACTGCAAAACTCTTAGAAGTGATAAAGGAATACAACAGTGTCTCAGGCTACAAAATCAACACTCATAAATCGGTAGCCTTTGTGTATACCAACAATAGTCAAGCTGAAAATATAGTCAAGAACACTATTCAGTGCACAGTAGTGCCAAAGAAGATGAAATATTTGGGAGTATACCTAACAAAGGATGTGAAAGAGTTCTATAAAGAGAATTATGAAACTCTAAGAAAAGAAGTAGCTGAGAATATTAACAAATGGAAAAATATACCATGCTCATGGCTCAGAAGAATCAACATTGAAAAAATGTCCATTCTACACAAAGAAATATATAATTTTAATGTAATCCCTATTAAAGCTCCATTGTCATACTTTAAAGACCTTGAAAAAATAACACTTCATTTTATATGGAACCAGGAAAAACCTCGAATAGCCAAGACACTACTCAGAAACAAAAACAAAGCAGGAGGAATCATGCTACCAGACATCAGACTACACCACAAATCTACAGTGATCAAAACAGCATGGTACTAGCACAAAAACAGAGAGGTAGATATACGGAACAGAATAGAAAACTAAAAGATGAACCCAACTACTTACTGCTATATGATCTTTGACAAGCTACTTAAAAACATTGAGTGGGGAAAAGATTCCCTATTTAACAAATGGTGCTGGGCAAACCGGCTGAAGACCTGTAGAAGACTGAAACTGGATCCAAACCTTTCACCATTAACTAAGATAGACTCTCATTGGATTAAAGATTTAAACTTAAGACATGAACCTATAAAAATACTAGAAGAAAGTGTAGGAAAAACACTTGAAGAAATCAGCCTGAGAGAAAAGTTTATGAGGAGGAAACACTCCCCCCGCCCCTGGACAATTGAAGAAAAATCAAAAATACATTACTGGGACCTGATCAAACTAAAAAGGTTCTGCACAGCCAAGAACACAGTAAGTAAAGCAGACAGGCAGCCCTCAGAATGGGAGAAGATTTTCTCAGGTTATGTCTCCAATAATGGTTTAATAACCAGAATCCATAGAGAACCCAAACGTATTAGCAAGAAAAGAACAAGTGATCCCATTGCAGAGTGGGCAAGGGACTAGAAGAGAAATTTCTCTAAAGAAGACAGGTGCATGGCCTACAGATATATGAAAAAATGCTCATCATCCATAATCATCAGAGAAATGCAAATCAAAACTACTTTGAGATATCATCTAACACCAGTAAGATTAGCCAATATCACAAAATCCCAAAATCAGAGATGCTGGTGTGGATGTGGAGAAAAGGGAACACTTCTACACTGCCGGTGGGACTGAAAACTAATACGTTCTTTTTGGAAAGACATCTGGACAACACTTAGAGAACTAAAAATAGACCTGCCATTTGATCCTACAATTCCTCTACTAGGTATATATCCAAAAGACGAAAAATGACATTATAACAAAGGTATTTGCACCAGAATGTTTACTGCAGCCCAAATCATAATTACTAGGTCATGGAAGAAGCCCAAGTGCTCATCGACAAATGGATCAATAAATTGTGGTATATGTACACCATGGAATACTATACAGCCCTAAAGAAGGATGGAGACTTTACTTCCTTCATGTTTACATGGATGGAGCTGGAAAATGTTCTTCTTAGCAAAGTATCACAAAATGGAAGAAAAAGTATCCAATGTATTCCGCCCTACTATGAAACTAATTTAAAAGCTATAACCTAATTATAGCCTAAGAATATAGGGAGGGGGGAGGGGAGGGGGATGGGTGGATGGGTGGAGGGAGGGCGATTGAAGGGATCACCTCTATGGCTTGTTTTACAAGGGTACAAGTGAATCTTTCTAAAAGTAGAGTATAAACGTCTTAACACAACAACTAAGAAAATTGACATAAAGTCTGTTAACCAGTTTGATGAAAATATTTCAAATTGTATAAGAAAACACCACACTGTACCCCATGTTTGCATTAATCTACACAGTTATCATTTAATAATAAAAAAATTAAAAAAAGAAAATATTCTTCTTAGCAAAGTATCTGAAGAATGAAAGAAAAAGTACCAAATGTACTCAGCCTGACTATGAAACTAATTTATAGCTTTCATAGGCGAGCTATAACCCAGTTATACCCCAAGAATATGGGGAAAGGGGAGAGGGAGGGGAGGGGAGGGGGCAGAATGGATGGAGGGAGGATGATTGGTGGGATCAAGCCTATGGTTCATCTTATAAGGGTCCATGTGAATCTTTCTAAATTTAGAATATAAATTTCTTAACACAATAACTGAGAAAATGATATGAAGGCTATGTTAACCAGTTTGATTAAAATATTTCAAAATATATATAAAAACAGCACACTGTACCCCATGACTGTACCAATGTACACAGCTATGATTTGACTAAAAAAAAAAGAAAAGAAAAATATAGTCCAATATCACTAATGAATATTGGTGGGAAAATATTCAAAAAATCCTAACAAACTGAATCCAGCAACACATTAACCAAATTATACACCACGACCAATTGAGTTTTATCCCAGTATCTCAAGGATGGTACAACATATGTAAATCTATAAATATAATTCATCACATAAACAAATTAAAAACAGAGACCATATGATTCTCTCAATTGATGCATAAAAAGGTTTTTATAATATCCAGCATCACTTCATAATCAGAACACTTAAGAAAATTGGTAGGTTCAACATACCTAGGATGATTCAACATACATAAATTTATAAATATAATTCATCACATAAAAAATTTAAAAAACAAAGACCATATGATTCTTTCAATTGATGCAGAAAAAGCTTTTGATAATATCCAGCATCGCTTCATGATCGGAACTCTTAAGAAAATTGGTATAGGAAGGTATAGGACATTTCTTAAACTGATAGAGAACATCTACTGCAAACCCAAAGCCAACATCACATTGAATGGAGTTAAATTAAAATCATTTCCACTCAGATCAGGAACCAGGCAAGGTTGCCCATTGTCCCCACTGCTTTTTAACATTATAATGGAAGCTTTAGCCATTGCAATTAGGGAAGAAAAAGTGATCGAGGGTATCCATATAGGGTCAGGAGAGATTAAACTTTCACTCTACATGGATGATATGATTGTACTTCTGGAAAACACCAGGGATTCTACTACAAAACTCTTAGAAGTGATCAAGGAATACAGTAGCACCTCAGGTTACAAAATCGACACTCATAAATCAGTAGTCTTTATATATACCAACAATAGTCATGCTGAAAAAACAGTTAAGGACTCTATTCCATCCACAGTAGTGCCAAGGAAGATGAAATATCTGGGAGTGTACCTAACAAAGGACATGAAAGATCTCTA
>NW_003852552.1:123218-132370 GCF_000181295.1 Otolemur garnettii
TTTATTAGGTATATATCCAGAAGACCAAAAATCACATTACAACAAAGATATTTGTATCAGAATGTTTATTGCAGCCCAATTCATAATTGCTAGGTCATGAAAGAAGCCCAAGTGCCCATTGATCCACAAATGGATCAATAAACTGTGGTATCTGTACACCGTGGAATACTATGCAGCCATAAAGAAAGATAGAGATTTTACCTCCTTCATGTTTACATGGATTCAGCTGGAAAATGTTCTCCTTAGCAAAGTATCACAAGAGTGGAAGAAAAATTATCCAATGTACACAGCCCTATTATGAAACTATAATTAGAAACTAATTATAGCCTAAGAATATGAGGAATGGGGAGGTGAGGGAAGGGGGTGGATGGGTGGAGGGAGAGTGATTAGAGGGATCACCTCTATGGTTTATGTTACAAGGGTACATGTTAATTTTTCTAAAAGTAGAATATCAACATCTTAACACAATTACTAAGAACATGACATAAAGCCTACGTTAACCAGTTTGATGAAAACATTTCAAATTGTGTATGAAAATACCACACCATACCCCATGATTTCATTAATATACACAGCTATCATTTAATTAAAAAAAAAGACATGAATAATCAGAATCTCTGGGATACCACAAAAGCAGTCCTAAGAAGGAAATTTATAGCACTGAAAGCCTTCCTCAAGAGAACAGAAAGAGAGGGAGTTAACAACTTAATGGGACATCTCAAGCAACTGGAAAAGGAAGAACATTCCAACTTCAAACCCAGCAGAAGAAAAGAAATAACCACAATTATATCAGAATTCAATGAAATTGAAAACAAAGGGATTATACAACAGATCAATAAATCAATAATTTGGTTTTATGAAAAGGTCAGTAAAATAGATAAAACCTTTGGCTAACCTAAGCAGGAAAAAAAGAGTAAAATCTCTAATTTCATCAATCACAAATGGTAAAGACAAAATAACAACATTCAGTAATTCAAAAAAATCCTTAATGAATATTACAAGAAACTCTATATTCAGAAATACGAAAACCTGAAGGAAATAGATCAATACTTGGAAGCATGCCCCCTCCCTACACTTAGCCAGAATAAAGTGGAAATGTTGAACAGGCCTATATCAAACATTGAAATAGCATAAATGATACAAAGTCTCCCTAAAAAGAAAAGCCAAGGACCAGATGGCTTCATGTCAGAATTCTACCAAACCTTTAAAGAGGAACCAGTACCTATATTACTCAACTTTTTCCAAAATATAGAAAAAGAAGGAATACTACCCAACACATTTTATGAAGCAAACATCACCTTGATCCACAAAAGGCTCAACAAGAAAAGAAAATTATAGACCAATATCACTAATTAATATTGATGTGAAAATATTAATTAAGATCCTAGCAAACAGAATCCAGCCAACACATCAAACAAATTATACACTATGACCAAGTGAGTTTTATCCCAAAGTCTCAAGGATGCTTCAATATACGTAAATCTATAAATATAACTCATCACATATACAAATTAAAAGACAAAGACCATATGATTCTTTCAATTGATGCAGAAAAAGCTTTTGATGATATCCAGAATCCTTTCATGATCAGAACACTTAAGAAAATTGGTATAGAAGAGACATTTCTTAGACTGACAGGGGCCATCTACAGCAAACCCACAGCCAATATCATATTGAATGGAGTTATATTGAAATCATTTTCACTCAGATCAGGAACCAGGCAAGGTTGCCCATTGTCCCCACTTCTTTTTAACATTGTAATAGAAGTCATAGTCATTGCAATTGGGCAAGAAAAGGCTATCAAGGGTATTCATATAGGGTCAGAAGAGATCAAACTTTCATTCTTCTCAGATGATATGATTGTATATCTGGAAAACACTAGGGATTCAACTATAAAACTCTTAGAAGTGATCAAGGAATACAGCAGTGTCTCATGTTACAAAATCAACACTCATAAATTGGTAGCCTTTATATATGCCAACAATAGTCATGCTGAAAAAAGAGTTAAGGACTCTATTCCGTCCACAGTGGTGCCAAGGAAGATGAAATATCTGTGAGTGTACCTGACAAAGGACATGAAAGATCTCTACAAAGAGAACTATGAAACTCTGAGACAATAAATAGCTGAAGATGTTAACAAATGGAAAAACATACCATGCTCATGGCTGGGAAGAACCAACATTGTTAAAATGTCCATGCTACCCAAAGCAATATGAAAGTTTAATGCAATCCCTATTAAAGCTCCACTGTCATACTTTAAAAATCTCAAAAAAATAATACTTCGTTTTATATGGAATTAGAAAATATCTTGAATACTCAAGACATTACTCAGAAATAAAAACAAAGGAGGAACCACACTACCAGACCTCAGACTACACTATAAATCGATAGTGATCAAAACAGCATGCTACTCGCACAAAAATAGATAGATGTATGGAACAGAATAGAGAACTAAGAGATGAACCCAGCTACTTACCATTATTTGAACTTTGAAAAGCCAATTAAAAGCATTCAATGGTGAAAAGATCTCCTATTTAACAAATGGTGCTGGGTGAACTAGCTGGTGACCTGCAGAAGAATGAAACTGAACCCACACCTTTCACCATTAACTAAGGTAGACTCTCTCTGGATTAAAATTTAAATTTAAAACATGAAACTATAAAAATACTAGAAGAAAGTGCAGCAAAAACTGTTGAAGAAATCAGCCTGGCTGAATGTTTTATGAGGAGGACCCCCCAGGCAATTGAAGCAACACCAAAAATACATTACTGGGACCTGATGAAACTAAAAAGCTTATGCACAGCCGAGAACACTGTAAGTAAAGCAAGCAGACAGCCCTCAGAATGGGAGAAGATATGTGCAGGTTATGTCTCTAACAAAGGTTTAATAACCAGAATCCACAGAGAGCTCAAACATATTATTAGCAAGAAAAGAACAAGCGATTCCATCTCAGGGTGGCAAGGGACGTGAAGAGCAACTTCTCTGAAGAAGACAGGTGCACGGCCTATAGACATATGAAAAAATGCTCATCATCCTAAATTATCAGAGAAATGCAAATCAAAACTACTTTGAGATATCATCTAACTCCAGTAAGATTAGCTCACATCACAAAATCCCCAAACCAGAGATGTTGGTGTGGATGTGGAGAAAAGGGAACACTTCTACACTGCTGGTGGGAATGCAAGCTAATATGCTTCTTTTGGAAAGATGTTTGGAGAACACCTAGGAATCTAAAAATAGTCCTGCCATTGATCCTACAATTTCCCTACTAAGTATATATCCAGAAGACCAAAAATTACATTATAACAAAGATGTATGTACCAGAATGTTTATTGCAGCCCAATTCATAATTGCTAAGTCATGGAAGAAGCCCAAGTGCCCATCAACCCACGAATGGATTAATAAATTGTGGTATATATACACCATGGAATATTATGCAGCCTTAAAGAAAGATGGAGACTTTGCCTCTTTCATGTTCACATGGATGGAGCTGGATCATATTCCTCTTAGCAAAGTATTGCAAGAATGGAAGAATAAGTATCCAATGTACTCAGCCCTACTATGAAACCAATTTGAAAGCTATAACCCAATTATAGCCCAAGAATATAGGGAAAGAGGAGAGGGAAGGGAGGGGAGGGAGAAGGATGAGTGGAGGGAGGGTAATTGGTGGGACCACACCTACAGGGTATCTTACAAGGGTACATGTGAAATTACTAAATGTAGAATAAAAATTAACTAAGGTGCTGTGAAGGCTATGTTAACCACTTTGATGAAAATATTTTGGATTGTATATAAAACTAGCACATTGTATCCCATGTTTGCATTAATGTGCACAGCTATGATTTAATAAAAAGAAAAATAAAAAAAATAAATGTTGGTGGGCATGTAGAGAAAGAGGAACCCTTCTGCACTGTTGGTGGGAATGGAAATTAGTTCAACCACTATGGAAAACCACTATGTATGGAGGTTCCACAAAACACTGAAAATAGAACTACAATACGACCCAGCAATTCTGCTACTAGGTATATCCAAAAGAATAGAAATAAGTATGTTGAAGAGAAATCTGCACTCCCATATTTATTTCAGCAATATTTACAATAGTCATGATACGGAATCAACCTAAGTGCCCATTAATGGATACAGAAATCTGGTACATATATACAATGAAATATTACATAGCCATTAAAATAAATGAAATCTTGCCATTTGCAGCAATATAGATGGAACTAAAACTGTTAAGTGAAATAAGTCAAGCACAGAAATACAAATTTCACATCCCACCACTCACATGTGGGAACTAAACATTAAAACACTTGATCTCATAGAGACAGAGAATAGAATAACAGTTATTAGAGGTTGGAATGTGTATCAAACAGGGGGAGATAAAGTGAAAACTATTAATTAGTGCAAAAATATACTTAGAATGAACAATATTTGATAGCCCAACAATTTAACTATAATCAATAAGTTAGGGAATAATTTAAAATAATGAAAAGAGTGGAATTAGAATATTCCTCAAATGGATTTTAACACAAATAAATGATAAATGCTTGAGGTAATTGATACCTCAATTAAGCTAATTTGAATATACACTGTATGCTGGTTTTCAAACACTGCATGTACCCTATAATTATATATAACTGTATATATTTGATTTGCATTATTATTATCCATAATAATTTAAATTTTTTTTTAATCCCCACAATAGAACTTTTCAGTAAAATGGCATACAAACTATACCCACAATGTGTTATCTCCACTAACCTTGAAGAAAAAAGCTGTCCTTAAATATCTTTTTTTTTTTTCCTTAACTCAATTACTTACATAATGGCTCCCTTATAGGGGTAATAATAGAGGCATTTCTTTAAAAAAAATGTTTAGAATAAAAGTTCTTTTGGAAAACATCCTGTTTAGACACAAGCCCTTTCTAACTGATATTTATCAAGTATTACTTAGCAGTGAGTCTTCAATCAAGTATTATACTTTTAAATGTTAAAAGTCTACCATGGCAACTAACCCTGTAGAAACTACTGTAATCGTATGTTGTCTCTTAATAGCACCAAATTCTCAAAGGTTAAATTTAGCATTTAATGCTTAAAAACTCTTCTCATACAGTGTTTTTCTATATATCGTAATGTATCTCTCATGAGACAGTCAGTTATTTTTAGGGAAACAGTACCTGGGAGTGGTGCTGGGAGTGACTGTCATAAAAGTAATGGCAGAGTGTGTTAGAGACTGTGATGTCTGGGAAAAGTCAGATGCAGTACCTCCACATCCCTATAAATATGCCCTTTTCTAATCTCCTTCAGCAAGCACCATCTCCCTTATCTGTCCCAAGTTGAGGGCTAAGATATAGGAGAATGAGTCAAGGAAAGTTATCCCCTGTCTCCTTCCTTTTCTGCCAGAGAAACCAGCCCAGAGAGGGCATGAAAACTCCACACCCCATCTCCCATATGTTGCCTTATGTAGCTCTTCCATGTGGCTGAATCCTTTTATAATAAACAGGTAATAGTAACTAAAAGCACTTTCCTGAGTTCTATGAGCTTCTCTACCAAAGAACTCAGGAAAGTTTTCTGATCAAACTCAAGCGAGGTCATAGGAATCTCCAGTTTATAGCCAGTTGGTCCAAAACTCAGGTGACAAGCTGGACTTACAGTTGGCTTTTGAAGTGAGAAAGGGAGTAATTTGTGGGACTGAGACCTTAACTTGCAGGATCTGGTAGTCTCTCCAGGTAGATACCATCAGAATTCAGTTAAAGAGTGTAAGATACCCAGCTGGTGTTGGAGAACTGGCTAGTGTGGGGAAACCTTCCACACATTTTGGTGACCTGAAGTATTGCTGTAATAGTAGCTGAAGAGAAAAAAAGGGGAGTTTTTATTTGCTATACGTTCCACCAAGCTGGAACCCTATTGCATTCCTGAACTGTACTCCTGACAATTGCCTTTAGCACCTCGGGAATGTCTTGTCCTCTTTCCTTTCTTCTCTACTGTTAAAAAAGTCAAACATTTTCATAAAAAATTCAATTTTTTCTTAAGCAAAGACCAATTACAGGTTCAATGCCAACCTAAGTAGCATTATGAAAAGATAGGTCCTTTCATGTAAATGATTTTATCTGAGTTACAATGGCATTTTTTATCAAATTTTGTACTATTGTAGGGTAAAAACAAAAATTAAGCTGGTCAACAACTTACTTTTCACAATAGTACAACACAAAACCTGGACAAACTACAATAATGAAACTTCTATTAAAGCTAGCATTTTTGTATCTAAAAATCATCATAATTATTTATAGTATAGTGAGAAATCTAGGGGAAACGACTTATTATGAGTACAACAAAGCATGCTACCCACTCTGTGTTACCTTACTGACACTTATGCACTGAAAATGGCTAATTGTTCTGTTTCTCCACTGAACTCTTTCTCAGTAGCCTACATCAAAGCATACCTTTGTTTGGCAAACTACCAATAAAGAAAAGAGAATGCATGCATTATTAATGAGGTTGCTTCTGAAATAAAAGTCAAGGTACATGTATGTATATAAATACTCTACTTTAACCTGTGGAGATGGCATTGTTTTAATGAAAAAGGAAAAACTTGTGTGCTTATTTGTAGGGTTATATTGCCCCAAATTTAATTGGAACATGAATTAGAACAACGAATATAAACTTCAGAATGCAAAGTGAAGAAGGTATCTTTTTTTTACATAACTTTGGTTTCTGTTTCAGTAGTAATTCTATTGGCAGAAGGGACAACCCAAAGTGAATGAAGACTTGAACATATTTCATTCACTTTTACTTATTCCACACTATCATTAGCTTTTGAGTTATCAACTCATTTTTAGTCTCACCGTCTCCCATAAATCTGAAAAGAATTGCTCTATAGGGCAAAGTACCTCCCCCCTCTTTGTCCTTTCCAGAAATGCTTCTCACACTTGGCTAGAGAACCAAGATACAAGCTAAACATCAGCTAACAGTTCACAGTTGCATTGTTCACAAACCAGGATTCAAAGATATTATAAAGGAAATCAGAGGGAAAGCATTATTAGACTTATTCTTTTTTTCTGAAGAGGGAGTGGATTTGCCTATTCGTTTACTCCATAATTTACTCCACAAATTATGTCCATACAAGGCAGAGAATTTTGTTCAGTAGTTGAAACAGTTGATAAGGACACATATGGCTAAGAAAATGACATCATGACTTATTTTATAAAATCCTTTGAGAACCTTAATAGTGTAAGGCAATTATGTAGTTATAAGCATTAACTAAATCTCAAAAAAGAGAATAGAAGGGTTTGACAAAAATGATTTTTTACTTTGGTAGTAGGATGTGAATACCAGTATCTAGAACATGCTTAAGAGATTTCAAAGGAAGATGACAGGGTCACAGAGCATAAGTTCCTCTGCAGCTCTGGCTGAAATGTATCAATTATTTTACATCTTGTGCAAAGAACATGACTATGACTAAAAGAAAAGGAACCTTATACAGAAACATGACGATTACATGAGTCTGCTAGAATGTTTCTTATTCTTTTTTACCATTATTAGAGTAAAAGTCCAAAAATGCTTGATTTGAGAGCCTGGTAGGTGACAGACAGCCTAACTGTAAGAAGCTTCTTGTCAATTTACTACTGACAAACATTAACAATACACCAAGGAAAGAACTTCGCTCATCATAGCGGTTTATTCTGATAGGCAACCTCTTCTTCAATTCAGAATGTTTGAAAAGACAAATTTCACTGCAGTTGTGCCTCAAGGACACATTGGTCTTTTTAATCTGATAAAACTCTAAAATAGACATAGGGAACTACAATATAGAAATAATTTCAATCTATGCACCCATTACTTCAGATAGTTAATACATGCATTGCCTATGCTTGAATCAAACAATAGCATTTTTGAAATATATTGAAATGAAACAATTAGCATTTTTGAAGCACATTAAAACATTTAAAAGTTTTTTTTCTCATAAGCTTGAGAGCTATTTAGATCCCATAGGATTTTAACCATATCTTCATTTTCTATTAGTAAATATTGAATTGCCAAATTACAATGTTCAATTTCAGGAAAAAAGTACAACAATATTTAGTAGTGTTTGTAATTACTAATTTTCACACTTCAAATATTTTCTCCAAGAATCACATAATCCTGACCACTCTGATAATACCTTAGGAATTAAGGAGAATTCTATACTTTATGAATTCTCTCACTTGCATGTACCCAGACAGAGCACCACAGTTCAATTTAACATACTTCACTAAATGTTTACTTACAAACATTTGGTACAAATACATTATATATAGACATATTCTGTAACATCCAACTGACTTCTTCACTGCAAATCTTACTTAACACTCTTCAATTGCTCCTATTTTACCTTCATGGCAAAAATAAATATTTTGCATGACCCTTTACCTGACTCCTGCCTTCCCTCCAGCCTCATAGTTTCAGTAAACTCTCTCCATTATTTCTCTAATCAAATCTTAATAACAAGTTAATTGGTCAACATTGTGGTTCTGTTCTCTTCTATTTCTTCTATTTTATGATTATTATGTTTTAGAATAATTTTTATACTTGATCTTAGCCAAAAAGCTAAGAAGTGATTTTGAGATTAATTTTTAATTACAGAAGTAATGCTCTCCAAATAAAACAATTAGAACATTACAAATATGGATAAAACACAATTTAAACAATATCCCAAATCCCCTATTCTGTTTCCAGTGGCAACCACTGTTATCTGGTATATATCCTTCTAAACGTTTAACATATTTACATACATAATGTTCTTTGTGTATATAAGAGGATTCTATTTTGCACAGCCTATGCAATTTATTTATTTCATTCAATAAACATCTTGGTAATTTTACTCTATTAATATAATTTCCATAGCACAAATCAATTGTTTTAATCTCTTTACCTGCTTTGTCCCTTATTTAATGCTTAAGCTATTTATTTGAATTTCTCTTCCTTTTATTTTAAATTATATGTAAAAACATAGTGTGTATACTTTTGTAGTCCTTGCATTTAACTAGTTTTTGTTTTATTGATCAAGTCTACATTTTGTTTTATTTTTATTATTAATTACTACACTTACCTTTATTAATTTATTCAATTTAATGGGATTTAGTTTATGGTTCTTTTTTTTTTTTTTTTTTT